>NC_135618.1:21895382-22202882 GCF_053574225.1 Canis aureus
GCAGCATTTGGACTCCTCGCTTGTACTTCCTATTGGCTTCATGCTCCTTTCACCAACCTACCAGTACTTTTTCACCCTGGCTGCATCAGTTTTTTTCCTATAGCAGGAACTGGATCCAGTTTGCAGTTTCTTTAATACTTACAGAACCAGCCTAAACATTCACCCTCTACCTCAGGGATGTGGTTCTCAAACCTTGGGGGCCTCTACCAAGCTCGGGGATGCTTTTTAACAGTCTGTGCCCCTTCTTCAGAGGTCTTAGTTTCAGTTCCAAAAATTGTTCCTTTAAGCTTCTAAGTTTTAAAAATTCCACCCTCTTCCTTTGTTGCCCTAGTTTTAGGGATGGTGACTGTTTTTGGTAGTTACCAGTTGCACGATGTCACAGTGTTCTTTTCTTGCCTTTCAGTGATGCAGTTACCAACTTTATACTTGGTTAACAATCCTTTATATTTCCTTCTCTCTGTCCTAACGAGTGTGACTTCTATCTCTTGATTAGATCCCGAATGATACAGTTAGGAATCAGAAAAAAACTTAATGGAAAAAGTAGTATTTCAGTTTAATTTGAAGGAAGAGTGGAATTTCGATAGGTGAAAAATAGGAAATTTCAAATAGAATGAATATCAGCATAAGGTAGTGAAAATGGGGAGGGTATGGTGTATATGGGCAACATTTTATGTTCTAGATTTTTTTGGAGTACCAGGTACATATTACAAAAATTGATTTGGGAGATAGA
The DNA here is from genome assembly GCF_053574225.1 of Canis aureus. Taxonomy (NCBI): domain Eukaryota; kingdom Metazoa; phylum Chordata; class Mammalia; order Carnivora; family Canidae; genus Canis; species Canis aureus. Next base: position 21,896,113 of record NC_135618.1, read on the forward strand.
TTTGGGCAGGCAGTAATTTGGAGGACCTTGAACTCTAAGCTGAGAAATTGGACTTAATTGGTAACAGATGATTTTTTTAAAGTATAATGATGGTCTGATTAGAATTCTCCTCTAGAAATGTTTGGATAATAAATTCAAGACAGATTATTAAGAAAAATCAGGAATATACAGGGCAAAATCTTAATGTTAGAATTATGCTGAGTACTACCATTTCCCACAAAACATTCATTCAGAAAATACCAGAGCCTATGTGTTGGGAATGCAACAAAGAGTATGAAAATAGTCTTTACTCTCAAGGCTAGTGGAGAAAAAAAGATACATGCTCAGATAATTAAAGAATAAAGTAGGTAGATATGAGAATGCATAGAGAATTATGGCATATGAAATAGAGTGTACAATATGACCTAGAAGGATCAAGAAAGACTAATTTCTGTTTTAAATGGTAGCTCGGAATTGGCGGGTACGAGCCAGGCTTAAGTAACAATTCTGAGAAAAGGCAGAGAAGGAGAAACAGCATTGTTTTGGTAGAATCCAATATGATCTATTCAGGAACAGATTCATTTGTTCCCTGTTGGTGTGATTTTTCTAAAGCTAATAGATAAAATTAAATTGGGAAAGAGCTTTTAGCTGTTGCAACAGTGTGTGTAATGCCTATATGTGTATCTTAGTTTCTAAAATTCCTTATTTTATTAAGAATAAAGCTTTAAAATATAAAGCCTTATTTATTTGTTTATTTAAAGCAGGCTCTATGCCCAGTGTGAGGCTTGAACTCTTGACCCTGAGATCAAGAATTGCATGCTCTACTGACTGACCCAGCTAGGTGCCCCAGTTTCTAAAATTCTCTGATGGTTGTGGAGAGGATATATCAGAGGAATGGATCTTAACTATCTCACTTAAATTCAGTTCTGGATAAGTGCCTTTTCTCTAGTATGTATATGGGAAGGGTATATATGTGTGTACACACGTGTATGTATTTATGGGGCGGGGTTCAGAGGAGAAATGTGTATTTAGGGTAGGGAACTGTAAGAGAAACTCAAACTATCGGAGCACCTGGGTGGCTCAGTCAGTTAAGCATTCAGCTCTTGATTTTGGCTCAGGTCATGATTTCAGGATTGTGGGTTAGAGCCCTGCACTGGGCTCCGTGCTGGGGCAGAATTTGCTTGTCCCTCTCCCTCTGCTTTTCCCCCCTGCTTGAGTGTGTGTGTGCTTTCTCTCTTAAACAAACAAATAAATAAGTAAAATCTTAAAAAAAGAAACTCACACATCAAGGTAGCTATTGCATTCATATTTATTAGTACTTAAGAGTTAGAGGTACTGTACTAGACAACTTTTAAACCACAGAAATAATTTTTAGATTGAAAAATGTTTACGTGTTAATTTTAAGTTGAGAGGACAAAAGAATCAAAACAAAAGGAATGAGAAGCAGGAAAGGAACCAAAAATCTTTCTGCCAGCTCTTTCAACTTCAGTTGAACCAAAGGTCATAAAATTATGTGGCATAAAGGGTACTGCCTGTAAGAGAACCAAGTTTTGGAAACTGTCCTCAGCTGACAGAGAGGCAATGGTCTAACTATATTTTCTTAAAGAGTTCATATTCTCCAGATGTGTAACAGTTATATAGTGGTTGGAAAATATCCAAATTTGATAACTAAGTATGTAATTGGCTTAATCTATATTTAACCAAAGTGAGTATGTTGTGAATTTAAAAAAAAAAACTATTTGTTTTTATGTTTTTGGTGTTTAGGCTAGACAGCAGCAAGCAGAATTGGCCCAGCAGGAATGGCTTCAAATGCAGCAAGCTGCTCAACAAGCACAGCTTGCTGCTGCCACAGCCAGTGCATCTAACCAGGCAGGATCTTCTCAGGATGAAGAAGATGATGATGATATCTGAAATTTACCAGCTGAGTTTCTATTTCCTCTATAAATGTTTTTCCCTGCACAAGAAAACAGTGAAAGAAATGCTTATCTGTAATTTTGTATGCATCTTGGTGGACTTGCCATTGGTATTCTAGGGATGTCTGCTGTTAAGTTTCATCTATTGTGTGCTATTCATGTAAAAACTGTCTCTTTGAACTATTGAAAATTTAAGGTTCAGTATAATATCAATTTTGAATTTTTAATGGTGTTTATGAAATTTTAGATAGCAGTGAGTCCTTTATTTGATCAATAAACAGTGTTACAGAAAACGTCAAGTTTATAAAATACAGTAAAATTTATACAGAAACTCTAAATCTGCATTTGCATTTCCTCTGCCCTTTTAACTAAACTAAAAATTGGGAATTTTAAATTATTGGGGGGAGGGTGTTGTGTGATGCAGTAGATGTTAGATCAGGTTGGTGAAAAAACAAAGAGTTCAGTTTTGTAGTATCTGAATTTTTTGTCTTTTAAAATGGGTATATATATATATATATATATAGGCAATAAATATATATGCTCAGATAAATATACTTGTTTAAAAAAATCTCAAAACATTCAAAAACTAGCAAGGAGTATGTTCAATAGTTGTATAAATTCAGTGGGTTATGTTTTTGATTTTGTTTTTGTTTTATGTAGAAGTGAAAACTACAGTTTTATTATGGCATAATTCATCTTGAGCTACACTATTACATTTCAAAGACTACCCAATTTTGAGGACTGTCATGATTCTTACTATTTCACTCCAATAATTGTTAATAGTATTACTTGCTCAGTCCATCCATGTTTATTGGACCTTGTGAAACAATTGCTTAGGTTCCATTGGTTTAAAGGAGATTCATGAATATTCAGACCTTTGCTGGGGGAAAGAAATGAAAGTTAATAAGCATGCTTACTGTAAAAGAGGGATTTTTTTGTAATTTAACTTGTAGTTATAGTTTACTTATTGTTTGTTTTTAGCATTACTTTTACATTTTCTTGACTAGATGGCCTAGAGTGTCCAGTGCTTCCTTTTGAAATGGCATCATTGTCTCCATCATAATTGAGTGATAGCTTTAAAAATGATTGGTTTTATTTTAAGAAAGTGTGTCATAACTGATCAGCCGTATATGAAACGTAAATAGTTTCAATCTACTCATTAAAAGGGAGAAGCTTTACTTTGGTTCTAATAAATAAAGTATGGTAGTGATTTTTACAGGAATCCAATGTGTTGAAGAAATGACATATTGTTTGTATTTTGGAAACAGAATGGAAAAGCCACTAAAGATAGTATAAAGTAGTCTAAATTCCTATGTCAGTTGCCAAACCATTTAAATTTGTATATTCACCAAGCCCAAGAATAAATTGTGGCTGCCAGGATTCCAATTTTAATTGAAGAACTAAAAAAGTAAAGTTTATAAGTATTAGACTTCTTAATCTTATTTTGCAGTTTTAGAAAAAGTAAAATATTAGCATACGTTTATTAAATACACTTTCCCCATGCCATGAAAAAGGTTAATTTTGCTGGATATTTTAAGTTGAAGTTGATACTATATCCATGAAGTGCTTTGGACAAGGTAGAAGGGGTTGTTTTTTTAAAGTTTAAGTACCAAAGGTAGTCTAGTCTAAGAAATAATAAGTGTTGGCTTTTCTAATTTGTACTGTAACATCCTTATACTTTCTATTTTATCTGTTTCTTAAGTAAACAACTTAGATATTTTTCCACACTGTTTTTTTTTTCCTGATGCAGAGTTCAGGTTAATTAATATTTTACTGCATCTGATAATGTATTATATGTTTGAAGCCTAGTGACTTTTCATTTTGACATTCTTGTGATTTCATATGCTGTATTCTTCAAGCAATAAAATTCTGATGTGTTTTATAAATTGTATTTACATTTAATAATCTACACAGATTAGCAGCAGGAGATTTCTATTAAGATTTTTACTAGTTTCAAGAATCTTTGGCCCAAAACACATTTTGATCATCTGGTATGTAGTACCTGACTTTCTCCTTTGTTTATTGTTATTTCAAAAAATGTGGTTTTACTTGTACTTTTGTAATTTACAGTCTTAGGACATAGGCATAACAAAGCTAATTAAGCAGGGTTTTACTTTTAGCTTATTTTTTAGCTTTTAAAAGTCACTATACTGTCTGTTGAGATTTTTTAAATCTTGTGGGGAGAGAAACAAATCTTTAGGATTCTTAAATAAAGTTATTGTTTAGTAAATATTTTCCCCATTTCCTTGGATATATATCTATGTTTTTCAGTAGACTATCACATTGATAAATGTTGAAACGTTACCAACATTTAAAACATATACCATACATATAGAAAAATATATAAGTGAGGGTTTTGACGAATTAAACATACTCCTATCACTGGCCCTTAAACCAAGACACAGCAGTATGAACTAACACTATCTTCTTCCTCCCCCCAAGTAATAACTATTCTGTTTTCTGAAACCATAGATTAGTTTTGCCTTTTATTTTATGTAAATGCAATCATAGATAATGTACTCTTTTTTAACTTTTACAACTTCACTTTAATAAGTCTTATGCTGGCTTACTAAAGAATAGTATTATACCCTTTACACCCTAATAAAGATTGGAAATTTACATTCCAGTTGACTAGCTTAAAGAGTTTAAGACCACTTTCACATTTATAGAGCCTAATTAAGGCTAGACAAGCACATTCCCATCTTCCATGTCATCTTTAACCCTTGTGTCATAAGAAAGGAGGCTTAGCTGTTTCTGTAATTCTTCATTATCCTTTTCTTGTAGGGTGAGATTAACATTTCCAGAATTTTGCAAGAGTCACTTTTATAGCAGCTGAACAGAACAGACAGTCACTGAGTTGCATTCTTTCTTGTTAAGTGCTAGATACACTTGGCTTCTGAGGGACCTTTTACTGAGGGATTCAAATATCTGACTAGTTCTTAAACTTGTTAAAACTTGTACTTGCTCTATTTCTGTTCCAAATAGCTGAAAGAGCTCTAGTATGATCACACCCAAGCTATACATATCTGAGTTGGCGTCACACTCAGATCCTTCTAACTCTTTAGGTTAAGGGTATAGACAAGTACCCACTCTAGAAGTATATGTTGGTGTTCTCTTGCCTTGTCGTACTGATCCAGTCTGTTCTGTGTGATGTCTACGCAGGCCAGGCCAAAGTCTCCTATTTTGACTTGCTGATCAGGGCCATGAGGAAAATATTTCTGGGCTTCAGATGTCTGTGTACTATTCCCATTTTATAAATATAAAATACACCTTCCTCCAATTCTTGAAAGATTTTTATTGCAACGCTGGCCATAACATAATGGCGTGCAGATTGGCCCCCACACTTCTGCTTGCTTCTCTCAGCTATCCAGTCCCACAGAGAGAGCTCCCACAGCTGGATATGGATATGCAACATCAAGTGACACTACATCAGGTGATGTCTGCCCCAACAAGTTTTAAGCTTTCTTAAGAAGATTCCTCAGTGGATGTGAAATTTTAAGTGTAATCATGCCCAAGTGGTAGCTGATATTCAATAATCTGGAAGACAAATCAGCCAAGCCATTTTCTTAGAGTAAAATGAATGACTCAAATTCACTGGCATCTTTTGTGACTAAATTGGTGATAACAGTTCATCAGTCTATTAGTCTGGTTTTCAATGCCACATTCTCCTAAGGATTTTTCTTTTTCTAAGGTGAACTTGGTGAGGATAATGGATGAGCTGTTACCTTAATCATTTTCAACATCATACTGATCTCTTTCATTCTCCTGGTTGGAACTCACTTCCAGAGATGGCAACTAAATAGAAATTCAATCTTGCATTTGGGCTACATGAGCATGTTCTATCCAAGCAGTATGATGGCCTTATAATATCAGGATGCTGAAGACCTGTCAACACCTTCACTCACTATAGTACCTTCATACAATCTGTATAGTTGCATCCTTAATCATGATTTTTTTAATTGCAAAATACCACTTAATTTTTCCTATTTTGAGTACTCTCTTATATCCACGTTTTCCTAGGGTGGCAAGATGTTGTAATTCATTTAAGTAATGTGAAGTTTGTTCCTCAAAGCTACTTTCCTTGATCTGATCTTCTGGATATGAGAATTATCCTCACAAGGATCCTGAGGAACTCTTTGTTAGCTGATGAACAATAATAGCTTGGGGCGCCTGGCTGGCTTAGTCTGTAGAGTGTGCAACTCTCGATCTTGGGGTTTGTGTTCTAAGCCCCATGTTGGATATAGAGATTAAAATATTTTTTTAAAAGACTTATTTATTTATTTTAGAGAGAAAGAGCACACAGATGCAAGGAGGGGCAGAGAGAAGGAAAGAAGTAAACTGCCTGCCGAGTGCAAAGCCCAGCACCATGGGGCTCCATCCAGTGAGCCCTAGAACACAACCTGGGCAGAAATCAAGAGTCTGATAATACTCAACCAACTGAGCTACCCAAGTGCCCCCAAAATAAAAAATAAATAAAAATTAAAAAAAGCAATAGTTCTGTTGTGATGTAGTCTCAATGAGCTAAACTCCTCACTACAAGTGAAAGAAGACAGCAGTGCCATTTTGATAAAGGTTGTCAAATTTCAACAACTCTTGAACGAGGTGGATTCATGCACATGGCTCAAGTATTCCAGCAAAGAAGCAAGCAGTAACTGGTTTGCACTACAAAAAGCAAAGTCACCTATCAGGGTCATTTAATACCTGAAGTTCTGCTGGAAATCAGATTCCAGACAGCTCTCCTGCTGCCCCTCCCCCACCTCAGCACTGCACTGTTGGGTCTGGGTTTGAGACTGGATCCAGCTCAATTTGCTTAGAGGCTGTGACAAACCTTGCTGCTGCTCAGCCTGCTCAGGAATCAAGTTGGACAGAGGCTAAGAGAGGGCTGCCAGCATTCCAGGTGCCTCACTGTCATACTTGGAGTCTGAACCCTGGGCCAGGAAGTACATGACAGGTGCTGCAGACAGACTTGGCTCCAAGGCCCACTGCCTCATACTCCTGGGCCCCGGAAGTGCACCCAGCATTATGGACTGCAGCCCAGTCTGCCTGCTGCCCCAGTGCTGCCTCACTCAGCGTTCAAGTGTACTCTTTTATTCAATCATCATTATATTTGTGAGTGTATTGGTTTTCTGATGCCACTGTAACAAATTACCACAAAGTTAGTGATTTAAAATAACACAAACTCCTTCTCTTACAGTCCTAGAGATTAGAAATTGAAAACTATTTTTTATTAGGCCCAAGTCTAACAGCAGGGTTGGTTCCTGAATGTGAAGGCTGTGAGTGAAGCACCTGTCTCCTTGCCTTTTTTCAGCTTCCAGTGGCTGCCTGTATTTTTTGTGGCCCCTTACTTGGTATTTAAAGCCTCTGCTTCATAGTCATATGGCCTTCTCTTCTATAGTCACATCATCTTCTGCCTCTGCATATAGAGCTCACCTGGATAACCCAGGATGATCTCCTTCTTTCAAGATCCTTAATGCAATCACACCAGCAAAGCCTCTTTTGCCATATAAGTTAACGATCACAGGTTCCCGGGATTAGATCCTCCATATCTTTGGAGGCTATTATTCAGCCTGCCAGAGTGAGATTGACTCACATTGTATGTATTTGCAGTCATTCATTCTTACTGCTGAATAGTATTTCATTAATTTAACCAATTTTACTATATCCAAAATTTATCCATTCTACCATTGATGGGTGTTTGAGGAATTTCTAGTTCTTGGCTATTATGAATAATGCTGCAGAGAACATTCTTATACATGTGTTTTGGTGACTGTATATATGCATTTCTGTTGAATATATGCATAGGAGTAGAATTGCTGGGTCATGGGGAATGCACATACTTGGTTTTAGTATGTATTGTCAATTTTCCAAAGGCTTATAAAAGGGCACTATTTTAATATGTACTATTATAATGAAGTACCCTAAAGGTCTGATAATGTTAATGAATTTCTCAAAATACCTAAGTTATACCAAATGAGTTATACTTAGCTACAGCAGATCTGTTGTTATTTAATAACATACAGGAGGAAAATAAAAGCAAAAGTATTTGTTCTTATTATAGACAGAGTAGTATTATGCACTCAGATTATTGCTCCTCAGAAGAACGGCAAGCTTTCAGTAATCATAAATGGTATGTTGAGTTTATAAATAGAATGTATAGTTATGGAAAATACATGACTTACATTTTTATTTGAATTAAAATGTTTTTGTTGTAACTTCTTTTGGAAATGTAGATGCTTCTTCATACCCAAATAACCACAAGGAAGAATTATCCAATCCAGATAGCCTTCCACTGGCTGTACTTGGATTGTGTTTATTTGCTTTCTTTTTTTTTTTAATTTTTTGTTTGTTTTTTTGTTGTTTATTTGCTTTCTTAAAGAATTTTTTTTTAAGATTTTATTCATTTATTCATGAGACACAGAGCGAGAGAGAGGCAGAGACACAGGCAGAGGGAGAAGCAGGCTCCCTGTAGGGAGCCCGATGCAGGACGTGATCCCGGATCCCCGGGATCATGCCTGAGCTGTAGGCAGACACTCAACCACTGAGCCACCCAGGTGCCCTGAAAGGTGGGTCTTGACTTCACATCTCCTGATCCCTTTCTGATCCCTTCACCCCTAGAAAGCTGGTCCAGTCTTTAAAAATCTACTTGCTCATCGCCTTTCACCCCAAGGTCCTAGCCATACCCAGACAGTGTATCTGATCTATCTTAAGATAGTGTGTACTTTTTACAGTGTTTATTTTTTAACAAGTATTTTAAAATTCCTTTTATTGTAGTTAAATATACATACAAAATTTACCATTTTAGCCATTTCTAAGTGTTCAGTGACATTAAGTATATTGATATTGTTGTGCAACCATCACTATCTCCAGAACATTTTCGTTATCCCACACTGAAATACTATACCCATTAAACAATAATTCCCCATTCTTCTCTCCCTGCAGCTATTGGTAACCGCTGTTCTGCTTTCTATTTCTATTTAATTCAATGATTCTAGGTACCTCATATAAGTGGTATCATACAATATTTGCCCTTTTGTGTCTGACTTATTTCACTTAGCATCATGCTTTCAAGGCTTATCCATGTTGTAACATGTATCAGAACTTCATTCCTTTTTACAGCTGAGTAATACTCCATTGTACGTCATGCCACATTTTGTCTATTGATCTATTGATGAATGGGTAGCTTCTACCTTTTGGCTATTGTAATTAATGCTGCTAGGGACATAGGTGTACAATCATTTCTTTTTGAACGTACAGATCTATATGTTGAAAGTTGAAATGAAGTAAGATGTATAGTACAAGTGCACACATATAGTTTATAATATACGATAAATATGACATAAATGGGGATCCCTGGGTGGCTCAGAGGTTTAGCGCCTGATTTCAGCCCAGGGCGTGGTCCTGGGGTCCCCAGATCGAGTCCCACATCAGGCTCCCTGCATGGAGCCTGCTTCTCCCTCTGCCTGTGTCTCTGCCTCTCTCTGTCCCTCATGAATAAATAAACAAAATCTTAAAAAATATATGACATGAAAGGGACACTTTTGTACTAGACTTTACCCGGTTTATTTCATTTTCTTAGCACCTCTGTGAAGTAGGTATTGATAGTCCAGGGTGGCAGACTGGTAACACAGGTGTACCATCAAAAGTAGTAGATATATAAGATGTAGAATTTTACTTTACTTATGAAACTTTATATCTTACGCATAATGTAGTAGATGTGGAAAACAATATAGTCCATAGCTATTTCCTTTCAGTTTCATATTATCTAGTATGTTTCCTACTTTTGTATACTTATGAATAACACTTATTTGTCACTGCCATGAAATTAGTAGTGAAGCTAGAAGGAGATTTTCCAGAAAAAAATTTTAGTGTGATTGAGAGATTTTTTAGTGGGCATTGGGAGTGGAGGGAAAGTTGATAGTATTAGAAAGGATGTATCTGGGGATGGAAGAAGAAACTATGCTTGCTGTTAAGGCAGCTTAACATCTTATGCACTGAAGGAAAATGTGGCAGGCTCAAAATTGGTTATGCAAGGTACTTCTCATAAGTTTGTTTCCTTTATCATGCCTATAAAAGACACTATTAACATCACATTTATGTCATTAATAAACTTCCAGGATCCATGTAGTAGGACGTGGTAGTATAGTTAAGAAGAGACAACAATGATATTTATTTCAGCAACATTTATTTGGTATATTACACTGGATAAGGGTATGTTTTATAAGCCTAAGGTTTATATATGCAGTTGAATCATACATGTAAAAGTAGTGAAATTTTGGTTTGTCTTTACTATAAACATTTTATAAATAAGGGAACTAAATTTAAAAGAAATTAATACAATAATACATAGCAAGTGGAAGCATCAGAATTTGAACCCCAATTTAAGTAGTTCTGAGGACTATGTTTCTTCCACTAGATCATTCTGCTTTCCCTTCAAAAGTACTTTGGGAATACTGGGATGAATCTTTATATCTTTATTTGAAGTCATTTAAAAAATTATAACCCTTCCTGAGGATAGCAAAATTGTGTGCTATTGCAAGATAATTACAGAGCTCACAATAAGGAAGCAGAGGTAATGTCTGGTAATGTTTTTGGCTCCCTTTTTCTGCCCACTGTTGTGTTATGCAGAGTATGAAATATTGTTACAGAAGCTATTTCAGAAAGTTGATTTATTGAATAGGTTTGGGTTTGTTTTGTTTTGTTTTGTTTTTAGAGTGTGCATGTGTGTGTGTGAGCAGGGAGAGGGGCGGAGAGAGAAATCTTAGGTAGGTTCCATATCCAGCCTGGGGCCTGACCCAGGGCAGGGGGCTCAATCTCATGACCCTGAGATCTTGACCTGAGCCAAAATCAAGAGTCAGAAGTTTAACCTACTGAGCCATCCAGGTGCTTGCTTTTTTTCTTTGAGTAGGCTGCATGCCCAGTATGAGCCAAACGCAGGGCTTTTCTTCTGGGGACGCCTGGGTGGCTCAGCAGTTGAGCGCCTCCCTTCGGCTCGGGGCATGATCCTGGAGTCCTGGGATTGAGTCCCACATCGGGCTCCCTGCATGGCTCCTGCTTCCCTCTCTGCCTGTGTCTCTGCCTCTCTCTCTGTGTGTCTCTAATGAATAAATAAAATCTTAATTAAAAAAAAAAAAAAGACTTTTCTTCTGGTCAAGGTATTTCAAAGATTGTAGGAAAATACCTAGAATCAGGTTTCTAGAATTTCATCTTATCCAAATGTTGTAGAATTCTGGAATTCTTTGGAGTAAGCTCTCAACCAAGGCCAAACTAAAATATTTAATTGCAAGGCCGCTATTTGTTTATATCCCAATAAAAGCTATTACTATCATACACATAGGAAATAAGATCTAGTAACAGTGGCCCATTATTTAGAATTTTGAAATTAAGGATTGTGTTCTTAATGGCACTGATAAATCAACAGCTATTACTATATGAGGATAAGCCTTGGAGAAAGTGCTGCCTCTACCTTACATAGGAATTATTTCACAGTATTCCAGTCATGCTGTTTTGGAGGTTGGGCAGCTATAAATTCTCACTTCACAGCCTATTGATGTTCTCACCTGAATCTTGCTGTAGCCTCCTAACTGGACTTGCTGCCAGTCCCTCCTTGCTTGGATCCCTCCTTCACATTGCTAACAGTGTTATTTTTCTAAAATACAAAGATGAGACTCCTCTGTTCCTCAGCGATCATAGTATTATGTCTGAACTCCTATGCATTACATAAGGTATGTTTCATAACATGATTCAACTTTTCTACACTTTTCTCAATTGCACTGAAATATGGTCTGAATAATGCCATCTCTTTTACACTTTACTACCTTTTGCATGTGCTTTTTCCCTAGTCTGGATTGACCTTTTCTTACCTGGCAAATGTCTAACTACACAACAAGATCCAGCTTAAATTTTAATTCCTATGTAAAGTTTTTCCTAATGCCTCAATGCATAGTTACTTTTTCTCTACCCTTCTACACCTGTGATACATATTTCTTTTTTTTTTTTTTAAATTTTTATTTATTTACTTATGATAGTCACAGAGAGAGAGAGAGGCAGAGACACAGGCAGAGGGAGAAGCAGGCTCCATGCACCAGGAGCCCAATATGGGATTCGATCCCGGGTCTCCAGGATCGCGCCCTGGGCCAAAGGCAGGCGCCAAACCGCTGCGCCACCCAGGGATCCCCTGTGATACATATTTCTATTTTCAAATCTATGATACCATACTACAATTTGTTTATAAATGATTTGTATTAAAAAAATAAAAATAAAATAACAATAAAACATTATTTGTATTACAGTGGGAGCTGCTAGAGAACAGGGACCATATCATCATTATTTCGCTTTCCTTAGCAACTGATGTAGTAAAGTTTTTTGCAGTTAAATTTATAAATATTGCTTGTAGTCAGCCCTTGTTTCACCTGATACTCCATACCATTTGCTCCTAGAGCTGTTATACAATATCCAGGTACTCAGTAAATATTTAAGAAAACTGTCAGGAAGGGGCACCTAGGTGGCTCAGTTGGTTAAGTGTCAGACTCCTGATTTTGGCTCATTCATGATCTCAGGGTTGTGAAATGGAGCCCCGCATCAGGCTCCATGCTCCCTGGGGAGTCTGCTTGAAATTCTCTCCCTCTCCCTCTGCCCGTCTCCCTGCTCTCTCCCTCTCTCTCAGAGCAGAAAAAAAAAAAAAAAAAAACCTGTCAAGAAATGCTGTTTCAGTACCAAAAGGTTGAAAGTATCGAAAAACTCCCGACACCCGCCCCAGGTATAGTACATTCTCTGGTCCTATGGATACAAGATAACAAAATGTTATACCACATAATTAACAGAAAAATGGAAGGTACTCAAGGTATTTCAATCAAGGAGTAATTAATACAAGGAATTAGATAATAAAATCTTGGATGAACTAGAAAAGCAAAAAAGGAAAGGCAGACCATATTGCCCAGTGATGAGGAACTATGAGAACTCCGCCAGAGCCTCCACTCATCTGTTGACTTTCACTCATGCAGGAGCCCTATTACTGCATAAGAAATCACTTAAAGTTCAGCAGCTTAAAACAACAATCATATTATTTGTCACAGTTCTGTGAATTGGCTGGACTCAGCTGAGTGCTGCTTCACGTACTGTTTGGGGCTCAACTGGAATGAAGTGTCCAAGATAACTCACTCACATGCTGGTAGTTGGCACTGTCAGGTAGGATCTCAGCTGGAGTGGTCAGTTGCAACTCCTGATTCTCCATGTGGCTTGAACTTAGAGCGTGGTGGGATTCAAAGGAATGTCTCAAGAGTGTTCTCAAGAGAAAAATATGGAAACTGCCAGTCCTCTTAGGCCCTGGGCTCAGAATCCCAGAGTGTTACTTCCACCACACTGTAGTGGTCAGAGCAACTTCAAGGCCAACCTTGATTCAAATGGAGAAGATACAAGTATCTGTCACTTTACAAAAGTTCAAGTTACACCACTCACTTTTAAGAAAGACCTACATTAGTACCTATTTTTACTAACCAAGAGAAATCTGAAGAGGCTTTTTTGCTTTTATGTGAAAAGGGAAAATAGCATTCAGTGTTTGTGTGGCAGAGAGCCCTATAGAGGCAGTGTGCATGCTGAGCAGCAGAGTAGCATCACTAACTCCTTCCCAGGGAAATACACTTAGCCTCTCAGCATCAAGCTGCCATAGCTTTGAACTGAGTCTGTGAGCATCTCTGCTTTATTATGATTTATTTTGTGCATCTGTTAGCAAGATGTGTCCCAAGGTGTCAGAAAAACCTATTTTTTCAGTCTGGGAATGCTCAAAAATTTTCTTCATATACATTGATAGTAATTGCTTCTTTGCCTCATGCCATTTCAGTTTACAGAAGTTTTCATCGGAATGCTCTACACTTGGATAACAGGGAGACCTGTATAAGTATATATGAAGAGGATGAATTGTTGGGAGCTATATTTAGAGACTAGCTTCCATACTTGTCTTTGCACATACTTCTTTGCTCTGAAATGCCTTTTTTTCTTTTTCTGAGAAACATTCACACTGCAAGACCCAGCTTACATTTCAGCCCACATCTAGAGCCTTCCCTGATACCCTCAATGCATGGTCAGTAACCCCTCCCTCCATATAGTGTGTGCCTGTGGTTCATATTTCTGTTTTTTTTTTTTATAAATTTTTATTTATTTATGATAGTCACACAGAGAGAGGGAGAGAGAGGCAGAGACACAGGCAGAGGGAGAAGCAGGCTCCACGCAGGGAGCCCGACGTGGGATTCGATCCTGAGTCTCCAGGATCGTGCCCTGGGCCAAAGGCAGGCGCCAAACCACTGCGCCACCCAGGGATCCCTCTGTTTTTGTATCTATCATTCCTTATTATAATTTGTTTGCTTACATATTTTTCTGTGAGAGTGTCTAGGAGACAGTAATCATGTCAGTATCATCTCCATATCTCTAGTAACTCTCACAGTAAAGGTTTTTGCAATTGAATTTACATATGTATCTGCCTGTGGCCAGTATTAATTCAGGTGTTCTATACCATCTGTTCTTGGTGCTTCTGTGTGGGGCCTAAAATGAGGGAGATAATGAATATTCAGTGATGGTCGTAATGGAAAAGGACAAAAATTGCCTTTAAGGTATTCTGTGTAGGAAGAAAGGACCATGTATGAATCATTTAATAAAAATTTTCAGGAGCATTGGTACTTTCACCCTAAAAATTTAAAACTTACATAGAAAAATAATTTACCCAGAATAGCACATTCTCTGGTTCTAGGAACACCAGGTTAAATATTATACCACATAATTAATCAGAAAATAGGAGAAAATCCATCAAAATCCTAGAAGAGAACACAGGCAGCAACCTCTTTGACCTCAGCCACAGCAACTTCTTGCTAGACATGTCTCCAGAAGCAAGGGAAACAAAAGTGAAAATGAACCATTGGGACTTTATCTGGATAAAAAGCTTTTGCACAGCAAAGGTAACAATCAACAAAACTAAAAGGCAACCTACAAAATAGGAGTAGATATTCGCAAATGACATATCAGATTAAGGGCTAGTATCCAAAATCTATAAAGAATGTATCAAACTCAATACCCCCACCCCAAAAAAAAAAATCCAGTCAAGAAATGGGCAGAAGACATGAACAGACATTTCTCCAAAGAAGACATACACATGGCCAACAGACATGAGAAAATGCTCAACATCACTTGGTATCAGGGAAATACAAATCAAAACCACAATGAAATACCACCTCACACTAGTCAGAATAGCTAAAATGAACAACTCACAAAACAACAGATGTTGACAAGGATATGAAGAAAGGGGAACCCTCTCACACTGTTGGTAGCAATGCAAACTGGTGCAGCCAGTCTGGAAAACAGTATGGAGGTTCCTCAAAAAGTTAAAAATGGGACACCTGGGTGGATTAGTGGTTGAGCGTCTGCCTTTGGCTCAGGGTGTGATCCTGGAGTCTCGGGATTAAGTCCCACATCAGGCTTCCCTGCACGGAGCCTGCTTCTCTCTCTGCCTATGTCTCTGCCCCTCTCTTTTTGTGTCTCTCATGAATAAATAAATAAAATCTTAAAAAAAAAAAAGTTAAAAATAGAACTACCCTACCATGTAGCAATTACACTACCAGGTATTTATCCAAAGGATACAAACATAGTAATTCAAAGGGGCACATGCACTCCAAAGTTTATAACAGCAATATCCACAATAGCCAAACTGTGGAAAGAGCCCAGATGTCCATCAATGGATGAATGGCTAAGGAAGATGTGGTATTTATATACAATGGAATATTACGTAGCCATCAAAAGAACGAAACCTTGCCACTTGTAATGACATGGATGGAACTAGAGGCCATTATGCTAAGCTAAATAAGAATATAAATATCATATGATTTAACTTATCTGTGGAACTTAAAACAGATAAACATAGGGGAAGGGAAGGAAAAACATAGGATAAAAACAGAGGGGGGGCAAACCATGAAAGACTCTTAATTTTAGAAAAGAAACTGAGGGTTGCTGGAGGGGAGGTGGGTGGAGATGGGATAACTGAGTGATTGGCATCAAGGAGGGCACTGGATGTAATGAGCACAAGGTGTTGTATGCAACCGATGAACCACTAAATTCTACCTCTGAAACTAATAATACACTATATGTGAACTAAATTGAATCTAAATAAAAACTTTAGGAAAAAAAAGGAAAATGGGAGCTACTTGAGGTATTTTAAGCGAGGAGGGATTTAATACAGGAAATTAGATAGCAAAATTGTTGGAAAGGCTGGAGAAGCTAAAGATGGTCCTGTTGCTCAGTGATGAAGAACTATAAGAAGCTGCTTCTTCCCCTGGAGCCTACAGTTGTTTGCAGAATTCAACTCATGCAAGACCCTATGAATTAAAACAATTGTGCTCCTCTGCTCCCATGCTGCTGATACAAACTACTAGGAGCCCATGTTTACCTGCTACCCAGAGGCCACAGGAGCCGACTGCTATGGCAAGAGGATGCAACTTGGCTAGTGTCACCACTATCTAAGCTAGAAGAGTGTTTCTCTCTTCCTTTAGCTTTCCAATCTCTTGCACATGCCCACTGTTGACTGAATGCTGAATAAGAGTCCTGCTGGCTAGGGAGTCCAAGGAAATTTCTAAGTTGCAATACAATAAAATTGTGGGGATGATGCTGAACACATCACAATATCTGGAACATGGCATTATAAACATAGCTTACAAAAAGAATATAGTAATTATAGCTCTTGCTATAGTTGTGCCCAGACTAGAATTTTAGGATAGAAGAGTTTCGGTCTTAACACTTTCAAATAATTGGTACAATAAATAAGAGCTTTTTTTGTACCAGCATCTAAAACTGGAGTACTAGTGATCTCAGGTAACTTTCAGCCTTAATTTTCTTACTGGCAAATTAGAAAGCCTCCTAATTTGGTAGTCTTTCAAAGGTACAGAGTTAGAAGGATCTTTAAACCTTTTAGACAGGGAAAAAATTATGTATGTATACACATAAATATGTACATAGCAATGTATTAATACACACATAGTAATATTATGTAACAAGAAGATACCGTTTGAGAAAATGGGATTTTATTTTTGCCACCTAATGACAGTATGACTTTGGTAGAGTACTGCCCAAAAGTTGAAATATAGCTCCACCCTAACATTTAGGAACACAAAGATGCATATTATATATTCCAATTCAGCAAATATTTATTAAATATCTATCCACTGGATATTTAGGTCTTGATCTACCAAGATGAACAAGGCCAGATTTTATTTCTAGGAGGTATTCATAATCCATGGGAAAAGACTGATAAGCAAATGATTGCAAGATTGTGCTAAGTGTGTTGATAAGAAATTGGAAGTATGACCAAAATGCTCGAATGGCAAATTTTAAAACTTAGTTGACAAAAAGAAACTTGTCATTTACCTAAAATTACTCAAGAAGATACCATGTCTCAGAGAAAAAATACTGCCTCTGAATGAAAACATCTCAGGCAGTTAGAATTAAAAGTTTTTTTGGGTTTTAAATGTGTGTAAAATGCTCACTTTGGGAAATACTGATAAGTATTTTCTTAAAGTCACAATCTCACCATAAAGACAGCCACTGAAACATGTTGATGTATTCCTTTTTAATCCAAGAGCATCTTTTTTAAAACCAAGAAATTAAAACCAAAAATAGAGGCCTATAAGTCCACAATGCATGAGAGATTGCATGTAAATTAGAAGGCAAGAAAAAGAGAGCAAGATCTAGAGTGAGAGAAAGAGAGAAGGATCTATCTGGGCCAGGTATTTTAAACTTCAAAACATACACCTCAACTATCTTTTCCCCAATTGTCATTCCTCCACTTGTACTTGCCTTTTTTAGGAAGGCCACCACCATCTATCTGGTAATGTAATCAGATGCATCCATCTATTGTCAGAGTAATCCTAAAAGTCTAATTTCATCATTCCTATGATTGAAATCCTTCAATAACTCCCCATAGATTTTGAGATCAAGTGTATCTTCTTATTTTAGCATCATCTTCATCTAGCTCCCACCCATCTTACTAGCTTGAATTGCCTTCCTGTTACACAGTTCTCCACTCCAGCTATATTTAAAAATCTGTAGTTCCACAAAGGTGTAGCAGTGTGCTCCAATCATCTCTTTCTCTCTACATGCTCTTTTCTCTCTCTAGAATGCCATTCATTAGCCACCTCCATCTTTTCTGTTTAATTGCTTCTCAAAAACTCAAGGGTTCTGGATGCTCCAATCTATTCTGTTCCCCCACTGTACCATGTACATATCTCTAATATAGCATTGGTCATGGCATCCTGGAATTATTGGTGTTTTTACCTCTTATTCAACTCAACCAAGAGCTCCTTGATGATCTTGAGACTCCTGCTTCTATCGCAGTGTACCCAATATATAGTAGATGTTATAAGGTTGAGGGAATTTATATAAATTAGTAGATAAAAGGACTGGTGAGGTTTTTTCATTATTAGAATCTTCAGGGAACATATTTAGAAATTGTAGCAAATGTTGCTTACTCAATAGCAATCTCCTCTTATTATTATTATTAAAATTCAAGTTTCAATGTAGCAGTGTACCCCAGGGGATGTATCTTAACAGATCCAAGACAATCATGGCATCCCCATTCCCCTTTGCCAATAATACATTTCAGCTGAGTATAATAGGGCATAGAGGGTAGCTGCAGAGGCATCAGGGAGAGGTCTCGTTACTTTCTCTTCTTATCTCCCTTCCTGCTATATGTACTGTTCTGTACAATTGGTGTAACTGTCCTGTAATCATGAGGCAGCATGCTTGAGAACAAAAAATAACATGCTGAGAATTGTGGCGGGGGAGAGACAAGGAGTCTGGGTCTTTGATAAGATCATTGAGCCTCACCAATCCTAAATTGCCTATCACATACAGATCTCCTTTTATGTAAGATAATTGAAATGGCCTTATTGTTTAATCCACTGAGTGGTTGAATGGTGACCCCGAAAAGGTATGTCTATGTCCTAACCTCTAGAACCTATGAATGTAACCTTATTTGGAGAAAAGGTTTTTGCAGATATAATTAAATTAAGGATTGTGATCTCAGGTTTGTGGAATCAAGCCCTGCATCCAGCTCCATGCTCAAGTGGGTCTGCTTCTCTCATGCTCACATGCTCTCTCTCCAAAGTAAATAAATAAATCTTTTTTTTTAAAGATTTTATTTCTTTGAGAGCAGGCACACTGGTAGAGGGAAGGGCAAAGAGAGGGAGAAGCAGACTTGCCACTGAGCAGGGAGCCTGATGTGAGGCTTAATCACAGAACCCCAAGATCATGACCTGAGCCAAAATCAGATGCTTGGCCAACTGAGCAACCCCGGTGCCCCAATAAATAAATAAATCTTAAAACACACACACACACACACACACACACTCACACACGAGCGACGCACAGAGAAGAGGAGAAAATGGAACCCTGGAGAAGGCTATGTGAACACGGAGACAGGCTGGAATTATGCAGTGACAACCCAAGGAACACCTGGAGCCACCAGAAGCTCAAAGAGGTAAGGAAGGATTCTCTTCTAGAGCCTTTAAAGGGAGAATGACACTTGTGACACCTTGATTTTGGGCTTTTGACCTCCAGAACCATGAGAAAATTAGTATTTGTTGTTTTAAGCCATTCAGTTTGTGAAAATTTGTTATGGCAGTCTCAGGAAATAATACAAACTATAAGTCATCTTGGACCCAAAGATATCTTAATCAATATAATTATTTTTAAGTTCAAACTAAGCCTATGATAAAAAGGTATTGCTAATAATTCAGGAAAATATCTTGGAGTCCCTGAAATGCCATAGGATTTCACACTAAGATTGACACTAATGTTGTCAGATCTGGGATTTAAGCATATCTCTGACTCTGCTTCACTCTCCCCTATATCACTCTCCCTCAGGGACTAATGGGTGGTAGCAGAGATGTAAGTTATACCCTCCTTAAGACCAATTTTTTTTTTTTTTTTAGAAACTGTATTTTCCATCAACCTTATTTCCATTTTGTGAAAGAGAAGATCACTCATGGTTGTTCCTACCCATTCAGTGGCCTGAGCGGTGGGGGCTGCAGACCAGTCTTCCCTGGTAGGCTGAGCACTCTAGTCTCCAATAGGGAACCGCTGAGTAGGCCAAGAGGGCACCTGCACACCTTCAGACCAATCTGCGACTTGGGGCTGAATAGCAGTGAACTCAGGAACTGGAACTGTCCATTCACCCCAAAAGTCCTCCTTGGTCACAGAGTTTTCAGCAGTGGCCTGCTCTTCCTTTTCAATCTCTTCAGGATCTCTGTAGAAGTAGACATCAGGCATGACTTCCCACGGGTCTCGCGGGAAATGGTGCCACGCATGCACAGGACTTCCCGGGTCAGCATCCACCACATCAGACCTACTGAGTAAGCTCCCTTGTTGTTGCAAGGGATAGCGAGGTCCACATAGTGCAAAGGAGGGTCTGTCACACAGAGCAATGACAGGCAGGTTGATGTAAGATGCCTCTGGGAGAGGCTGGTGGTCAGCCATGAGATCAGTAACCACCAAAAATCTGGGTTCCCGGAAGGCTGCTTGGATCTGTTTAGTGAAGGTTCTAGTAGTGAAGTGACCAGCAGTAGGAGTGCCAGCAGTAGCAGCACAAACTTCAGCACAGCTCAATTCCTGTATAATAAGGATTCCTCTATAAATAAGACAATGACATGAGCCAGGTTTTTAATGCCAACAATGGTGTTTGCTGCCAGCAGAAGCTTCTTTCCAGGTTCTCTTCAGATTTATGATGTAAGTGCTATCACTTTTCCTTTTGTAGATGTACTGTCCCATTTGGAAGTCAAGGTTGGTGCCACCTAATGAGTTCCTGCTGCAAGGAATTTGAGACCATCCTCCTCCTTTGTTTGTAGGACATCAAGAGCTCTGGACATTTTGAAAGTTTCCCTTTAAGGTATGATAAGAGGGACAGTGGCTCAGTGGTGAGCGTCTTCTGCCTTTGGCTCGGGGTGTGATCCTGGGTCCTGGGATGGAGTCCCACATCAGGCTTCCCAATGGGGAGCCTGCTTCTCCCTTTGCCTATGTCTCTGCCTCTCTCTGTGTGTCTCTCATTAATAAATAAATAAAATATTTAAAAAATAAATTATGGGAATGTAGAATAATGCATTGGGTAGCATGGAAAAGCTCTTTAAGACCATTTCTGATGAAGTTTGAGTCATCTCTGGTCCAACTCAATATGGGATTTTTTTTTCTGTTCCTATTTTTAAACATATGTAAGAGACTGTGATCTGAGGTAGCTTCAAAAACATGTATAATTTGGAACAGAAAAATAACATATAGACACTTAAAAATCAGGAAAAGAATAAAAAGACCAGTGGAATAAAGATGTGCAAACTATCAGGTCCTACATAATTAGAGGTAAGTTGCAAAATTGAAATTATTAGGGGTCAAATCAGAAAGAGTCAACAATTACGTGATTCATATTTTCTTTAACAAAAAAACATAATAGTTTCAAGAAAAGGAAAGCTTTGCTTTAAGAAACAACCGTGGTGTAGGGGCACCTGGGTGGCTCAGTGGTTGAGCACCTTGCCTCAGGTCATGATCCCAGGGTCCTGGGATTAAGTCCTGCACCAGGCTCCTCACAGAAAACCTACTTCTCCAACTGCCTGTGTCTCTGCTTCTCTCTTTGTGCCTCTCATGAATAAATAAATAAAATCTTAAAAAAAAAAAAAGAACCATGTAGGTTTCAATTTAGATATCACTTCCTTTAAGAAGAATTTCCTAATGACATCCTCCCTGCAAATTAGGTACCACTACCAATGTATGTACAATTGTATCGCTAGTAAGATCCCTACAAGACTAAGTTCTTTGAGCACGATGACTGATTAGCTTACCCTTGTATCCTTGGTACCTATTCCACTGTCTGCACATTGCAATCATCACTATTTGTTGAGTACGACGTTTAATGAAACTTCATGGGGGATGGATCTGGTTCCCATTTTAACGATGCATTAAGTTATGATTCAAGCTGTGAGTGGAACTAGTTTTTCTTACAAAATAGCTTGGAGTATGTTCCAAGACATGAAACAGCTAACAGTTTAAAAGCTGTTTAAAATTATTTTACCCTACAAAACATTCACTATGAACTTAGTAGCTGCTCTCTGAAGTTATAGAACAGTGTTAGTAATGCCACATGGGATGTGGCTTTTATGCATCACAGCTTCCTGCTAAACCCTCTGAGATGAATTAGCTGAACCCACTTATCAATTTAAGTATCTCTTAAACTGGGACAACCAGGCAATATGTGTCTCCTAAAGGGATTGATATGAGGCTAAGGGCATCTGGATGGCTCAGTGGGTTAAGTGTCTGCTTTTGGCTCAGGTCATGATCCTGGAATCCCGGGATTGAGCCCCATGTTGGGCTCCCTTCTCAGCAGGGAGCCTACTCCTCCTTCTCCCTCTGCCCCCTAGGCTTGTGTTCTCTCTCTCTCAAATAAATAAATAAAATATTTTTTTAAAATGGTATGAGGCTGACAATACTACCCAAAAGAGTTGAATCTGCAAGTTTTTTTTTAAGATTTATTTATTTACAAAATAAATAAAATCTTTTAAAAAAAGATTTATTTATTTACTTGAAAGAAAGAGAGTGTGGGAGGGAGGAGCAAGGGGAGAGAAAGAATCTCAAACAGACTCCCTGCTGAATGTGGATCCTGAGATTATGACCTGAGCTGAAAACAAGAGTCAGGTGCTCAACTGACTGAGCCACCCAGGTGCCCGTGAATCTGCAAGTTTTTTTTTTTAAAGGCTTATTTATTTATTCATGATAGACACAGATAGAGAGAGAGGCAGAGACTTAGGCAGAGGGAGAAGCAGGCTCCACGCAGGGAGCCCGACGTGGGACTCGATCCAGAGTCTCCAGGATCATGCCCTGGGCCAAAGGCAGCGCCAAACCACTGAGCTGCGGGAATCTGCAAGTTTTTAAAAGCTAACTTCTATTACAGGATATAGATGAAATAAAGGAACAAAAAGAAAGCAAATAGACATCCAGAATGTGGTAAATTTAACGAGATAACTGAACTGGTCCCTGCAACCAAGTCAATGGCATCAAAAAGAGGTGAGGAAGAAGAGACTGCTCTAGATTAAAAGAGGCTTAAGAAACAGCCAAATACAGTTAGTTTAAAAATCTGATTTCAACAAACCAATTATAAAAGATAATTTTGATAGAATTAGGAAAATCTCAAATGATCTGGGTATTAGATGATAACAAAGAATTATTGCAAGTCTGGTTAGGTGAGTTTCTCAGTTTGGGGTCCCAGACCCAGAGATAAAGATTCAAATGCAAGAAGTATATTTGAGAAAGGATCCCAGGAAACACTGCAAGAGGGAGAGGAAGTGAGTTAAGGAAGCAATAAAAGCCAATAAAAGCTGCACTATTAAGCAGCTTAACCCCTCTGGGCAAGTGGAACTTAATCTCACTGACGTACTCGGGGGAAATAGTGTGGAATATACTTCAGAGCTAATCCCCACCCCCAGGCCAAGGGCCTTGGTTTACTGATCTACCAGCTCCCATCAGGCATTGGTTCAGCTGCGCCCACAAGAGAAGGAGGCAGAATGGGATCTTCAAGCCAGAGAAAGCCCTCGGGCAAAGAACATACACTGAACAGGTAAGAGCTAAAGAGCCGTGGGAAAAAGCACCGCTACTATTTGCTACAGTGTGACAAAAGCATGGCAGTAGTGTAAAAACATGTCCTTTCTTTAAAAAGAAATGTATACTGAAATATGTGAGGATGATGTCTAAATTTGCCTTAAAATACTTCAAATATATATTTTTTAAGATTTCACTTATTTATCTGAGAGAGCGGGCGTGAGCGGGGCGGGGCAGAGGGAGAAGGAGAAGCCAACTCCCCACTCAGTGGGGCTCCATACCAGGACCCTGAGATCATGACCCAAGCTGAAGTTAGACCCTTAACTGATTGCTCCACCCAGAAGCCCCCTTAAAATACTTTAATAATAAAAAATAAATAAAAGGAACAGGTGAAGAATGCCTGGCTGGCTCAGTTAGTGGAGCATGTGACTCTTGATCTCAGGGTTGTGAGTTCGAGCCCCCACATTGGGTGTAGAGATTACTTAAAAATAAAATATTTTAAAAATAAATTAGTTTTAACCATTTAACCATGAAAGAGACTGATGAAACAAAAAAGGTAAAACCTGATGATTATTTAAATTGGTCATAGGTATGTGAAAGTTAATTATGCTAACCTCTACTTCTGTGTATAGGAGAATTTTTTGCAATAAAAGTATTTTTAATGTACATTTAAGTAATGAGAATATGTCGGACTGCTTGCAGTAATTGGATATAAATCCTTTCATTTAGAGAACATCTGTCAAAAATAATGTTTTTAGTTTTAAAATGGTTGACCTTAAACTATTATTTCTAGTCATAGGTTTGGCCTAAAATGTTTTCACAGTAGTACAAGCTGGCTGGGGTCTGGGAGCTACCTTTTATTTATTTATTTATTTTTTAAATTTTTTTATGATAGTCACAGAGAGAGAGAGAGAGAGAGAGGCAGAGACACAGACAGAGGGAGAAGCAGGCTCCATGCACTGGGAGCCTGATGTGGGATTCGATCCCGGGTCTCCAGGATCGCGCCCTGGGCCAAAGGCAGGCGCCAAACCGCTGCACCACCCAGGGATCCCTGGGAGCTACCTTTTAATTGCTTTTTTGGGATGGAGCCAATCAGTCAGTGAACCAGACCAGACATATTTTACAGATGGTCCAGCAGCCCAAGCTGCTGTGGCCTCAACAGGCTGGTATGTTAGGAGTCCCCCACCCTCTGTAATTGGGTTTTTAGCATCTGTGAGGCATCCCTTTTCTCAGCTGCAAACACAAATCTGCCTGCTTACACATAAAAGGAAACCTAATACCAGCCCAACAGCAGAAGCCTTTGGTTCTCCCCGCCTTCGTTGACACTCTTGGATTTAGACTCTTCTTGCCTTCCTGGACTTCTGACACTCATGCGCATAGATCTAACCATAGAATATTCAAGCACTTTTCCCTGAGTCAACAAGTCACTGAGCCTCAAAGTTTGTTTGCCCACATCAGGGCTATCCCCTGTACCCAACAACTTCATTAGACTTTTAGGTCTTTTTACATTCTCCACAATACCTCTTGGCCCTGTTTTATAATTATTTGTTCATATCTATTATGCTAATTCCTTGAGAAAGGATTATGGTAGATGGCATTTTTTTGTAGGTGACAAAACTCTGACTACCTTAGGCCAAATGAAGAATCTCTTGTCTCTTGAAACTAAATCACGAGGACAGAGGAGTAGTTAGCAATGAACAGGGAGGACTAGGATTTTTTTATGTGTTGGAACAAAGGTCTGGGGATTAACAGCCTAGCTTGCCTCTTACCATGATACCAGAATCACTTCCCTTAGTACCTCTACACTAACCTCACTGGCAGTCCTGATTAGGTGCAGCCCAGCTCCATAGGCTGGTTTTGGAGACTAGATTTTCTTTTTTTAAAAAAAAGATTTTATTTTACTATTTATTATTTATTTTTATTTTATTATTGACTATTTTAGGGAGAAAGGGAAAGAGTGAGGGGGGAAGGGCAGAGGAGAGGGAGAGAATCTCAAGCAGACTACATTGAGTGCAGAGCCCAGCCCCACAACCCTGAGATCATGACTTGAGCCAAAATCAAGAGTTGGGCAGCTTTAACCAACTAGACTAGATTTTCAAGTGAGCAACTGGGTTCAGCTGTAGCCAATGCTTCAAATACTTACCATGTGCCTCTTCCATGTCAGGCATTGTTAGGTTCTGTAGTGAGATTATATAAAGGATGCAATCCCTGTTCTCAGTGGGAACCTCAATGTTATCACGTTGGCTACCAAGGAGTCACTTCATCTGTTCTCAAAAATTCCACTCCACCTTGGCTCTTTGCAAACTGGGGATCATAGTTATTTTTAATGTGTTCTGCAGTACAGTGTAATTCTAGCCAGGCTGTAAGTAAGTACCAAGATTATGAAGTTTCTTTAAACATACATTGCAAACTCTAAGGGCTAAAGTGAACAGAAGGTTTCCTAATTTTCTGCTAGGCATTGATTGTGTTTCCAGCCAAATTTTGAAAAGAAATTTATTTTAAGGACTGTCATTTTTAGATTTTGTTATTTTAAGATAATATGCTTTTCTTTCTTTCTTTCTTTTTTTCTTTTTTCCAATTAAGGCAAGCTGTTTTCTGTTTATCATTTTTTGTTTGTTTCTGTGTTAGGCTAGATTTTGCTAGATTGTGACATCCTTGAAATCTTCGTGGCTTAAAATGACAAGAATGTATTTCTTATTCATGCTATATGTCCATCTTAGGTCGATAGGAGCTCTGCTCCATGTTGTTCTCACTAAAAGATGAAGGTTCACAGAGGCTTCACTATCTGAAACATCACTAGGAACCATGGCAAGGGGAAGGAGAAGGGCTAATTGTATAACATGTCTTAAAGTTTTCCTCCTGGGAGTGACACTCATGACTTCACAGGGGGCAGGGAATTATAGTCCTACTATGTGCCTTGAAGGAAAAAAATCATAACTATTGGGGAGTAGCAATATATTCTTCTGGTCACCAAATATTCATTTAATTCTCTCTCATGCATGCAAAATAAACTCACCCTCTTCCCAAGGTAGACATTGTAGAAGTTCTATCTAGTCAGGGTATCCAGATCAAAACTCAGAATCTTGGGATGCCTGGGTGGCTCAGTGGTTGAGCCTTTGGATCAGGACGTGATCCCAGGATCCGGGATCAAGTCCCACATCGGGCTCCTTGCCGGGAGCCTGCTTCTCCCTCTACCTGTGTCTCTGCCTCTCTCTATCTCTCTGTCATGAATGAATAAATGAAATCTTTAAAAAAAAAATCTCTGCAGGGCAGCCTGGATGGTTCAGCAGTTTAGCACCGCATTCAGTGTAGGGCCTGATCCTGGAGACCCGGGATCGAGTCCCATGTCGGGCTCCCTGCATGGAGCCTGCTTCTCCCTCTGCGTGTGTCTCTGCCTCTCTCTCTGTGTTTCATGAATAAATAGATAAATAAAATATTTTAAAAACAAATATCTGAGTGATGTACCGTTACCTCTACATTAGGTACAGATGTGGTTCCTTTTGACATAAAACCCATGCCTAAAAAATCAAATTATCTCTCCCATGGAAAAGATAACTAGTGTAAAGATTCCCTTTAGGAAGGAGACATGTAGCAGAGGCAGACACCGACCTGTGGCAGTTCTGAAATCCTCTTTGGCAGCTAGTTGAGGATCACTTTGGGGAATGAGGAATATTTCTTCATTAAGCCCTGACTCTGCCCCCTGGCAGTGACCCTCTTGTTCATTTTTCTCCATTGCTCCTGATTTTTTCTGGGGATGACTTTTTCTATTATTAACCTTGGCCACATCTGGAATGGGTGTTCGGGGGAATATGCCCTCCTCCTGTCTTCCCAGAGATACAGGATTTCTAAGGGTGAATAGTCACGATCTCTTTTATTTAGTCCATTGTAGTAATGGTTTTGAAACTGCAACTCTCTCAGAAACTTAATGAAAAAGGAAAGAAACTCAAACTAGTCATTTTCACCCACTTCACAGGTCAATAGTCACTTCCATACTTCTTTTCAAGGCATAACTCTCATTTGATATAATTCTTTGTTTTCTAGCCCCTGTACATATTCTCTCTTCCTCCCCACCTCATCCACCCCCCACCCCCCGCCCATCCCATCTCTCCCCCTCTCTCCCTCTGTCTCCTAGTGCTTACAGAGGTTTATCAGGCTTGATGTGAGAGTCCCTTCCCCTTAGTCTCTTTTCTCTGAGCCATTGTGTCTATATAACCTTAGTTGGTTGGACTTTTGATCTGGGACTATTAATCCATTCAGAGTTTTAAAAAATGGCCGAAACAGCCATTCTCTTAATTTGATTCAGTGCCTACAGGCTGAGTTTTAGTTATCCTTTGTCATTGCAAGCATTTCTCAGTTTTATCTTTAACTATTTGAGGTTGAGAAATAGTTGCCTATTTCAATCCCATGAGTTCTCAAATTGGTGATTCTCTTCTCCCCATTCTTTCTTGCAAACTGGTCTTTTTTCACCTCATATCTTTTTTGTTCTATCTTGTCAAATGCGAGCCAACAGGAATGAACACAAAATATTCCTTTATTTCTCAATCTGCTGTTTAAGCTACAAATTTATTACATGATCTGTTTCCCAAATGAACTGTAGGGAACAGTTTTGTGAACTGTTTTATCACTGCATAACATGGATTGCTATCTTTCCATTCTCTGAAAATGGTTTTCTTGCTACCTGCCATCTGTCTCTTAAATATTTTAGGTTCTTCCTGTGGTAGCACCTCACTTTAGGTAACAATTTCTATCTTCTATCTGTGATGTAGATTTTGCTGCAGTAACAACTCTGAGTTCCCTGGTTCAGAATTATAAAGATTTATTTGTCATTCATGCTACCTGTTTTCACAGTAAATAGACCTATAGCCTACCTCTCAGTAGTCCCAAAGACACGATGCTTACCCTGTGAGATACCTAAGACTTTCCCAAGGTACACAGGAAGGATAAATGTTAAGGACATATATTCTACATCTTTTTTTTTTAAATTTTTATCTATTTATGATAGTCACAGAGAGAGAAAGAGAGAGAGGCAGAGACATCGGCAGAGGGAGAAGCAGGCTCCATGCACCGGGAGCCTGACGTGGGATTCGATCCCGGGTCTCCAGGATCGCGCCCTGGGCCAAAGGCAGGCACCAAACCACTGCGCCACCCAGGGATCCCTTTTTTTTTTTTTTCTAAAAATTATTTTTGATGAAGGATTATTATGTGATTTTTCCCCCTGTAATTTAGAAGTTCAAAAAATCGAGTGGCATTACTCTGACAAAACTCCTGCCATTCCTAACTACTTACTTATGTAGTGCTTACCACTATTAAAACAGAAAGCTGGGAATAGAACTGATGCTGAATCCTCTTTCACTATAATAATAATTTATATTCATCCATGTGAAAAATTAAAATGGCCTATTCAACTCATTAAGAAATGCATTTCCAAAAAATGTGGACTTATATGTTTAATAATTACTTATCAAAATGTGTACTATACCTTCATTGTTTTCATAAGTTTTATACTAATAATGATTGGAATGATAAATATATACATATTTTTTCTTCAACATTTAGAGCCTTATGATCAGAGGAAACAAATGCTTTTTATAATGAAAGTTTACAAGCTTATTTTTGTTGCAAAGAAATATGGAAGACAAGCATAAAAGAGGTGGCTGGCTGGCTCAGCATGTGAATCTTGGTCTCGAGGTTGTGAGTTCAAGCCCCACATTGGGTATAGAGATTACTTAAAAACAAATAAACAAACCTAAAAAAAACATTCTTACTATTAGAACATTCTTGCTGAACTATTTAGGAGTAAAGTGTCATGATTTCTGCAACCTATTTTTAAATGGTTCAGAAAAAAATAAACTACACCCATGCAAAGAGAGTATAACAAAATGTCGACACATGTTAAGTCAGTT
This sequence comes from Canis aureus, assembly GCF_053574225.1. NCBI lineage: Eukaryota > Metazoa > Chordata > Mammalia > Carnivora > Canidae > Canis > Canis aureus. The sequence continues at coordinate 21,925,514 of NC_135618.1, forward strand.
ACAGGTAGACGCAATACTTTCCTAATAAAGTATTAATAAAAATCATAAATATCTATAGTTATAACCTTCAAATTGAAGGCATTATAGACCTATGTAATAGTTTTCTGCAGGTTTACACCATAGTTGTATGCAGGTGTCACTAATTGCAACTGTATGCCATTTCAGTGGTAAGTAGTTTGACTATACCTATTGAAATAGCTAGATATCATAAATACAGAGAACAAATGGTTGGTTGCCAGGGTGGGAGAGAGAAGCAGAATAGGGAAAATAGGTAAAGGGGCCTGGGGGATATAGGCTTCTAGTTATGAAATGAATAAGTCATGGGAATAAGAGGAAGAGCATAAGGAATATACTCAGTGATACTGTAATAGTGATGTATCGGGACAGATGGTAGCTACACTTGTGGTAAACATGGCATAATATATAAACTTGTTGAATCACTAAGTTATACACCTGGAAATAATATAACACTGTATGTCAACTATGCTCAAATTTTTTAAAAAATGGAAAAAGGAGGGCAGCTGGGTGGCTCAGTGGTTTAGTGCTGCCTTCAGCCCAGGGTGTGATCCTAGAGACCCAGGATTGAGTCCCACATTGGGCTCTCTGCATGGAGCCTGCTTCTCCCTCTACCTGTGTCTCTGCCTTTCTTTCTCTCTCTCTTTCTCTCTCTCTCTCTTTCTCTCTCTCTCTGTGTGTGTCTCTCATGAATAAATAAAATCTTAAAAAAAATAAAAATAGAAAAAGGAGAAAAAAGAAAATACAGCAAAATAATTATTGAAATATATGAGAAAATGTTTAGTTATTTTTTAAAAGATTTTTTTTTTTTATTCATGAGAGAGAGAGAGAGAGGCAGAGACACAGGCAGAGGGAGAAGCAGGCTCCATGCAGGGGGCCTGACGTGGGACTCGATCCTGGGTCCCCAGGATCACACCCCAGGCTGCAGACAGCGCCAAACCGCTGCACCACCGGGGCTGCCCTAAATTGTCAAATTTAACATTACAAAGTTATACATTAGAGGCATGTTTAGTTTTTTGTGTAAATTATGAAAAAATGTGTTTTTACATTAAAAATAAACTAGATATTATGTGTCTGGAATATAATAAACACCCAGTCTCTGTTTGTTGAGCTGGTACAATAATGGAAAGAATGCTAGACTAGGGGTAAGAAGTGCAAGGTTTTCTAATACTGGGTATGCCCCTATTTAGCAATATGACCTAGAGGAAATCACTTATCTTTTCTAGATCCTACTTTCTTTATTAAAAAAGGAGATATTTAGATAAGATAGTCTCTATGGTATCTTTAAATATCTAAGCACATGAATATAAACTTCCTTAAAACCTGGGAAAGTTTTAAATTTTATAAAATGTTAGAAATTTGAAAATTTTTACCCTAAAAAGAAAGCTGGGCTTAGTGAAAAATCTTGAGTAATATAATAACGCCTTATAGTTAATCATAGCTGACACTTACATAGTACTTCCCAGCTTACCAATTACTCTCACACATATGATCTCAGACTCTATCTGCAACTCAGACATTGATCATAATGGTCTTGGTATTATATGTAATTTGTGAATTTGCAAGCTGAAATCATCTGATCAAATGTTCTCCAGAATAAGATAAAGATCTGTAGCCAACTAGAGAAAAAGGGGGAATGTGTCATGTATGATAGAAATAACAGCCTGGCTCTCACTCCAGTGTGTGTAGGAAAGATTATTAGAGGTGTATCTATTATTTAACAGAACAGCAGTCTGCAAATGGACACTTAAGTGGTACTAAAAATTGTAAACCTAAAAGCTTTGATTCAGGAAGAAACTATAGGTCAAAATAGCATTTGACCAAAAGGCTTGCCGGAAGGCAGCACAAAGCAGTAGTCAAGCACTTGGATTCTGAAACCAAGCCTACCCACATCAAAATCCTAGCCTGTCCTTTGCTGGCCAAGTGACTTTTTGAAACTTATTTGACTTCTCTGTGACTCACTTTCCTCATTTATAAAATGGGGACAAAAATAACACCTACTTCTTAGAGTTGTTATGCAGATTAAAATAATATTTGTAAAATGTCTGGAATAGTGATTACCCAATGACGTGTTTGTTAAATAAAATTTTCAAATGTAAGTACCTTCTCATTCAGCAGCATATTAACGGGAGTATATGCCATTATAAAGTGGGATATATTCCCAGAATGTAAAGATCCTTCAAAATATGAAAACCCATCGTCATAATATGCCATACTGACAAAACAAAGGGGAAAAAAAAAGCATGTGATCATCTCAACTGATGCAGAAAAAAATATTCATCATCACCCTTTCACAATAAAACTAAGAAGAGAAGAAAAAAAAAACTAAGAAGAGAAGGAAATTACCTCAACATAATGAAAGCCATATATGAAAACCCACACCAAATATACTCAGTAATGAAAGACTAGAAGTTTTTCCTTGAAGATCAAGAACAAGGTAAGTATGCCCCATCCACCACCTCTACTCAAAATAGTACTAGAGATTCTATCCAAGAAAAAGAAATAACAGGCATTCAAATTAAAAAGGAAGAAATAAATTTATCTCTTATAAAGATGATATGATCTTACATGTGGAAACTCTTAAAGATTCCACAAAAAACTGTCAGAACTATGGGGCACCTGCGTCGCTCAGTTGGTTAAATGTCTGCCTTAGGCTCAGATCATGATCCCAGGGCCCTGGGATCAAGCCCTGAGCTGGGCTCTCTGCTTAGTGGAGAACCTGCTTCTCCCTCCCTCTCTACCACTCCCCCTGCTTGTGCTCTCTTGCTCACTCTGTCAAATAAATAAATATTTTTAAAAACCTATCAGAACTATTAAACAAATTCAGTAAAGTAGCAAGATACAAAGTCAACACAGAAAAATCAGTTGCATTTCTATACCTAACAACAATCTGAAATGGAAATTAAGAAAGCAATTCATTTTACAATGACATAAAAAAATACTTAGGAATCATCCAAGGAGGTAAAAGATTTATATAATGAAAATTATAAATCATTGCTGAAAGAATTTAAGAAAAACATAAATAAGCCAAAGATACCCTATGTTGATGGATTGGAAGACTTAATATTGTTAAGCCATCAATACTACCCAAAGTTATTTACAGATTCAATGCAATCCCTAGCAAAGTTTCAATGACTTTTTTTGGAAGTAGAAAAACCTGGGGTGCCAGGGTGGCTCAGTCAGTTAAGCAGCTGACTTCAGCTCAGGTCATGATCTTGGGATCCTGGAATCAAACCCACATCTGGCTCCCCATTCACTGGGGAGTCTGCTTCTCCCTCTCCTCTGCTCCTCCACCACACTTGTGCATGTGTTCTTTCTCTCAAGTAAATAAAATCTTTTTAAAAATCTTTAAAAAAAATAGAAAAAAAACCATTTTAAAATTCATATGGATTCTCAGTGGACTCTAAATAACCAAAGTAATCCTGAAAAAAAAAAAACAAAGCTGGATGACTTACACTTCCTAATTTCAAAACTTACTACAAAGCAACAGTAATCAAGACAGTGTGGTAATAGTGTAAAACAGACATCTAGACCAGTGTAATAGAATAGAGAGCCAAGAAATAAGCCCTAGTGTATTCAGACAAATTATTTTTGACAAGGGTGCCAAAACTCTTCAATGGGGGAAGGACAGTCTTTTCAAAAACGGTGCTGGGAATACTGGATATGTAAAAGAATGTAAAAGAATGAAAGTGGACACTTACCTAACACCATATACAAAAATTAAGTCAAAATGGAGGAAAGAGGGATCCCTGGGTGGCGCAGCGGTTTGGCGCCTGCCTTTGGCCCAGGGCGCGATCCTGGAGACCCAGGATCGAATCCCACGTCGGGCTCCTGGTGCATGGAGCCTGCTTCTCCCTCTGCCTGTGTCTCTGCCTCTCTCTCTCTCTCTCTCTATCATAAAAAAAAATAAAAAAATTTAAAAAAATGGAGGAAAGACAAGGGTGCCTGGGTGGCTCAGTCACTGAAGCGTCGGACTCTTGGTTTTGGCTCAGATCATGATCTCAGGGTTGTGGGTTTGAGCCGTCTATCGGACTCCTACTCACATGGAGTCTGCTTGGAATTCTGTCTCTACCTCTACCCTCTCTTCCCACTTCTTGCATTCTCTCTCTCTTAAATAGATCTTTTTTTTTTTTTTTAATGGAGGAAAGATATAAATGTAAGACCTAAAACTATAAAACTTTTAGGAGAAAATATAGGGTTAAAACTTCACAGTATTGGATTTGGTACTGATTTGTCGTTGGCTATGACACCAAAGTCAGAGGCAACAAAAGAAAAAATAGACAAATTACATTTCATGAAAATTACGACATTTTGCACATTGAAAAACATTATCAACAGAATAAAAAAGCAACCCACAGAATGGGAGAAAATATTTGCAAAACAAATGTACGGTAAGGGATTAACATCCAGAATATATAGAGAACTCCTAAAACTCAACTATAAAAAAAAACTACTTTATTAAAAAATGCACAAAGGACTTGAATAGACATTTCTCCAAAGAAGATCTACAAAAGGCCAATAAACAAATGAAAGGATGTTCAACATCACTAATCATTAGGAAAATGCTAATCAAAAGTATAATGAGAGACCACTTTATACTTTTTAGGATGTCTATCATCAAAAAAATCAGAAAGAAACAAGTGTTGGAGAGAATGAGGAGAAATTGGAACCATTGTGCACTGTTGATAGGATGTAAAATGATACAACTGCTGTCGAAAGCAGTAGAGTGATTCCTCAAAAAATTAAGCATAGAATTACTACATGATCCAGCAATTTCACTTCTATATAACCAAAAGAATTGAAAGCAGAGACTTGTATACCCATGTTCATAGCCTTATTCACAATAGTTAAAATGTGAACACAACTCAGGTCCCCATCTACAGATAAATGGAAAACTGAAATATGTTATCTACAAAAAAATGGAATATTATTTAGCCTTAAAAAGGAAGGAAATTCTGGCACATGCTATAACATGGGTGGACCCAATGACATTAAGCTAAGTGAAATAAACTAGTCACAAAAAAGACAAACACTGTAAGATTCCACTTATAAGAGGTACTTGGAGTAATCAAAATCATAAAAACAGAAAGCAGAATGGTGGTTCCCAGGGGGAGCCTGGGAGTTTTTGTTCAATGGGTATATTCCCAAAGTGGCCATTTATTTTCCTATTCGATACAGTTTGCCAAATAACCTAACTATATTTGGAACCCATGTTCTAAAGGTACTTTCTTCCAGATTAGGTCACACTGACCATGTGTTTTAAGGGGTTAGGGTAATTAAGGGACTGGTAAGCAAGTTGACATCAGGATCTTTTGGAGGAGATGGAAGAGGCTTCTCAGAATCAGAGTGTCATCTCTTTTCTTCCCTTAAACTGGTGCAGTTAGATCTATTATGGTGCTAGTAGATATGTTTTTTATTATTAAATTAGATGATGATGATCCTAAGGTCATCTTGGAGGGTTAGCACAGCATCTAAACTGGATCAAGTCAGTTGAAAACTGGGTAATAGGGGCTTGCTTGGAGCTTGTTAGTGAGTCCCTGGGAACAGGTATAAAGTTTGAGTTTCACAGGATGAAGAGTTATATAAATGGATGGTGGCAATGGTTGCACAACATTACAGATATATTTAATACTACTGAAATGTACACTTAAAATGGTTAAGATGCTAAATTTTATGTTATGTGTATTTTACCACAATAAAAATAAATTTGGGGAAAAAATCTTTCATAAAGGAACTCCAAGTCCAGAGAATATTTTCACACATTGCTTAAAATTTGAGTCCAGAAGACAAACCTCAACTGGGGAACAATATAAATGTTTTAATTATTCTCCTTGTTTGTTTCCTTTAAAGTTATCTCATAAAAATCCTATAGAAATATCTACTTCAAAAGCTTCAGGAGCGGGAATGTCTTGACTACATATTTACTTTATACATTACAGTTCTATTTATTATATGTATATTTTAATATTTACATAATAAAGGTAAAGAAGACACAAAATCATCAATATTAAGGAGAGGAACATCACTATAGTAATGTCTATAAACACTGAAAATATAATAGGTCTTAAGAATAGCATTATACCAATAATTTCAACAACTTAGATGAAATATATAAACTACCAAAGCTTACTCAAAAAGATAATATGAAAAATGTCATAGCTATTAAATTTTTAGTTAAAAACTTCCTATAGGGCAGCCCCAGTGGCGCAGCGGTTTAGCGCCGCCTGCAGCCCAGGGTGTGATCCTGGAGACCCTGAATCGAGTCCCACGTCAGGCTCTCTGTGTGGAGCCTGCTTCTTCTTCTGCCTGTATCTCTGCCTCTCTCTCTCTCTCTCTGTGTCTCTATGAATAAATAAATAAAATCTTTAAAAAAAAAAAAAACTTTCCTATAAAGAAATTTCTAGGCCCAGGTCACTTCACAGTTGAAGTCTATCAAAATGTAAAAGCGAAACAATTAAAACTGTATAAAAATTCTTCCAGATAATTGAAGAGGAGGGAATATTAATTGTATGAGACCAGCATTAACTTGGTACCAAAACCAGACAAAAACAATAGAAGAAAAAATACATTCTCTTAATATTCCTCATAAATATAAAGGCAAAATGTCTTTAGACAATTTTGGCAAAATAAATCCAATAATGGATACAAAAGATAATACATTATGATTAAAGTAGTTTATTCCAGAAAGTAAGACTGGTGTAACATTTTAAAATCACTCACACACTCACAGATTCATCTTAATAGTTAGAAATCATTTGACAAACCTTACATTCATTCCCCATGAAAACTTCCAGCAAAGTAGGAATAAAAGAGAACTACCTCAACCTGACAAAGTTCATATAAAAAAAACCCTGACAGCTAGCCTCATGGCTAATCATAAAAGACTAAGTATTTTCCCTCTAAGATTCCAAACATGGCAAAAATTGTCCATGCTCAATTTTTAAATTCAACTTTGTATTAAGGCCACAAAAAGAAACCAAAAAAAAAACATATAAATTGTAGAAGAAAGTTAACTGTGTTTGTACACAGCATAATCATCTTTGAGAAAATTCTAAGGAACTTAGAATGGCTCAGTTGGTTCAATGGTTCCTAGCTGGCTCATTTGGTAGAGCGTGTGACTCTTGATCTTCGGATTGTAAATTCAAGCTCCACATTGAGCATAAAGATTACTTAAACATTTTTTTAAAACAATTTTTTAAAAAAAATCCTAAGGAACTATTTTTAAAAAGCTACTATACCTAGGAAGGAAGTTATCATCGAAGCATACAAGGTCAATATAGAAAAAATATAAAAATACTAGCCACAGTAAAGAATCAAAATTTAAAAATCTCTGCCAGTCTTAATAGCCTTAAAATATATTTAGAATAAGTTTGATGAAAGGTGTTGAAAGCTAATGAGGATAAACATTTCTGGGAAGATATAGCCTACTCATGGATCAGAAGACTCAATATTGTTGTCAATTCTCCCCTAATAGTTTCAATACAATTCCAATAAAAAAGGCCAACAGATCTTTTTTGTAGAAATTGATACGCTGATTCTAAAATGTATTTGAAAATAAAAAGAATTTAAAATAGTCAAAACAACTTTGAAAAAGAACAAACTTAGGGAGGATTTACACTATTTGATTTTCAAACATATAAAGCTACAGTAATCAAGTTGCTATGGTATTGGTGTAAAAATAGACAATAGAACAGAGTAGAGTTTGTAATTAGAGCCAAACATAATATGGTCAATTGATTTTCACAAAGGATTAATGCAATCCACTGGGGAAAGGGAAATCTTTCAAATAAATGATGCTGAAACAATTAGATCCCTATGTGACAAAATGAGCTCACACTATACACGTTATACACCATTATTTCACATTATATATACACTATATACAAAAATTAACTCAAATGAATAATAGACTTAAACATAAGAGCTAACACTTCAGGAGTGCCTGGGTGGTGAAGTCAGTTAAGCATTGACTCTTGGTTTCAGCTCAGGTCATGATCTCAGGGTCATGAGATCAAGCCCCACATCAGGCTCTGCTCAGTGTTGAGTCTGCTTGGGACTCTCCCTTTTGTTTTACCCTTCTACCCTGTTCATGCATTCTCTCTCTCTCTCTCTCTCTCTCTCTTAAATAAATAAATAAATAAATAAATAAATAAATAAATAAATAACACTTTAAAACTTCTAAAAGCAAACATAGAGGAAAATATTCATGACTTTGGGTTTGGCAAAGATTTCTTAAATAAGGCACAAAAAGCATAAAGAAAAAAACATATTAATTATTTACCATTACATAAGAATTACTTCCAATCTTAAGGAATTAAAACAATACACATTATGACTTCTGTGGGTCAGGAATCCAGGTATGTCTTAGCTGAGTGTTCTGCTTCAGGATCTCTCATAAGACTACAGTCAAGCTGTCCATCTGGCTGTGGTCTCACCTGAAGGCTTATCTGGGTAAGGATTCACTTTCAAGCTCATATGGTTGTTGGCAGGATTCAGTTTCTTAAGGGTAGTTGAAAAAATCTTAGTTCCTTGCAGATTATTGGCCAGAGGTCAACCTCAGGCCACATGGACTTCTCAATAGGGCACCTCACATCAGAGCAGCTTGTTTCATCAGAGGAAGAATGAAAGAAAAGCCAAAGAGAGGGTACATGCAAGAAGGAAGTCATGGATTTTTGCAGTAGAATTTTGGAAGTGACATTCCATCACTTTCCCCACAAGCTTTTCATTAGAAATAAATCGCTAGGTCCAGCTCACACTCAAGGGGAGGGAATTACACAAAGGCACAAATGCCAGAACCTGGAGATCATCACAAGCCATTTTAGAAAGTGAGTACCAGGGGATCCCCGGGTGGCTCAGCGGTTTCGCGCCTGCCTTTGGCCCAGGGTGTGATCCTGGAGTCCCGGGATTGAGTCCCTGCTTCTCCCTCTTCTCTGCCTCTCTCTCTCTATGTCTATCATAAATAAATAAATTTTTTAAAAAAGCTGACTACCACAAACAACAAATTGGATTTCATAAAAATTAAGAACTTTTGCGCTACAAGAGACACTCTTATGGACTGGGAAAAATTTGCAAAACATATATCCAATAAAGGATTGGTGTCTAAAATATATAAAATTCATACAACTCAATAAGAAGATAAACCAATCTTTTAAACTAGGCAAGAGAGATTTAAATAGTTACTTCACCAAAGAAGGTATATGGATGGCAAGTAAGTACATGACATAAAGCTCAACATCATTGTTCATCAGGGAAATGCAAACTTAAAATGCAATGTGATACCACCATATACCCATTAGAATGTTAAAATTAGGGGCACCTGGGTGGCTTACCAGTTGAGCATCTGCCTTTGGCTCAGGGTATGATCCCAAATTCCGGGATTGGGTCCCACATCAGGCTCCCTGCATGGAGCCTGCTTCTCCTCCCTCTTCTTATATCTCCACCCCTCTCTTTGTGTCTCCCATGAATAAATAAAATCTTAAAAAAAAAAAAAAAAAAGAGGGCATTCCTGGTGGCTCGGAAGGTTAGCCCCGCCTTCAGCCCCCAGTGTGATCCTGGAGTCCAGGGATCGAGTCCCACATCAGGCTCCCTGCATGGAGCCTGCTTCTCCCTCTGCCTGTGTCTCTGCCTCTCTCTCTCTCTCTCTCTCTCTCTCTCTCTCTCGAATAAGTAAATAAAATCTTAACAACAACAAAAAAATGTTAAAATGAGGAAGACCAATAATACTAGGTATCATGAACACCTGAAGCACCTGGAACTCTCATACACTGCTAGTGGGAACTTAAAATGGTACAATCTCTTTTGAAAACAATTGAGAATTTCTCAAAAAGTTTATCATAGGCCTACTATATTACCTAGCAGTTACATTCTATTACATTACTTCTATTGCTGCTGTAACAATTTATCTCCAAGTCAGTGACCTAAAACTATATACATTTATTATCTTACAATCTTGGAGATCAAAAGTCCAAAGTCACTCTCAAGGTGTTGGCAGGGCTGGTTCCTTCTGAAAGTTTCAAGGGAGAATTAATTTCTTTGCCTTCTAGCTTCTTGAGGCTGCCTGCATTGGCTCAAGATCCCATCCTCCATCCTCAAAGGCAACATCGTAGACTCTTCCAATATCTCTCTCTGTCCTTGGCTCCACCATCACTTCATCTTTTTTTTTTTTTTTTTAAGATTTTATTTATTTATTCATGAGAGACACACAGAGAGAGAGGCAGAGACACAGGCAGAGGGAGAAGCAGGCTCCCCGTGGGGAGCCCGATGGGGGACTCGATCCTGGGACCCCTGGGCCAAAGGCAGGCCCTCAACCGCTCAACCGCTGACACACATCGCCATCACTTCATCTTCTGACAAACTACTGCCTCCCTCTGGTAAAGATGTTTGTGATTACACTGGACTTACTTGGATAATGAGGATAATCTCCTTATTTTAAATTCCTTAACCTAATCACACCTTCAAAGTAATTTATGCCATATGAGGTAACATATTCACAGGTTCTAGGGATTAAGACATGGATGTCTTTGGCAAGTCCTTATTCAGCCTGCCACACCCTTCCAGGTTATCACTGGAAAGAAAATAATGAAAGCATATATTCACACACATACTTTTATATAAATGTTTGTAACAGCTTTATTAGTAATATTTATAAGCAGTTCATTTGTAAAACAAAAAGTCTAAGCGTTAATCAACATGGATAAACAAATTGTAGTAAACCCACACAATGGAACACTACTCAACAATAAAAGGAATTAACAATTGACACAGCAACAATATATGAATTCAAAGTAATTGCAGAGTAAAAGGAGTATGACAGTAAAGAGTACATACATCATGATTTCATTTATGAAAAATTCTAGAAAACACACATTTATTTAAATGATCAGAAGCAAATGAGTGGATGCCTAAGGACAGAGCAGAATAGAGGGAGAAGGGTTTGGATTACAAAGAGTCATGAGGGAACTTTTGGGGGTGATGAACATATTTATTATCTTGAATGTTGTGATGATTATATATCTCCCCTTAAAATGTGCACTTTATAATTTTCCATTATACCTCAATAAAACTGCTAATATAAGCAGACAAAAAAACCAATGTATAACTTCTTTTTGGATTAAACATAGCATATGGGGTTGGGGCATTTTGTTGGTGGTGAATCTGTGTTCATCTTGGTTTCTTAGTGATCAAAATGGATTTGATCAGGGGGCAGATCAAAACTTCCTCTTTATAACCCAAACTTTTTTTATATATAAAGTTTTATATAAACTTTTTTTTATAACCAAAACTTCCTCTTTTTCCAATTTCTCTCCTTTCTCAGTTTTCCATGGAAGTTGTTGAAATTCACCAAAAGGGTAATAGTTATCTGAAAGCTTCCTTCAGAAGACTCCACCTAGGGAATTTTTTTGCTTTCAAAAATATATAGTTAATATTGGAGGTTCAAAAGTGCTTATTCTAACATAGAATTCTTACCCAAGCATTCTCTACCTTTTTCTTTTGGTCATAGATTTATTTTATCACAGTATGTGTCAGATGAATAGCAACATGCCACATAGGTCAGATTATAGCAACATGTTACATAGGCCTCTGATTTCAAAATCCAACCAAAAAGTTAGAGTCCAAGTAGAATGCTTTAAGCTATATATTAATTCTATGTTTTGTACTGAGCATTGCTTATATTCAAAGAATGGAATTACTAACATTTAGTCTATTTCTCCTTTTGGATCTTCATGGTAACAGAAATACATATTGTGTTACTGCCTGATACTCACTATACTAAGGAGGCTGTAAGGACTATAAGGTCTGATCAAGAGACAGAATAAAAATTGTAATAGGAAAAAAAATTGTAATAGGGTCATGAAGTTCTTACACAAAGAAATGGAAAATTCAGTTTTATTGCAGATTTAACAATTTTAAATGAATGTCATAATATTAACATCCTGTACTAATATCTATATGTCCTAATATTACCTAATATTTACATAATGTCCAAATATTTGCCTAATATTTGCAGATAGTAAGTTATACAGAAAAGCAGGCCTGCAAACTGTAGCCAAAGTCAATGATCTTTTGCTCACTGCAGGGACAGTTTGTTTGCTACTATACAATACAGCACTCTCGCCATTAGATGGCAGTCAAAACTAATGTAATAATTACACTCTCCAACCTTGTGTTTCATAATGATTTGCATATGTGTAACTTAGCATTATTCACTGGACAAGTTTCTGAAAAGTTCCTTGAAAATTTTAAGACATTGTAAATGATCCAACATTCCTTTTGGAAAGCAGAATTATTTTACAAAGTAAGTAAGTATCCCCTTAAAGAGATCAGCTTTTTTCTTTTAAAAATTAACTTTCTAAAAATTGAAATGTAACATATCTAGGTATCTCCAGTTTGAAGATCATCACAAAGTGAAAACATGTGTATAAACAACCCCTATCTAAAGTGAAAGAATATTACCAACATTTCAGAAGACTCTCTTGTGCTTCCTCCTAATCATCATCCTCTTTCTTCTCCCCAGAGATAAATATTATCCTGACTTCTGACCTTATAATTTAGATTTTCCTGTTTTGAGAAATTTTATGAGTATAATTATGTATTATAGATTCTTTGTGTCTGGCTTCTTTTACTTAATATTTTTGTTACTTTTGCTTGTAGGTATATTTCATTCTTTTTTTTCGGTAATGTATTTTATTATACGAACATAACTCTATTTATCCATTCTGCTACTGAAGAAAATTTGGACTGTTTCCACTGTTTAGCTGAATAATTGCTGCTATGAACATCTTTAAACATGCCTTTTGGTGTACATATGAATGTATTCATTTTGAGTATATATGTAGGAGTAGAATTTTTGTGTCATATAGTATGTCATATTGCTATAGTTCCTCAAAGTTGTAGCAATTCACATTTCCACCAGTATGTGAGAATTTCCATTGTTCCATGTTATCACCAACACTTGGTATTATCAATCTTTCAAATTTTAGCCATTCCGATAGACATGTAGTAATACTTCATGGGGATTTTATTTTATTTTTTTATTTTTTTATTTTTTTTATTTTTTTATTTTTTATTTTTTTTTTCTCTTTGTTTTTTTCTTTTTTTTTTTCCTTTTTTTTCTTCATGGGGATTTTAATGTGCATTTTTCTGATATCTAATAAGACTAAACAGTTTTTAATACATTTGTAGACTATTTGAATATTTTCTTTCTTTCTTTTTTTTTTTTTTAGTAATCTCTACACCCAACATGAGGCTCAAACTCATGACCCCAAGATCAAGAGTCAGATGCTCTACCAACTGAGCCAGCCAGGCACCTCTGAATATTTCCTTTTATGTATTATTTCCTTTCACATATTTTGGAAGCTTCTATCATGTGGTTTATCTTATTGTTTTGTAGTTCTTTTCATGTTCTCAATGAATCCTGTGTTGGATATATTCATTTCTAGTATATTCTCCCATTCTGGGTTTGTTTTTTCATTCTCTCAAAAGCACTTTTTGATACATTTTAATGAATGCTGATTTGCCAATTTTTTCCTTTATGGTTAGTGCTTTTCTGTATCCTGTTTAACATATTTCTGCCTATATTACATCATAAAGATAATCTCTTAAGATATGTTTAGAAGCTTCGCTATATTAATTTTCACAAACTACCTGGGTTTGGAATGCCTGGGTGGCTCAGTGGTTGAGTGTTTGCCTTCAGCTCAGGGTGTGATCCTGGGGTCTAGCGATCGAGCCCCATATCGGGATCCCTGCAGAGAGCCTGCTTCTCCCTCTGCCTATGTCTCTGCCTCTCTCTCTGTGTCTCTCATGAACAAATAAATAAAATCTTTAAAAAATAATAAAAATAATCAAAAATTTTAAAAACTACCTGGGTTTGAATTTTATGTATTGCATGAGGTAGAGGTCAAGATTTATTTTTTCCATGTGGGTATCCATTGGATTTTACACCATTTGATAAAGAAGCTATAGCTTTCCTACTCTCCAGTGCCAACATAGGTATCTTATGTTCAGATTTTTAAAAGCAATATTGGGTTTGTTTAAAGTAGAACATATCCATATGTAGCAAAACTCATCATTTGGTAGAGTTTTTCTACCAACAAAAAAAAAAAAAAAGAAGAAGAAGAAGAAGAAGAAAGAAAGTCATTAGGGCAGCCCAGGTGGCTTAGCAGTTTAGCACCACCTTCAGCCCAGGGCCTGATCCTGGAGACCCAGGATCGAGTCCCACGCCAGGTTCCCTGCATGGAGCCTGCATCTCCGTCTGCCTGTGTCTTGTCTCTCTCTTTCTCTGTGTCTCTCATGAATAAATAAATAAAATCTCTTTTTAAAAAAGTCATTTAAAAATCCCAGTAAAATCCTTTAATATGTAAACAATTGCATGATTTTGACAAAACCTAAACACATTTATTTATTTATTTATTTATTTATTTATTTATTTATTTAAAAGATTTTATTTATTTATTCATGAAAGACACAGAGGAGAGAGAGAGGCAGAGACACAGGCAGAGGAAAAAGCAGGCTCCATGCAAGGAGCCCGATGTCGGATTCGATCCCAAGGCTCTAGGATCACGCCCTGGGCCAAAGGCAGGTGCTAAACCACTGAGCCATCCAGAGATTTCCAACACATTTGATTTTAATTGGGGATAATTTCATTATTATCCAAAAGATATTACATTTTCTGGAAGTTTAAAACTCTCCTTTCTTGAGGGAATTTAAAATAAAAGATAAACAATTTGCTTGAAGTGAAGCAGATTATATAGGCTTAGAGATGATCCTGGTGACACTTTAAAATCAATTAACCAATCTCAAAGCTAGTATTAATCTGCCTGTGACTGATCTGATGGCAAACCTGAGAAGATGTTATTTACCATCAAGTTGGGGAAATATGAACACATTCAGCGTTAGAAAACAAACACAGTAATATAAAATCAAGTGTTTCCTCTTTTCTCCCTTCATAGTAAACTTGGTAAAAGATTAAAAAAAAAAAAAAAACCCAAACAAACCATAAATCCTATTCCCAGAAATCTAAAATATAAGATTTGTAATTTAAAAAATCTGATTGTGTGGTTTTAAACAAGAGGTATTGTATTCTAAAATTAATTCTGTACTTTATAACTTTTATGCTTGAATACAGATTAATTTGTTTACTGTTTCTTGAAATTTATGATTATATATTTTCACAGATGGTCTTACCTGGCTCTTTCTATTTAAGTCTTGCCAAATTATCTCTTGTACTTAAATGCAATAAAATGTGTTGTTTGATTAATTATATTATATACCTGTAGGTATAATCCTTTTGGAAAACAACAGATAGAAAAAAAGAAAATGTTTGGGTTAGAAGTTTGGGAGTCATAACTGAATTGACATTCTCCATACTTCAGAAATTGCAGTCTTAAGCTCATTTCCTTTTTGTGGATTATTCACTCTTTTTTAAAATTTTTATTTATTTATGATAGTCACACAGAGAGAGACAGAAAGAGGCAGAGACATAGGCAGAGGGAGAAGCAGGCTCCATGCAGGGAGCCCAACGTGGGACTCGATCCTGGGTCTCCAGGATCACACCCTGGGCTGAAGGCTGCACCAAACTGCTGAGCCATCTGGGCTGCCCTTTAATTAATTTTTAAAGAGTTTCTTTTAACCTGTATTTCTGAACAAGTTTTAAAATGGTAACTAACTGGGACGCCTGGGTGGCTCAGTGGTTGAGCATCTGCCTTCAGCTCAGGGTGTGATCCTGGTGTCCAGGATAGAGCCCAGCATCAGGCTCCTTGCGGGAAGCCTGCTTCTCCCTCTGCCTATGTCTCTGCCTCTTTCTGTGTTTCTTGTGAATGAATACATAAAGTCTTTAAAAAAAAAAAAAAGTGATGCCATTTGTTTTATTTTTATTTTTATTTTTTTAACTGATGCCATTTTTATGTGCAATTTCAAAACAACTTTCAAGTTTGAGGGAATTTATTCAATTTTAAAAATGTACAAAAATTTCTGTGCATTTTACAAATCTGAAATAATTAGCTCCTGCCAATTTTTTCCTGTGCAAAAAAGAGTACAAATAAGAATGTCATTTTACAAATAATTTTCATAGTAAGATTTCTTTTGAATTACATTTTAATTCTAGTTTGGAAGCAAATAAGAATGGGATATAGGCATTTGTTGTAAAAGAATCTGAAAATCGGGCCACATGGGTGGCTCAGTGGTTCAGGGCACCATCCTGGAGAGTTCCACATTTGGTTCCCTGCATGAAGCCTGCTTCTCCTCCCTCTGCCTATGTCTCTGCCTCTCTCTCTGTGTGTCTCTCATGAATAAATAAATAAAATCTTTTTTTTTTTTTTAAATATTTATTTATTTATTTATGATAGACACAGAGAGAGAGAGAGTGGCAGAGACACAGGAGGAGGGAGAAGCAGGCTCCACGCGGGAGCCCGACGCGGGACTCGATCCCAGGACTCCAGGATCACGCCCTGGGCCAAAGGCAGGCGCCAAACCGCTGAGCCACCCAGGGATCCCCATAAATAAAATCTTTTTAGCAATCTGAAAATCAACTCTAAGAAATATGATTTACTTATATCTGTCAACTTTAAAGCTATGTATAAAGTGGATTTTGTTTTATTATTTGAGAACCTTTCATTTTCATTTATTAAATACTAAATGAGTATCTATACTGTGCCATGAATAGTCCTGAGTTCAAAGGAGACAGACAAGTAAAAAGACTTGAATTATCTGTGTAGATGTAGTTATCAAGAACAAGAACATACCGAGGATCACCAAGTACAATGTCAGGAGAGGAAAGAAGAGGGAAAGGAGGATTCACAAAAGGCTTCTCAGACCCATTACATGTGAGATAAGTCTTTGAGAATGTGTAAGAGTTAACCAGATGGAGAGGAATACATGTACAGAGCCATAGGAGGGTACCCAGGCAGTAGTGGAACTAAGCGCATTTGGATATGGCTGGAGTTTAGGAGTGATGGCAGAGTGAGAGGAAACACAAAGTGAGATTGTCTGAGGCCATATCGTGAAGGTTCTTGAATGTTGACAAAATTCACAGTTCTGTAATGTTTCTTTTTATTAAAAATGATTTTAGGATGATCAGCTGGATCCTTGTAACCAACAAAATATGTAGTATCATCAAGGAAAATTTTGGATCACCCTTTCCCAAAGAATGGGTGAAATAGCCATATTGACCTCAGAAATTACCCAATTTGGAGGCTGAAGAAGAATCTCCAAGAAGCCCCAGGACTACTATCAACGAAAGAACACCAGACACTATTTTCTACTATACAGGTTCATAATAATGAACTAGAGTTGTTTTTGTGAATGAAACCAAGTGCATTGCATAAATTGTGGTGCAGTCACGTAATTTATGGCATTCCTTTCCTCTGAACACAATGAACCAGAAATAGAATGCTAAAAAAAGGAAGTAAATTTTTTCCCCCTCAGATTATATATGTGCCCATGAAAAAATTCTCTGCTGCTAATTTTGCTGAAATGGAGATAAGTGGAGAAGAGATACCATTTCTTCAGGTTGACTTCAGGTTGACTTCAGGTGAACAGCTCAGGCAATGCTCTAGCACACTCAGCTGAGGCAATGCATTGAATCCTTAGGAAATTACAGTCAGTCCATGAACACTGAAGGATATTTGCTGGGTAGTGGGTAGCATGAGGTAAATTGCGAACAAGTGGAACTGTCTCTTGGAACCAGGCTGAACGAATTCCTATGATGCCAGGAAGATTTTCCAGGAATGGCAGGTCCTTGCTACTCCTGGCCTTACCCACTAGAAGCGCAGAAAAGGCAAGTTACAATATAGAGGTATAAACAACTGCTCAATTACCTCCATTGTGTACTCTAGGGGCCAAAGACATTAATTAGGAGTCCATTTTTCTGAGCTTTCAACTTCAACTTGAACAGTGGGCAGTTTCCTGTCTCCCCACCCCTGAGTGTGGACTGGTTTGGTTCACTATCAATTCTAAACAGAATCCTTCCAGCATCGCTTGAAGTGAGTCATTCATTTTCTGGGTCTTTCCTGGGATATATAAAGGATGGCATTTGTGGGAGTGTGGAGTGTGTATATTTCTGTTGGTTGTTTTTTTTTTGTGTGTGAAATGCCATAGAACAGTATGTGTGTGATTTTGATGAATAATCAAGGGGACCTGGGTGGCACAGTTGGTTAATTATCTGCCTTCAGCTTAGGTCAGGATCCCGGGGCCCTGGGATTGAGCCTCACACTGGGCTCCCTGCTCAGGGAGGAGTCTGCTTCTTCCTTTCCCTCTGCTCGTGCTGTCTCAAGTATGCTCTTTATCAAATAAATAAATAAAATATTTTTAAAAAAGAATAATCAAAATACATTGTGGAGTTTAAAAATAGCAAACATAACTACATACAAATATCATGGTCCAACTACTGGAAATTCTGAAATTCTGACTTAATAGGTCTCAGGTAAGGTCCAGCCATTGTAATTTTTTAATTCTAGAATCTTTTTATTATTGTTTTTTAAAGATTTTATTTATTTATTTATTTGAGAGAGAGAGATTGAGAATGCACACAAGCAGGAGGGAGAAGCTGACTCCTTACTGAGCTTAGAGCCCAATGCAGGGCTCTATCCCAGGACCTTGAGATCATAACCTGAGCTGAAGGCAGACACCCAATCAACTGAGAGACACCCAGGTGCCCCCTAAACTTTTTTTTAAAATAGGTAAAACATGGGCAATGTAAAAAAATTGAGTGGAAATGGTGCAAAAGAATAGTAGTGAAAAGTGAGACTTTTCACTCTAGTCTCCCGATTTGCCCTCCAGAGGCAACCCCCTTCTTCCAAGTTCTTGTGTGTCCTTTTAGAGGTATTCTGTGTGTATAAACACACTGCAAAAAGGTCCTCTCTCTATCAAACAAAAATGATAGCATCCTCTACCTGCTATTCTGAACCCGGTGGCACACATTTTTCCAAACTCTCTAAGAAACAAATTCTTTGTAAAGAGCACAGATAAAAGCGATATCCTCTGTTCTCAGGAAATACTACTACACATCTATTAAAAATCTTTTATAGCCAATTTTAGGTGTTTGCCAACTCCCTGAGACCCATGACTGAAATTCATGGCTAAGAGTTCCTTACTTCAGGTGTTTAATTATCCTGAATACTTAGTGTTGCCAGATAAAATATAGGATGTTCAGTTAAGTTCACATTTCAAATCTCAGATAAACCACAAATCATTTTTTAGTATAAGTATGTCCCACTTAATATTGGCAATATAAGAAATTAAAATTTAACTGGGAATTCTGTATTTTTATTTGCTAAATATGGCAACCCTACAGAAAATTGACTTATAGGAAGCTATTCCAACTAATTTTATTTAGAATGCCCTGTATTAGAGGTGACCTAGATGATGACTCTATGATCAGGCTCTTCAAGATAAATTCAAATTCTAATAGTTTAACCGGAAATTGGTTATCTGTTGACTTATTTCAAAATAAGTGGCTTTAACTTGCTGTTTTTTTTAAGGGATAAAACTATTGTTACAATGCAATGATCATTTAAATAAAAACTACATTGACTTTACATATAGTAGTTTATCTTACTTTCAAAGAACTTAAGATATCTAAAATCTGGGCTATTTTAGTCCTTAAAATGAGCCTAAAATTTTCATTAATTGGGTTTGGACAAGGATGAAGAGAATCAGCCTAGAGGTAAGTTTTCATTATTGATTATTTAAATCATCTTTATTACCAACAAAAATAATATTAAGCGTTGACTCATACGCAGCATAATATCCTGACACAGAGAATGCAAAATTATAACTTATGTAAATTAAGTAAATTATTAACATGTTATAGTAAATATCAAATGACAGACTTCCAAACATTGAAATCCAAATAGGGAAATAATAGAAACAAGGATTACCATGATATGATTCTGTTACACAGGAAATGAAGAAAAATTATGTTAGAATCTAGTATCCCAAATACATCTGAATGGAGTCAATAAAATTAAATTTTATCATTCCATTTTAGAATTATTCTCAGTTGGTAGCTAAAGGTAAATTTTCATTTCCTTCAATGCTAACCTGCATAGGATTTCACAGTGGTGTGCTGATGTTTAACGATTTCTTCTTCAAGGGAAAAGACAGCCCTGATTCGTAGCATTTGTCAAATCTATGGTGTAAATACTTTCTCTATGACTGATATCAAGTTAACATTTTTAACAATCTGTTTGTAAAGCTCCTGAAAACGTAAGCTCCTGAAAACTTAACAATCGGCTCTTGTGAGCCTGTAAAAGCTGGTTTTATTTCTATAAGTGCATATGATAATACCCGATTGGATTTCATAAAAAAGAAAATAGAGAATGAGGTGTTCTTTTTGTTAATTGATGTATTTTTAAAATTTGTCAATAGAGGCAAAAATCCCAACAAAACAAAACAAAACAAAACAAAACAAATGAGTGCTTTATTTTGAATAGGTTTGGGAAGGTGCAATAATCACCTGAAGAAATCTGTAACTTGTTCTCCAGGTCTCCCGACTTTAATGAGAATTTACTCTAAATAAATACCTAAATGGTTTTAAAGTCACATGGTTCCATAATAACCAGTGGGAAAGAATCAATCATCATAGAAAAGTAGAGATGAGTTACCTCTTTAAGCAAAGCTATTCCATTTGATTTACATAAAATTTTCTATCGTTTTTTTTTTTTACCTTTTTCTTTTTGCCAAATTTCATTAGAGCAATTATATAAAATGCTTCAACTAGATTCAGTAATGGAGGGCAGAATCCCTAAAGACAAAATAGTAGGTGGTTTTCTTTCTTTTTCTTCAGTGAGCCACTTTTAAACTATTCTCTTGAAGCTTTGAATTTCTTCCAACTCTTGGTTAGGAAAACTGGCAGTGCAGAAAGCAGCAATGACTATTAACTCATCAGTGCCATTCTTCATCTGGCTGGCATGGATCTGTGTTCTGGCATGATCCTGTTTCTGCTGCACTGCTCCATTTGAAGCATTAAAATGGAGGTGCCAAGTATATGGTCTTGATATTCTTCCTAAAATAGTTTTAGCTTGATTGTTCTGGCCTACCTATGTTGATAATTATTCTATTTGTGGACACTGTCGCAATAATTTTAAGATACAGTCTTAAAATCTTTAGATGGAAAGAAAAGAGTTGCTATTGTTCACCCTAGAGATTTCCTTCCATTTGTGGAAATTCTACATGATTGGTAACCATATAATGGCAGAACATTGATACATACGTATGTTAAGAAAAGCTTTCTATATGTGAGGTGTTGATATAAGTTTTATTTTTTAATTTTATTTTTCTTTAAAAACACTTTACTGGGCAGCCTGGGTGACTCAGCGGTTTAACGCCGCCTTCGGTCCAGGGCGTGCTCCTGGAGACCCGGGATCGAGTCCCACAATGGGCTCCCTGCATGGAGCCTGCTTCTCCCTCTGCCTGTGTCTCTGCCTCTTTCTCGCTCAGTGTCTCTCATGAATACATAAATAAAATCTAAAAAAAAAAAAAAACAAACTTAAAAAAACCCCACTTTACTTTCATATGGAATAAACTTTTGCAAAAATCTAATTTTAAGACGAGATTGATTTATGTTTGGAGGTTGATGTATTCGGACCAGTAAATTATTCTATATTCCAGAATGCAGCAGTGAACAATTATCTTTTACAATCTGACTTAATAAGGGAATTCATGCAGGGGAAAATTTGAAACTGGAAAGGGCATTTGCTAAATGCTTATAACCAAGAAACTGTAAAAGGAACTTACATTTGATTTAATACAAGATAAAAATATACAAAAGAAAATATAACACTTCAGTGGCTTATCATAGAGCAGACTTCAAAAATATGCCTGAAGAGAAAATGGATTCAATAAAAATTATTTTCCATAATAAAAAGATACAGTACAGTGTAATAATTTTATAATTGCTAATGAGTCTACGTAATTTGAGCTGTTTCAAGGGTACTAGAGTCGCTGCATTGTAAAAATATGTGGAGAAAGCTAAAATATTATTTTCTAAATTCCTTCTCAGTTTTGATTCCTTATAAATTATGTAAAAGAAACGGAAACTTTGTGGTAATGGATTACCGAAATAGGTCAAATAGCAAAAAGGTAGAAGATAATGGTTTAACAGAATTTGGTATCCCATAATGATGCAAAATATGATTTGGGGGTAGCACCTGAAATAAAATAATAGTAGATTGCTGTTATGCTAAAGAGATTGGGGGGGCTTCTAGGTGGCTCAGTGGTTGAGTACCTGCCTTTGGCTCAGGTTGTGTCCCGGGGTCCTGGGACTGAGTTCCATATCAGGCTCCCCATGGGGAGCCTGCTTCTCTCTCTGCCTGTGTCTCTGCCTCTCTCTGTGTCTCTCATGAATAAATAAATAAAATCTTAATAAAAGAGAGATTGTGTTTTCAAGATTCAAAATTATGTTTTATCTTTTTTAGAGATAAAAATGATGTTTCAACAGCTCACAAAGTGCCTCATCATGGGTCCATAAAGAATAAATCTTATATATACGACTAATTTAAAACCCAGTGGATTCTGTCAAAAATAAATATTCTTGGGGGTGTGTAGGTGGTTCAGTGGTTAAGTATCCAACTCTTGATTTTGGCTCAGGTCACGATCTCAGGGTCCTGAGATCCAGATGTTGGGCTCTGTGCTGAGCACGGAGCCTACTTAAGATTCTCTCCTTTCCCTCTGCACCTTCTCTCTCAAAAAAAGTCAACATTCTTATAAACTGCCATGCTAATAGTACATATTTGTGTGTGACTATATATGTGTGTGTGTAAAACACCTCTGGATGTTTGTTAGCTAAAATGTGCCTATAATATTTTAGAGATTGGTTATAGAAAGGAATACTTTGTCTTTTTTTTCTTTTTTTTATGATAGTCACAGAGAGAGAGAGAGAGAGAGAGAGAGGCAGAGACACAGGCAGAGGGAGAAGCAGGCTCCATGCACCGGGAGCCCGACGTGGGATTCGATACCGAGTCTCCAGGATCGCGCCCTGGGCCAAAGGCAGGCGCCAAACCGCTGCGCCACCCAGGGATCCTGAAAGGAATACTTTGGAAGCTGATTAATCTTTATAACAAAATATAACACAAAACATATTTATTCTTTTGTGATAGTCATTTTTTCTTAAAGACTTTGTTGAAGTAAATAGTGAATTTTAAAAAATATTTTATTTATTTATTCGAGAGAGAGAGAGAGAGGCAGAGACACAGGCAGAGGGAGAAGCAGGCTCCATGCAGGGAGCCCGAAGTGGGACTCGATCCTGGATCTCCAGGATCACGCCCCCCGGCTGAAGGTGGCGCTAAACCACTGAGCCACCCGGGCCGCCCAATAGTGAATTTTAATACAAAAATTTTGCAAGTTACAAATAATTATTTAAGAGATTATCAATTTAAGTTGGTTATAAAAATTATACTTAAATTTTATAGCAATGTTGGAAACGTAAATTTTCTCTGAATTTGTTGGCCAAAAATCTAACTTTTTGAAGAGAAATGAATGGTTATGTGTGGAGTTCTGTTCAGAAACTTTGAGAGAAGAAAAATGTTCATCTAGGAGATAAGATTTCATGTTCACTTGGAGAGTTGTGTTAACAGTATGGTTAAGGATAATCTTCAGTGTGAATGGTAGGTTATTTTACTTTTTAAAGGGAAAATGCAATTTTGGCTTAAATTATGCTCCATAGGTTTTAACTTTTATGACAATACTTAGATACAGTAAGGCTTAGTATTGGAATGGTTCTGAATAATGAGACATCCGTTTAATAAATATATTTTCCATTACAAATCTTACTTGTACTTGCTAACTGCTTTCAGGATGTCTAGAGAGTAAGAGGAAGGGAGAAGAGAAATGGGTAGCTGGGGTAGGTGATAAAGTAATATTGAAGGAATTCTATTTGAAATGGAGGCAGTATAGAAAAATAATGGAAAGAGAAAGTGTTCAGTCAGTGTGTTACAGACTCTTCACTGCATGGCATACTTAAGCATTTAAAAATTGGCCATTGGAAAAGAGTATCTGTGTACTTAAAGCTGGACTTAGAGAAAGGAAGCAAAGAATTCAGCAAGAATGGTGGCCTGTCAGGAAGGTTACTTGCCTTAACCCCCAGAGGGATCACAGCCAGGCAGGGGGGAGGAGGATTGAAGCGGAAGAGATTGGGGCACCTGAGCAGGCCATATAAAGGGAGGAGTTTCAAATGCTGACACTCCGGTTTGGAGAACTTCTTAAGACAGCTGTCATAACACTGAGGAGTACCTTGCTCGTGACTGGACTGAAGTGTGTGTGTGTGTGTGTGTGTTTAGAAGACAAGCCATTAATGCTAAGGCAGATGTTAGGAGTTGCTAAGTGTATCTGGAATCTAATAGTACCCGCCAAGCTGGCTGATCGCAGTTAATGATTGCTCAGAAGGGCTGGGAAGCAACTCCACAAAGAAAGGAAATGGTGGACCTGCCTCCAGGATTCCCGCATTCCGGGCGAGCCGTGTCCGAAGTTGCCGTCGGCTCCTCGCGCTCCCGGGGAGGAATGCGGCTCCCGCCCAACCCCCACAGAGGAGATGCCCCTTCCTCGGCGGGGGCGAGCTCGGTCCTGGTTTCCTGCAGGTGACAGCTCGGCTCACACCGGTCCGTTTCCTTCATCTCTTGTTACGGCAACACCTCAAAAGGAATGCTGAAGGATCTGCCTCTTTCAATGGTTTCCTGACAACTTATAAAATCAAAATCCTATTAAAAATAGGATCGGGGCGCGTTGCATTCATGTTTGACATTTTGGGGACTCCCAAGATCACCTTACCAATCAAGACTTTTAATAAAACACACAAGCACACACACAAATCTCCGACGACGTAAACCCGAGGATTTGCAAGAGGAGCTCCGTCAGGATTTCTCCCAGGTGCAGGACGCCAGAGGCAGGAAGGGAGGAGGACGGGAGTTACCTCATCTGAGGGGTCTCAGGGAAGAGAGAAGGGTGGGGGGCGCCCTTCCCTTCTCTCCCCTTCCACCTCGGAGGCAGAGACGCGAGTGGCGGCGGCGCGGCGGCGGGGCCGTCCGAGCACCACGGGTCTGGCGGGAAGCGCCCCGGCGCGCGAGCCCGCGGAGTGGGAGACCCTCCCCCGGGGGGACGCTGCCCGCGGCGGCCGGGGAGCGCGGGTCCGCCGCGATCCCAGGGTGCACCGCGCCCCGCCCCCTCCCCTCGCCGCGTCCCGCCTCCCCTCGGCCCGGGCCCCCTCCCTGCCGGCTCCGGGAGGCGGGGACGCGGCGTCGGCGGCGGCTTCTCCAGTCGCGTCTTTCTCACTCACTGAGGAGCCCGGCGGTGGCGGCACCTTCGGAGGCAGAGCGGCGGAGCTGCGAGCCCGTCGGCCAGCCGGTTGGAGGTCGGCCGGGACTAAGGGCGGGTCCGACAGACGGACGGACAGCGGAGCAGCCGGACGGCCCGAGTCGCCTCAAGTTCCGCCATGAGCTGGGGCACGGAGCTGTGGGTGAGTCCGGGTGCGGGGCGCCCCGCCGACCGTCGGCGGCCCGAGCGCCTTGGGCCCCACCCCCGCCCCTGGCGCCGGCGGAGGGCGGGGGCTCCACGCTTCTTTGTGTGCAGCCCCCCGCCCCAGTCGGCCGGGATGGAGGGGCTGCGGGCGCGCGCCCCGCCTCTGCGCCGCGGAGGGCTGAGGGCAGCGCCCCGGACGGCCAGAGGAGCGGCCCGCGGCCCCTGCGCCCGCCGCCATCCCCCCTGGTCGCGGTCTCTCCTCCGCCTTCACTTTCCGGACGCCTGGCTCGGTGCCGGGCCGCGCTCCTCTGCCTTTGTAGCTCCCCGCCCGGAGGCGGGGGAGGGGGTCCATTGTCCCGAAGGGGCGCCGTTGGCCGGCAGGGAGGGGGCCGGCCGCGGCCGGCGGCCGGGGCGGGGGTCCCCGGGGCGAGGGCGTCGCCGGGCCCGGACGGCGCGGGGAGCCTCGAGGCGCCGCCCACCGCCGTCGCCCCAGGTAGGGGGAGCCGGGCGGCTTTGTTCGGAGCCCGGCCTCCGGCCAGCCAGGCCCAGCCCACAAACCCGCTTCCCTCTCCCAGTGCGTGTGCTCGGAACCCGCGCGCAGCTGTGGGGACTCCGGGTGGGCCAGCCCCGCTGCCGCCTTGGGCTGGGGCGCCGGGGACGCGGTTGGCTTTTGGAATCTGCCTTAAATTGATGGATCGATGGGAAGCCAGTTTTGCTAAAAAAATAAAAAATAAATTAAAAAAAGAGCGTGGGGCTTCCCAATTGCTTTACTTCCCCTTCCGCTGTTCTTTATCCTCACCGTTCTCCCCGCTTTGCTTTCTTTCCTTCTTGCCTTGCTTGGGCGCTGAAGGCTTCAGACAATGCCCAGCGTCTGGCCAAGTGGCCAAGGTGCGGTTGGACTGTAAGGGGTCGGGGAATTCGCTCCGACGCAGCCTCGCAAGGGTGGAGGTGTGGAGGGCAGTGATTTCTCAGGTGCAGCCGAGGGACCCGGGGCGTGGGGGCGCTGTCCCGAGAGCTGCCTGGCTTCAGCCACTCCCCTTTTTATCCCACCTGTGCACATTTTCCGTGCCTTTTGTTATCGAGGGT
Organism: Canis aureus; assembly: GCF_053574225.1. Classification (NCBI taxonomy): domain Eukaryota; kingdom Metazoa; phylum Chordata; class Mammalia; order Carnivora; family Canidae; genus Canis; species Canis aureus. The sequence continues at coordinate 21,952,061 of NC_135618.1, forward strand.
CTTGTGAAACCGCTGCAGCGAAAGGGGAGAAAGAACTTTTTTTCCCTCGACGGGAGCAGTTGGGGTGCGACTGAAGGTAGATTGGTTAATTGAAGGGCAAAATGTTTTTTTCGGTTATTTTTCACCTTTTACTCACAGATTGGGAATCTTAGAACTGAAAGAGACTTTAGAGTTCAACTGGTTGAACACTTAGCTAGCTCAGGAATCTCCCGCAACATTCAGGACAAGTGTTTGCTTAGTCTGTAAACACACCACCCAAGAGAAAATATCTCAGACATCCGTTTATTAGATAGCATTAATTGTTCTTATATTAGAGAAGATTATCTAGTAAGTGAATTATGTAAAATTTGAGTTTACACTTGAGATTCTCAAGCATTATTGGTCTTTCGATTTTGTACATTTTATAATTGGTTATACTGCGTCATCAGTTAAAGTAGATGGGTATAGTTTTATTTTCCATTTTTTATAATTAGAAAATATAGATTTTTAAAAAGATTTTATTTATTCATGAGAGACAGAGAGAGAGAGAGAGAGGCAGAGACACAGGCAGGAGAAGCAGGCTTCTGATGGGAGCCTGATGTGGGACTCGATCCTGGGACTTCAGGATCAGGCCCTGGGTTGAAGGCAGGTGCTAAACCACCGAGCCACCCAGGGATCCCTAATTAGAAAAGATTTTTATTTTTACGTGCTTAAATGATCCACGTTTCAGAGGAAGCAAAAATGTACTTAGAATATTTTTTTAAAGTACACATAGGAAGAGTAGAGTTATTTAGATTGAACTTTTAGATTTAAAAAGCACTTCCTGTCATACTACAGAAAAACAATTTTGAGAAGAAACAAAATATTTTAGTGAAGATTAAAATGTGATTTTTGAAAGTTTTTTGTTATAATTTAAAAATTCAATAGTTTCTCAGCAACTTGGAAAGGTAAGTTGTAGAAGAGATGGGGATTTCTTTCTTTTCTTTCTTTCAAGATTTTATTCGTTTATTCATGAGAGAGGCAGAGACCTAGGCAGAGGGAGAAGCAGGCTTTCCGCAGGGAGCCTGTTGTGGGACTAGATCCCAGGACTCGGGATCACGCCCTGACCTGAAGGCAGAGGTTCAACTGCTGAGCCACCCAGGCGTCCCGAGATGGGGATTTCTGTTACCTAAAAAATTATTTTGTATCCTTTTGAAAAATATGAAAAAAGATTTTAACTATTAAAATTTAATGCACCATGTTTTAAACTTTTTAGTTGTTTTAGGATTTGAGGGAAACATTATTAGAAACTGATAGAGAATCAGCTAGTATCATCTGGATGCTTAAACCTCAGATAAGTAGAAATTGGTGTAGAGGGCTATTGTTAGGACCTGGAGAGATCTTAGAAATATTTCACTGGACTTCCTGTTTTTACTGTTCTGTTTTGAATAAGGATATTGTGCTTCCAGGGGATTGTAACAAACACCTACACTGTGCTCTTGTCATTGATGAATTTGAGGTTGGGAGAATTCTCTTGATATTCTGAATTTAGAGACCAGTTCTGTTATTTCAAGTTTAGGATCACATTACTATCCAAAAGGTTTAATTACTGGAAACATGTTACAAAAAAATGATGAAAGCAGTTATGCACTCCAAGTTTCTTAATTATATTTATAGGAGTTTCATTGCTATTTTTTTTTTTAAGATTTTATTTATTTGTTCATGAGAGACAGGCAGAGACATAGGCAGAGGGAGAAGCAGGCTTCCTGCGAGGAGGCGGATTCAGCACTCCCATACTGAGAACCTTCCTGGGATCACGCCCTGAGCCGAAGGCAGACGCTCAACTACTGAGCCACCCAGGCCTGCCTTCATTGCTATTTTGATGCTTCTTAAGTCTTATTTTAAATTTGAGAATAAAGTAATAAAATAAAGAACCACTTTAATACTGACTTTAGGGGACAGAACTAATAGTGATAGATTAAGTGGGTTATGTTGTACTGTGTGGTTGTGAGGGGGTATGAATTAACTGGCAGTAGATTTGAGCTATGCTTCAAGGTATTCCAGGTGCTCCAAATGCGCATTTAAGTAAGCGTTGTATATATGCTACTCAGTTCTGAGTTCTGGGTAATACCAAACAAAGAGGTGACAGTGTCTTCATTATTTCCTCAAGCTGTAACATAATTATAAGATAGTATCTTAAGTGTTGTTTATTGTGTTGATTTCTTAAATTATCACGGGAAGAATGACTGGATCAAAAAGAGGCCCAAGTATGAATCAATGATTTCACAAAGCAATGATTTTATAATTATTACTCGTTTTACAAGTAAGAAAATTAGAGATTGGAGAATTTCTGTGTTTAGTCAATACGTTTTATTTATTAGGAGATACTTTTTTGTGTTTTGAGGAGCTAAATTTCGCCAGGAAAAAAAAATCCGTGTATGGATTGTGTGTGTATAGTTACGAAAAAATATGGCTGAGCACACTACATTCATATCATGATTTATTAAAAAATTTGCTCCCCAAGGGAAATGAGGTGATTCTTCTGGAAGTTAGAAGGTAGCTTCCAATATCTGACTTAATTTATAGGTTCTTATAAACCTTTGTTATGCCTTAGTTTCCTGGTCTATGTGATTTTTTTTTTTAATTTTTATTTTTGGCCCTTGGCTTTAAGTAAAAGCCATTGTTATTTTCATTAAGTTATTAAGTGCATTTGACAAAGGTCATGCTCTTTTTGGAAGAAATTGAAAAATTTGAATTGGATGATAGATTCAGTGGATACCCTCAGTCTTTTTTTAAAAAATACTTTATTTATTCATGAGAAACGCACAGAGAGAGAGAGAGAGAGAGAGAGAGAGAGACAGAGACAAAGGCAGAGGGAGAAGCAGGCTCTATGCAGGGAGCCGGACATGGGAATGGATCCTGGGTCTCCAGGATCAGGCCCTGGGCCAAAGGCTGCGCTAAACTGCTGAGCCACCGGGCTGCCCAGATACCCCCAGTCTTAATCCTTAATGCTTCTTTATCTTTGTCCTCATAGCATTTATATAGCACTTCTGTTTTAATACCTATGCTGTAAGTGTACTAGACTTTTGAGTCTTGGAGTATAGAACTGAATTAATCACTGTTTTCACTGACTAAAACAATGCCTGTAGGTGATCATGCATATTTTGACCAATTGAATTAATAGTTCATTATCCAGAGTATTGATCACTGATTAAAAAGTGCATCTTGGAGGAAGTCATTATGGTTCTGAGGGCCTTTGCAGATGGATAGATTAAGTGCTTTAGATATCAGTTCAAGAATGTCTAAATAAATTGAAACCAAAATTATGAAGTTAAGGTTTAGTGTTTGGGTTAAAAACTTTTATGGTTGGGGAAGAACTAGTAAAAAGCTAGTTCTTAAGACTTTACCTGACTCTTAGCTCTGTGATGTGACTGCAAAAATAGCTGATGAGATCTTAGACCACACTAATAGATTTGTCTAGAAGAAAGCAGTGTGATCCCATTGTAGTCTGTAGTGGTTAGACTATCTGTAATATTGACTGAATGTTACTTCAGATTTTTTAGAAAATCTGTGCATCTCTGTAGAGGAGGTTGACAAAAACTCCTTGTTTATTAATATTAATGGCATTGCTTTTTTCAAGACTATGAAATTGCTGTAGGAATTTAGTTTAAACAATAAGTTATTGAGGTCTGTTACGTGGGACACTGTGAATGTATGGTGAAATTTATGAGGTCTATAATATTGGTCCCGCTGTGAGGAAACTTGCTGTGAGAAAGTAATTTTGAGGTGATACTCTTTCCTAACTCCAAAATATTCCCCTATGTTAGTATCACTGTCCAGAATGTCTTCTGTTGACCAGTAACTCTGAACCCTCCTTTTCTTCAGAGTACACATTCTGGATAATATCTTTTTTATGGGACTACCGTCTTATGTTGCAGTATTTCTTGTACATTCAAACCTTCGGAAAATAGTCATGGTATAAATATTTATATCTTATATGCCATTTTGTTGATAGAATTTGTTGTGTTTAATATTGTATTACAGGTATTGTTCTTAGTTAAGCAGGCTGAGAGTTAATTAAGACACCTGTTTATGCCACCATTCTATCCTGATTGTAGCAAGGTGGAAGCTGGAGAATGGCCTCTAACCTCTGCATTTGCTACTTCCTTTAAACCACTCAGTTCAATTCACCTTCCCTGCCTTTATTTTGGAACACTGATTGTCTTTTTCCTTCCCCCAATCTATAAATGTAAGTTTGGCTGGACACTTAAAAAACCCATTTTACCCAGACACCACCCTCTCCCTCTGCTCATCCCTCTGCTGTGCTCTCTTTCTTTCAAATAAATGAATAAAATCCTTTTTAAAAAAATCTTTTTTTTAAAACCTATTTTTTCCTATATATGAGCCTGTTTGCAGGCAGAAAATAAGATGAGAATAGTAATGATTTATAATTATGGCACCTACAAGTGCTTTTTTACTTATTAGTCTTCAATCTTTAAACATTTTTAGCTCAATAGCAAAAAAGAAAAATTCTATTTTGGAGAACATAGTCATACCTACAGTGTATTAAAAACTAGTGGGAAAAGATTATATAAAGCTTTTGTTTTATAGGAAGCAGTATATATATACACTGTATTAGTCTGGGCTTTGTATAACTGACATACCAAAAAGATATTTGGCATGGGCTTTGAAATAAGGAAGGTTTTGCATATAGGTGGCTAAGTTCCTAGAGGGCAGAGATCATGTCTTATTCATTGCTTAATCATCATCTGATTCATTGCTGTATTTTCCCCTGTCAGCAGCACACTGCCTGGCATAGGGCCTGATGCTACTAAGATCTTTAGTAAATGTTTGCTGGATTGACCTGAATGTAGTGGTTGGGTTTGGTTTGAATTTGAGTAGAGGATGCCTAAAAGTAGGGATGCAGGGTAGATTGGGACCATGCTAAGAGGTTGATTTGACTGAATGGTTGATTTACATTCATGAACAGAGAAAGAGAGAAAGAGAGATGTGTTATTTATTTATTAGCATATAATTAACTCAATTTTTAGACCATTTAAAAGTCTAGAGGAAGTTGTAGTTTGTGATAGTAGAAGGAACTATTTCTTCCTTTTGAATCCTTTGATGGCAGGAGGAAGGATCTCTCCAGGTTTTAAAAGATGAAAGTTTATGACTTAATCACCTCTGTGAGAATATTTGAAGGGTGTTAATTCTTTTAACAATGTATTGGTCCTGATATCAGCTGCATTTTAAAAGTGTATGTTTTTTCTGCAGTTTGTTTATACTGTTTTTCCTTCTTCCCCCATCTGTGGGTTAACATTTTTACTTCTATATCAGTTTAATTCCAGTGCTTTTTCTGAGGCTGAGAGGTGTTCATTGGGAAATGCAGTAAGTTTTGATCCTCCCAGCTTTGCTCTAATTAGTAGCTTCATGAGCTGATTTATGCACTGAGTTTCTCATGTAATAATAATAGAATATTTTGAGGTATCATCTTTAATAGATGGTAGAATGATAGATACTTTAAAATTTCAAATTGTGCTTAAAAATCTGTTGATACAGTTAATATTGTCACCTGTGCTTTTAAGCATTTTCCTTTTTTTTCTTAAGTTGTATTCTGTGATTGCTTTTATGGGATTTTCATTGACAAATTATGAAAACTACCTCTTTCAGACCATTGGGAGATGCTGTAAAGGCGTTTTAAGATGATGTCTGACTGCTCTTTGTAATGTGGGATTCAGCATTTAGAATTTATATAGAGCCCAAGAGAAAGAAATCTAGAATAGTAAGAATAAAAGTTTTTGTAAAATGTCCCTATTGAATTCAAATTAGATATTAAAATTTGGGGCTTAGAAGCAATTTTTCCTTAAGTTCTTGGTGGAAAACTAATCATCGGACTTTCACAATACCTCATGAAATGTGTGAAATATTAGCATTATATATTTGTTGTAATTTGAAAAAATATAAATGTTTATATAGAGTCAGATTTTCCTATTTTTGCTACATCATTATTTTGTTCTTTCCAGAGTAAAAATCATGTTTTGTGTCTGCTGTATCCCGCTGTATACCACAAAATGAATAGACATATAATAGGCACTGAAATACTTGTTGAATGAGGAAATCAATGAGTTGCTCTAACTCTATCATCAGATTATGTTTTGAATACTAAGGGTATTTAGGTTTTTTTCCACAGCATGTATATTTCTTATATCTTTGTTTAACTTTAGGGACCTTTTGTTTTTAAGTAGACCCCACACCGAGTATGGGACTTGAACTCATGACCCCAAGATCAAGAGCTCTACTGACTAAGCCAGCCAGGTGCCCCTTTATGGATTCTTTTTATAATCTGGAGATACAGCTGTTTGTGCCTTTTCATGTGAAATTTTTCTCTTTTATGTCTGAAATTCTCATTTCCTTGATTGTTTGAATACAAATGCTTATTTTTTAGTGATAGCATTTTTATGACCTTTTGGTTTCTAAAAATGAGAGCAGTGAACATCTGTTGGTCATGTAAGAATAATGTAAATTGTCTGAAACTTAATTGGAAAAACATAAAAGATTGGTTTTTAGTGAGTATGAGTGTTAAGTTGATTCTGAGAGATTTTAAACAAACATTAGTGGTGGTTAGTTGAGTTTTTTTTTTCTGTTAGAAATTATAAAAATCAAAATTATTGATAAAGCTATGGTAAATAGCTTTTGAATAAACACAAACTATAAAACACAAACTATAACTTCAATTTTCTAGACTTAGACTATGGACTAAATTAACTTTTTTTTTTTTTTTTTTTAAGATCTTATTTATTCATTAGAACAGGAGAAGAAGGGCAGAGGCCGAGAGAGGAGCATACTCCCCACTGAGCAGGGAACTAACGCAAACCCTGTGACTATGACCCAAGCTGAATGCAGATGCCCACCCAGGCGCCCCCTAAATTAGCATCTTTTACTGTTTGCCAAGGCTCAATGTAATTAACATTTGTTAACTTTTTGAATCTGAAATGACCTTTCACCTCCATTTTTTTAAAGTTTCATTAAGATATAAATTCATACATTAAAGTGTACAAATCTTACCTGTTTGACATTAAGATTTTTAAAAAAATTGAACAACACTTCTGTAATTCCCGCTAGGATCAAGATACAGAAGTTTCCTTCATGCCATTCCCAGTGAATATCCACCTAAAAGTAACTACTATTCTGACTTGTATTGCTTTTGATTACTTTTGTAGGTTTTTAAAACCTCACATGAATAATATCATGCAATATGTATTCTTTTTTGTCTGTCTTCTTTAATTTAACATACTGTGTATGAGATTCATTCTTAGTGGAAGTTCAGGGCTTGAAATTCCCTGTACAGTTGTTGGATTTTGATTTCTGTCCCCATATCTTGTGCTATATTCTCAAAACAAAGATTTTTAGGATTGGCAAACACCTTCAGGGCAAAAGTAGCTTTTATTCCTTTTTTTCCCCTTATTTTTTGCTTGTAACTTTGTAATTCCTTGTTATCTTGGCTCGCTTGTCTTTGATGCCTTACGTTTTTGAAATATATTTTATCCGTATTTTAAAGCTTTTATCCAGTAGAATAGTGATAGGTGATCCAAGAAACCTAGCCTGCTACTTACTATTGGAAACTGAAAATTGTTAACATTGAGTTTTTAATTATTTTGCTGTTGTATTTTTAACTTCTAAGAGCTGTTTTTTCTTAGTGAACTTTTTTTTTTTTTATAAGAAATTTCCATGCCAAGTGTGGAGCCCTGTGTGGGGCTTGAGCTTATGATGCTGAGATCAAGAGCTGAGCTGAAATCAAGAGTTGGATGCTTAACTCACTGAGCCACCAAGGAGCTCCTGTTGTCTAAATGTACTTTTAACATAGCATCCTCTGCTTAACTTTTCTTAGTTCTTTGTGTATACCAAAAATAGGCTTTTGTTTTATTGTGTTTAGTTTTCTTAGGCTTACAGAATATTTGTAGCTTCCAAGTTGCTTTTTTCCTCTTTTTACTAGTTTTGGTTCTGGTTTTTCATGTTAGAGATTAAGTATTTTGTGATCCTAGGATCCTGGAAAGATTTCTGTCAAGATTAGGGCATACTGAGTTCTGATATGCCCTACCGGTAAGATTAGGGTTTGAGCTGTTTGAAGTTTTTGATTCCTTTAAGGGTTCTTGCTTAATACTTACCCCTGGGATTGTTCAGATCTCTACCTCTTTTCCAATCCAATTGTGAAAGCTCAGGAGGTATACTGTAGTCTTTTGAAGTCATACTTATCATTGCTCTTTACAATGCTGGGGACCACAGCTTGATTATTTTTTTTCAACAGGTGCTTAAATAGTTTATTTGTCTTATATAACAAGATATTTGGGGGTAGGCAGTTCCTGGCTTGGGTTCATGAACTTAGCACTTTTAGGATCAGCATCTATGGAACTGTTTTGGACTTTCCTTTATTTGCAAGTTGCAGCTCCAAGTATCATGTCTGTATTTAAGGCCAAAAAAAAAAAAAAAAAGAAAGAAAGAAAGAAAGAGGAACAACATCAAATGTGTCTGCCTCTTTGTCGGGAAGGCAAAAGCTTTCCAGTGTTTTTGCAATAAACTTCCTCTTAGGTCTCACTGTCCATAGCTGGGCACATTGCCACCTGAAAAAAGTAGAGTTCTATAAGAAAGGAAGAAGGGAAATAATTATAAGGTACCTCAAAATACAGAATTTGTGGTGTCTGTCCCCGAGGAATTAATGATTGCTTTGTAGAGGCAAAACACACACATGCATGTACACATGTGTATATTTATTTATGGATATTTGAATAATAGCAAGGGGGTCAAGAATAGGCAGTAATAGAAGTGATGAAGCAGATATCTTAGAGTTGAGGTCTTTTGGAGTCTAACATGGCCCACCATCATTTTAAGAGGCTCGGTGGTAAAGGGCTTATGTGTCTTACCTGCAGTTTATAGCCCATCTTTTGTTTGCCAGACCATGCCACGGTGACATCACCTGCCAGAATAGATGGGTGTTTTGCATACATGGTCAGAATTGATGGTTAGGGCTTGTTGAAGTTTACCTAACCTCAGGCTGAGTAAAGGGCATTGCAGGGACTGAAGAAAGGGTACTGAAATAGAAGTCCAGAAGTTTATTTTGTGAGGAGAAAGTTTTCCTGGATGTTGGAAACAATAAAAATCTCCTGTAATGATCCAAGTCTCTTAGTCATGTAGATATAATACCAAGCTATTAAAATTACTCCAGGAAGTAAGAAGCCATCAGCCTGGAGTTACTGGCACTTGCTTTTCTTTTCTTTATTTAAATCGATGCATTAGCATGGTACATTTCTTAGAAATAATCAATATTTATTGTTAACTAAAATCCATAGTGTAGTTTTTAGCTTAGTCTTACCTAATGTCTCTTTTCTTAAAGATTTTATTTATTCATTTTACAGAGAGCACAAGCAGGGGGAGCATCTATCTATAGGGAGCGTCTATCTATAGACGCAGGGCTCTATCCCAGGACCCTGGGATCATGATCCAAGCTGAAGGCAGACACCCAACCGACTGAGCTACCCAGACACCACCCCTAATGTCTTTTTTCTGTTCCACATTACATTTAGTTGTCATGTTTCCTTAGGCACTTCTTGGCTGCCACTTTTTCAGACTTTTCATGTTGATCATCTTGAGAATTGAGAGGAGTATTGGTCAGGTATATTGCAAGATGCCCTTCTGTTGGAATTTGTTTGATGTTTTGTGATCAGATTGGGTTTTTGGGGAGGATGATCATGTGCCATTTTCATCACATTGTTTCAAAGATACATATTATCAACAGGATTTATTACTGTTGATATTGATTTTACTCACTTGGCTGAAGTAACATTTATCAGATTTCTCTACAGTACAGTTACCCCCCCTCCCCTTCGCTATATTCTTTGGAAGGAAGTCACTGTTATAGCCCACACTGAAAGAGAGAGGAGTTATGCTTCCTTTTTTTAGGGTTGGAGTATCTTATATAATTTCTTTGGAATTCTTTTGCATGGAAAATTTGTCTTTTTCCCCATTAATCACTCATTCATTTATAGCAGTATGGACTCAAGGATATAATCCAATACTGCTTCACTTATTTTGTTGATCAGACTGTTCTGCCTTTGGCCATTGGAAGCACTTTCAGTTGGCTTCTGTGCCCCTGTAACACACCTCCATCAGTAAGGATTAAAAAAAAAGATTTATCGATCTATCTATCAGAGAGAATGTGCAGGGGGAGGGGCAAAGGGAGAGCGGGGAAGCAGACTCCCCACTGAGCAGGAAGCCTAACCTGGGGCTTGATCCTAGGACCCTGAGATCATGACCTGAGCTGAAACTCAGAGTCAGATGTTCAACTAAGCCACCCAGGCACTCCAGTAAGAATTTTTTAAAGGACTTCTTTACTTCTTTGGACTGTAAGATGGTCCAGACTTATGCATATTTTCTGTCCTAGTTCTAGAATCAGCCATTTTTCCAAAGAGCCTGGATTCCTTTTATTGGAGAATGGTATTAGAGACCAAGATAAAGGTGATAGATATGCTTGCTGCTGCAATTTTATTTTTTTAGTCTCTCTCAGCTATAAAACAAACTCTGCTATAAAACAAAGAAATACATGTGTATATACTAAGCTATGTATATGTAGTATATCTATAAATATTTCTTTTTTTTTTAAGATTTTATTTATTTATTCATGAGAGACGGAGGGAGAGAGAGAGAGGCAGAGACACAGGCAGAGGGAGAGGCAGGCTTCATGCAGGGAGCCTGATGTGGGACTTGATCCTGGGACCCCAGGGTCATGCCCTGGGCTGAAGGCGGCACTAAACCGCCAGGCCACTGGGGATGCCCTATAAATACTTCTATGTGTAACCATCTGTGTCTATATTAAGTTAAATATTTATGTCTCCAACTCTATACCATTTGTATATGTATCTTTCTAGCCTCTTCTTGCTTATCTGTAAATTTCCACTTAGGACAACTCCTTTTGGCTGCCATTAATTTGCTTAATTGTTCTTTTTCAATATAGATGTGGTATAGCATTATCAGAATTATTAACCTGCAGCCCTCTGGAGAACAACTTTATCAACTAGAGTACAGTACTTATATGCAGTTCCTTTTCCCTCTAGTTCTACAGACTGGTTACATTTTCACAGTTACTTAGGTTAGCACTATTTATTCCCCCCACCCACTTCAGTGAACTTGTTTCATACATTTATAATACAGTTAGATTTTTTTGTTTTTTTAATCTCGGTTTGTATTCTTTCTTGGGATTCTCTGACTTTCTCAATGATTTTTTTTTTTTTTTTAATTGCATAGATAGGGGCCTGGGTTGTTCAGTTGGTTAAATGTCCATCTCTTTATTTAGGCTCAGGTCATGATGTTAGGGTTGTGAAATCGAACCCCATGTAGATGCAGAGCTTGCTTAAGATTCTCTGTCTCCCTTTCTCCCTGCCCTTGCTATCCTCTTTATTTAAAAAAAAAAAAAAATGGTATAGATTAAAGCTGGTTACTTGTGCTGTGAAGTTCTGCAGGTTTTGACAAATGACTAATGTTACGTATCTAACATTCCAAGATCATAAATAATAGTTTCACCTTTTAAAAATCCCCTGTGGCCTATCTCACCCCCAATTAGGATAGCTACTGTGAAAACAACAGAAGAAAAAGCAAGTGCTGGCAAGGATGTGAAGAACTTAGAACCCTGTGCACTATGGGTGGGAATGTAAAATGGTGCAGCTACTGTGATAAACAGTATGGTGTTTCCTCAGAAGTTAATCATGGAATTACCATGTAACCCAGCAATTCCATTTCTGAGTATTTACCAAAATACTTGAAAAGAGACACAGGCAGAGGGAGAAGCAGGCTCCATGCAAGGAGCCTGATGTGGGACTCGACCCCGGGACTCCAGGATCACGCCCCAGGCCAAAGGCAGGTGCTAAACTGCTGAGCCACTCAGGGATCCCAAAAGCAGGATCTTTTTGTTTTGTTGTGTTTTTTTGTTTTGTTTTTTAAAGTAAGCCCTACATCTGGGACGCCTGGGTGGCTCAGTGGTTGAGCATCTGGCTTTAGCTCAGGGTGTGATCCCTGGGTCTGGGATCAAGTCCTAAATCGGGCTCCTTGTGTGGAGCCTGCCTTTCCCTCTGCCTATGTCTCTGCCTAAAGTGGGGCTTGAACTCATGACACTGAGATTAAAAGTCACACGCTTCATATATGTAGTGAGTTAGGTGGTCTAAAAGCAGGGTCTTTTTTTTTTTTTTTTTTTTGGTATTTTTTTTTTATTGGAGTTCGATTTGTCAACATATAGTATAACACCCAATGCTCATCCTGTCAGGAGCCCCCCTTCAGTGCCCGTCACCCAGTCATCCCATCCACCTGCCCGCCTCCCCTTCTACTACCCCTTGTTCGTTTCCCAGAGTTGGAGTCTCTCATGTTCTGTCACCCTCTCTGATATTTCCCACTCATTTTCTCTCCTTTCCCCTTTAATCCCTTTCACTGTTTTTTATATTCCCCTAAATGAATGAAACCATATGTTTGCCCTTCTCTGATTGACTTACTTTACTTACCATAATACCCTCCAGTTCAATCCACGTTGAAGCAAATGGTGGGTATTCGTCCTTTCTAATGGCTGAGTAATATTCCCTTGTATACATGTACCACAGCTTCTATATCCATTCATCTTTCGATGGGCACCAAGGCTCCTTCCACAGTTTGGCTATTGTGGACATTGCTGCTATAAACATTGGGGTGCAGGTGTCTCGGTTTTTCACTGCATCTGTATCTTTGGGATAAATCCCCAGCAGAGCAATTGCTGGGTCATAGGGTAGCTCTATTTTTAACTCTTTGAGGAACCTCCACACAGTTTTCCAGAGTGGCTCTACCAGTTGACATTCCCACCAACAGTGCAAGAGGGTTCTGCTTTCTCCACATCCTCTCCAACATTGGTTTCCTGTCTTGTTAATTAAAAGTAGGGTCTTGAGAAAGATTTTTACATCCATGTTTATAGTGTTATTCACAGTAGCTAGAGAGTAGAAGCAGTCCAAGTACTGATTGACAGATAAATGAATATGCAAAATGGTGTGTAAATGTAATGTTATTAAGCTTTATTTTTTTTATTTTTTATTATTATTATTTTCTGTCATTAAGCTTTAAAAAAGAAGGAAAAGCTGACCTAAGATACACAAATGGATGAACCTTGAGGACATTGTGGTAGGTGAAATAAGCCACAAAAAGACAAATACTGTGATTCCACTTACATGAGATAGCTAGAGTAGTAAAATTTATAGAGACAGAACATAGAATGGTGGATGCTGGGGGCAGAGGGTAGGAGGAAATGAGCAGTATTATTTAATGGGTATAGTTTTAGCTTTGAAGAAGAAAAGAATTCTGATGGATGGTGGTGATGGTTGCATGACAGTATGAATGTACTTAATACTGAATTGTACAGTTAAAAATGATTAAGATGGGGCAGCCCAGGTGGCTCAGCGGTTTAGTGTTGCTTTCAGCCCAGGGCGTGATCCTGGAGACCCAGGATCAAGTCCCACATCGGGCTCCCTAAGGGAGCCTGCTTCTCCCTCTGCCTGTGTCTCTGCCTCTCTCTCTCTCTGTGTCTCTCATGAATAAATAAATAAAATCTTTTAAAAAAAATGATTAAAATGGTAAATTTTGTCTTATGTATATTTTTACTCCTCTCCACCAAAAAACCAACAAAAATCCCCTATGCTGTTACCTGTTCAGCATAGTACTGCCTACCCAACTACTGATTTTTTTTTATAGACTTTTTAAAAAAAAATAGCAGTTTTAGGTTCGTAGCCAAATAGAGCATAAGGTAGAGATTTCCCATATGTCTCCTGTCCCAAGTGTGCATAGCTTCCCCCATTATCAGCATCTTCCGCCAGGGTGATACATTTGCTACAATTGATGGACCTGCATTGGCAGATCTTTATTACCCAAATCCATAGTTTATGTTAGGGTTCACTCTTGATATTGTACTCCATGGGTATAGGCTAATATATAATGATGTAGCCACCATTCTGTTACCATACAGAGTAGTTTCACTGCCCTAAAAATCCTTGTGCTCCACTTATTCATTCTCCCTCCTTTCTAATGTCTGACTACTGCTCTTTCTTCTGACTTCTCGTAACCCTTAAAAAGCCAGTATTCATTAGGAGTAACTATTTCTCACTCCCAACCTCAGCTTTAGGAAACCACTAATCTCTCTTTCGCTAAGCATTTGCTTATTCTGGACATTTCATATAGATGGATTCCTACAGTATGTGGTGATTTGTACCTGGAATTTTTCCTTTTCTTTTTTTTCTTTTAAGACTCTATTTATTCATGAGAGAGACGCATAGGGAGAAGTAGGCTCCCTATGGGGAGCCTGATGTGGGACTCTATTCCAGGACCCCAGAATCACAACCTGAGCCAAAGGCAGATGCTCAGCCACTGAACCACCCAGGCATCCTGTAACTGTAATTTTTCAATAAGTACAATGTTTTCAAAGCTTATTTATGTTATAGCATATATCATTAAAATTCACTTTTTAAAACAATCATATTTCATTGTATGCATATACCAAATTTTATTAACCTGTTCATCAGTTTTTGGACATTTGGGTTGTTTCTGCTTTTGAGTATTGTGCGTAATGCTGTTATGAATGTTTCTGGATAAATTTTTCTGTGGATAGAAGTTTTTTTTCTTTTGGGCATATACTTGTGTAATTGAGGGATCATATGGTAACTGTGTGTAACTGAGGAACTCCCAAACTGTTTTTGCATTTTACATTTCTACCAGCAAAATAGGGTTCTGATTTCTTTACATCTTGTCAAAATTGGTCCCATCTGACATTTTGATTATAGACATTATGGTGAGTATGAAGTGATATCTCATTGTGGTTTTGATTTTCATTTACTTTATTGACAAATGATGTTGAGGATCTTTTCCTGTGCATTTACATACCTCCTTTGGAGAAATGTCTTATAGCTTTAGTAAATAATGTTCACCTTAATTTGGTATAGTAGTATGTATTAGTAAAATATAAATAAAAACAAGTATTGGTGACAGTGGTACTTGTATTGAGAACAAAAGAAATTTAATTGCAATGCTAAGAAGATACTGTATTTATATTTGAGGCTTTTCATTGAACTTGTCAGCCACTCTTTCAGACTAAGAGATGTTTGATTTTGGCATTTGTTTATTTGTTTATTAATTTTTAAAAAAAAATTTTATTTATTTATGATAGTCACAGAGAGAGAGAGAGAGAGAGAGAGAGAGAGGCAGAGACACAGGCAGAGGGAGAAGCAGGCTCCATGCATCGGGAGCCTGATGTGGGACTCGATTCCGGGTCTCCAGGATCGTGCCCTGGGCCAAAGGCAGACGCCAAACCGCTGCGCCACCCAGGGATCCCTTGTTTACTTATTTTAAAAATTTTATCCATTTATTACATAGAGCACAACCAGGGGGAGCAGCAGAGGGAGAGGGAGAAGTAGGATCCTAGGACCTTGGGAACATGACCTGAGCCAAAGGCAGACACCTAACCTGCTGAGCCACCCAGGTGCTCCAATTTTGGCATTTAATTTGAGAAACTTAAAATACAAGTGTAAATGTTAGCTATGCTCTCTTTTACTTTTAAGAAGCTTCTCATTCAACTGGAACTCCACTTAGCTTTCTTCCCTTAGCTCTGACCATGATGACAGTGCTTGTCATTGTCAGGTAGAAACTTCATGTTGTTCGATCTCAGTAGTTTCAGCTATGAAAGGCTAGGAAAGGTGGGGTCTAGGAGATATTTAAAAATAATGGAAACTTCTGTATAATTCATATATGACCTTTATTCTAAGAAAACTAATAGCAGTATTCTTTTTTAGTGATGCAAGATTACAAATACTGCAGTGGTATTTATTATAGATGGAATGTTAGTTGTTAACTGAAGTTACATTTTTGTTTTTCTTAGTATTTTGACTATATTATCTAGTTTGAGTTACCTAAGTGTAAGTATTTTCTTTTCCTTTATCCTAATTGTTTCTTTTGTTTTCTTTCTTTCTGTCTTTTTTTTTTTTTTTTTAAGGTTTTATTTATTTATTCATGAGAGACACAGGTAGAAGGAGAAGCAGGCTCCATGCAGGGAGCCCGATGTAGCACTTGATCTCGGGTCTCCAGGATCACACCCTGGGCCGAAGACAGTGCTAAACCACTGAGCCACCGGGCTGCCTGCTCCCTCCCTCCCTTCCTTTCTTTTTCTTTCTTTTTTTAGATTTTATTTATTCATGAGAGACACAAGAGTGGTAGAGACACAGGCAGAGGGAGAAGCAGACTCCCCATGGGGAACCCGATGTAGGACTCAATCCCAAGACCCTGGGACCATGAACTGAGCCAAAGGCAGATGCTAAACCACTGAGCCACCCAGGCACCCCTAGGTTTTTGGTTTTATGCGTATCTTGATTCTAGATATCAAGAAAAATTTAAAATAGAGATCATTTCAGATTCTTCTTGTGAAAACCCAAAGTGGCCTTGACTGTAGTCCTCTATGGAAATCGCCAAGCTTTAGAGTGCAGTTTCTATTCTAGGTCTTGGAAGAGACACAGTGCTACTGTTATCACTAATTCCTTTATTTCTCCAGTCTCTCTGATAACTTTTTTTTTTTTTAAGAGTTTATTTATTTATTCACAAGAGATACAGAGAGAAGCAGAGACATAGGCAGAGGGAGGAGAAGGTTCCACGCAGATAGCCCAATGTGGGACTCGATCCCAGGACTCTGGAATCATGCCCTGAGCTGAAGACAGACGCTCAACCACTGAGCCATCCAGGAGTCCCTCTGATAACTATTTTCTACTGAGGAATTGGAGGTTCAGAGAAAGGCATCAAAGAAAAGAAGCCAGATATGGGAATGAGAAGCTATGGAGAGAGGCAGAAGAAGCTAGATACAGAGTACACAAAGTAGCTTGGAAGAAAATTCCCAATGGCTACCTACTACCTTAGGACAAGGTCCGAAATCTTTAAGAATGATCTATAGGGCTCTGCCCATCATTTTTCTAGCTTCATCTCATACCAGTGTCCCCTACTACTTGTAAGCCCCAGCCAGGTATACTGGCCTCTCAGTAACTCTAATAAATGACTGAATCACTGTGGTAAGATTTTTTAAAACCTGCTCCCCAACCCCACCTTAGACCCAGTAAATCAGAATCTCTGGAGGAGACCAGAAATCTGTTTTGTTTTAAAAGAACAAGGATGTGTGAAGAACCTTCCACAGAGAAGACTTCTCAGACACTTTAGACTAGATACATCTATGACACTTTTCCATAGCACTTATAATAATTTGCTGAATATCCATCCTCCCAGCAGGATGGTAAGCTTCTTTAGAGCAGGGACCATGATTGTGCTGTTTCCCCTTCTGGAATCACTGTCTACCTTTAATACTTCTCTGGACCAGTAGACTGCATCAGTGGGTTCCCTTGCCCTTTAACTTGGGTTCAGTTAATGAAAGGTACAAGCAAGATGAAAGTGAAGTCAAGGTTTTTATTCCAGCAACTCCATCCCTACCAATTAACTGTAAATCCCGTATGTTCCTCTACTGAAGGTCAGATACTATCAGGCAGCCCTATCTTAAGACGCCTGCTTACAAGTCTGGTTATTCCTTTTCCTTTAAGACTTACCTAAGTAATAACAGCTCCCAACTGTTAATAGCTCCAGGATAATGCACTTTCAACTGAGTAGGCCCATATCTTGATAAATAGTATCTTTATTAAACTCTCCTCATTTAATCTTCTGAATGTGCTGTTTCCTACCTGGGCCCTAACTAATCTAATGTCCATTCAAAGACATGCTTAGTTGATGATAAGACATTCTGATCAGTATGGCAATTTCTGTAAGGCAGGGCCAGATACAATGCTTCCTACAAAGTCATCCACAAATGTTTGTCGGCTATATGCATGACCCTAATAAAGAGTTTAGAAATGGTTAGGTAAATTAGATCCATTAGAGGCACTTAGAAAAAAAAAGGTTTTGGAGTCACACAAAGCTGGGTTGGAGTTTAGCTTTGCATAACAAAGGTTAATTTGTCTCATTAGTTCCGTCATCCAGAAAATGGGAATACCACCACTTAATTAGTTGAACTAAGTGGTGGTATTGAAAATACCAAAATAGTTGGCATGAAAATAAAAGAACATTTATCAGGGTGCCTAGCACACAGACACATTCCAAATTCGAAGTTCTTCCTTTCCCCAAATTCAGCTCTTTCAAAAAGACATTTGACCAAATTATCTAAAATGGCTCATTATCCCTTCTTAATTTACTTAGCACTCTCCTTTAAAATAACTTATTAAGATAATACAGCAAGATAAAATAATTTTTAAAAAGATGAGAAAAATGAAGAGACATTTAAAATGATACCAAGAATGAATTTGTAAACAAAATGCAAATAAAAAAATCCCATACACTTGCTAACAGTGAACCAGAAATCTGACTGTAAGTTTTCTAACAAAGTTCAAAATGAGAAAAGTCACAGGAAGCGCTTTCTGTACAATAAAAAAGCTTAAGAGAAATTTCTCCCATGAGTCTCATAGAGCACACACTGTAATGCAGTGGGCAATAATCTAAACAAAGCTTTTATCATAAACTGGCAAACTGTTAGGACCTTCAAAAATAATCTCTTTGCACATACACTGATGGTAATTCAATATTCATGGTAAAGACTGAAGGCTTTCTGGATGCAGAAAGAGACCTGAATTTATATCCTAGTTCTGTACTTACTAGGAAGTAGTTTTGAACAAGACGCTTAACCTCTCTGAGCCCCCAAGAAGATAAATTGCCTCAAATATAGTAAGCATTCAATAATCATTGATTACTCCTAGTAGTATTACTAAAAGCAATTCAATGAGAGTGGAAAGGGAATATGATGCAGTTCAAGTACCAACGAGTTTTTTAAAAGCCCTCGTTTAATGTAAGTACAGATTTTAGAACATGTAAAGCAATGGTTCTCAAATTTGGGAATTATCAGAATCATCTGGGGTGTTTTCTAAAGTACAAATTCCTGGGCTTCATTCCCAGAGATTCTGATCAAGGAGGTTAGAGTAAAGCTTGGGAGTTTGTTTTGTTGTTACTGCCTTTAAATTCCCAGGATGATTCTAATGGTCACCTAGTTTTAAGGCCTGCTAATTAACAGCAGTGTTTTTCAGCCTGGGATAAGAGAGCCACCATCACCAACAAAGTTTTATAAAACTCCAGGTGGCTGACCAACCAACACCCCCACAACATTTAATGAATCAGAATCTCCAGGCCAAACTGGCCAAATAATCAAAAGTTTAGTGAAACTAGAGAGGAGCTGTTGTTGTTCAAGGGTATAAAATCCACAAAATAAATCAATATCCTCTAGACTATCAAGCGTTGAATGCAGAAACAGATCAACATTTTACCTAACCAAGAAACATGTCTCTCGTGAATAAATAAAATCTTAAAACACCCAAAAGCTATAAGATGTATGAAATATATAGAGCTACAGTTTTTTTTAATATTTATTTATTCATGAGAGACAGAGAAAGAGAGGCAGAGACACAGGCAGAGGGAGAGAGAGAGAGAGAGAGAGAGAGAGGCAGAGACACAGGCAGAGGGAGAAGCAGGCTCCATGCAGGGAGCCCGACATGGGACTCGATCCTGGGCCTTCAGGATCATACCCTGGGCTGAAGATGGTGCCAAGACGGTGCCAAACTGCTGAGCCACAGGGACTGCCCCTAGAGCTACAGTTTGAAATGAAAGAAGTAAAACATAACTTTTAGAAACCGTAAAGGTTTGAGATTCTCATATTCTGGAAAAAATTTTCATTATTTATTTATTTTTTATTTATTTTTTATTTTTTTTATTTTTTAAAATTTTTATTTATTTATGATAGTCACACACAGAGAGAGAGAGAGAGAGAGAGGCAGAGACACAGACAGAGGGAGAAGCAGGCTCCATGCACTGGGAGCCCGATGTGGGATTCGATCCCAGGTCTCCAGGATTGCGCCCTGGGCCAAAGGCAGGCGCTAAACCACTGCGCCACTCAGGGATCCCAAATTTTCATTATTTAAAAGACAATATTTAAAAAAAAAAAAAAAATAAAAAAATAAAATAAAAGACAATATTTTGTGTATTAAAGAGACATTCTGGGCACCCGGATGGTTCAGTGATTGAGCATCGATGCCTTCTGCACAGGTTGTGATCCTGGGGTACTGGAATGAGTGCTGCATCAGGCTCAGCAGGAAGTCTGCTTCTCCCTCTGCCTTTGTCTCTGCCTCTCTCTGTGTCTCTCATGAATAAATAAAAATCTTACAAAAAAAACCAAAACATTCTGAGCCATTATTGCATTTGAAAGAAGTATTTTGCATATGTACAAATGTTAGGTAAATAAGAGGTGGACATAAAAGTCCATTCAAAGTCTTGTAAAGGATAAAAACCTGCTATCCATAAGAAATGGTGCCTAAGAATGAGTACCTGTAAAATAACAAACATTATGAATAACCATAACTATTTTAATTATTCTGTTCAGTGAAAGGAAACAGTAATACAGTTTGTTGTTAGCTTTATAAAGTTGTGAAATAAAATAGCTAAATCAGAAATTCTGGTACTTGTATTTATTAAAGTGACTTCTCCATATTAATCTGTACCTTGCTACCCAACTGAATTCTATTTTTTTGTGTGTTTTTTCAGTCATTTTCTTGAGTTTTACAGGTATTGTAGGTATCATATCTTCAAGTAGTAATACTCTGCCTTCACCTTTTGCAATGTTTATCCCTCTAAATTTCTTTCTCTAATTTTATTAGTATATTTCTGCATTAAAATATCACATGACAGATCAAACACCAACACTGTAATAGTAATGCACAAATAGTATGTGTAATTCAGTGTTTACTTAAAGGATTTGTTCTGCTCTTGGTAGACTATAAATTCTAAGATTTAAATTTTTAGTGTCTTTCACCTAGACTAGTGTCATTTACTACTAGATCTTAAACCCTGAAGCCTTTTTCACATTGGTAAAATAGGAGTAATTATACCTACCATCAGATGAAATTAAATGAGATGATATATAAAGCATGCAACGCAGTGTCTGTAACAGGTGGCAGTTTTATTCATCCATTTTAACAAAGATTGGATGTTGAGCCAAGCACCAAGGATATAATGTGAGCAAAAACAGGCATGGTAAAAAGGATAGCAGTTATCAAATAGACCTACAAAGCAATATGTATTATGAAGGAAAGGAACAAAATTCTTTAAGATGATATCGACATCCAAATGCTACTGAACATTAGGTTCAGGGAAGATTTCCCTATGGAAAAAATGTTGACAAAGATCTGGAAAAAAAATGTTTAGAGCGAGTAGGCAACAGATGTATGTGAGAAGGCAGAAGGATGAGTTGAGATAGAGGGTGTAGCAGGTACAGAGGCTCTTTCTCACACGGAAAAAAACAAGAAACCTGCCAGTATGGATTGAACAATACAAACACAGATAAAGATGTGTTGGTTAGGGTTGATGAGGGAGACTGTCATTCACAGAGCATTTATTTTGTTAGTTCATTTACTTATTAAAACAATTTAATATACATATTTTGAAATCTCTGTTTTACAGATGAGGAAACTAAGGCAAATAAGTGGCTTGTCCAGGGTGACACATTTAATAAGTTGTAGATTCTCAATTTGAGCCCAGGCAACATGGCTCCAGAATCAGTGCTCTTAACAGTTGTACAGCATTGCCTGACATCTTACTTCTGTGTTTGGAAAAGATCCCTAGCTCAGTGTGAAAACCAGATTAGAAAATGACTAGAAAGGACATGGAGAAACAAGTTAAGAGACTGCTACAGTATTCCAAGAAAAGTGATTGTAGCTTGGAGTAGAGCGATGACAGGGAAGATGCAGAGAAGTTAGTAGTTTACTATTACACAGGGTGAGTTTATCCTGGGAGAATGAATAAATGAATGAGTCTGAAACACACATATAAACATGGTTGTATGCTGTCTCACTACACAGTGTTTATAAGTAACAACTGCTGAATTATCTCTTGGAATAAAAACTGTAAGGTAATATAAATTCATTTAGATTTATTTGTGTCACAACCAACCAAGATTTTTATATTAAATACAGGATAGAAAAAGATGTTAATCTTTAAAATAATAGGTTTTGTATGTTCATTCTACGAACTTCTCAATGCTATTGATGCTATAAAGCTCTTCTAGTTCTTATTAGATCTTTGAGTACTCTTTAACGCAAAAGTAAATTGCAGTACAAAGCTATTGCTTCTCAGATAAGGGAATGTAGAACAAAAGAAATACTCTAAGCATAAATATAAGTTAATTTGAAGGAGGAGATCACTCACTGTAAAATTGAGAATCATCACCTTCCTGAGCAGTAAAGGCAGATGGACAAAGAATACTTTGGTCTAATTTGAAAAATTTATATTTCTATTTTAGATATCCTACTGTAACCGTATCCTACATTATTGCATTTTGTGATTAAAACCTTTTTATCCTAGAAAACTAAGAGATATAATAAAACTTTAACATCTATATTTTCTTTATTTAACATCTATATTTAATGTTTAGTTTTTATTTCTTTAATCAATTTTAATTCTATAGTTCTAAGTACTATTGATAGATACAGACTACCTAATTATTTAATTGTGAGAAACTTAGTTTTGTAAAATGCCTGGAACACACACAAGTTTCATTTCTGTTCTGGAAGAAGCAAACTGTGAATTAAGAATTCTTCCAGTTAGGGATAAGTGGGGAAGTGATAGTTGGGGAATATGAAAAGGAATCTAAGATGAATTGCAGGATCTTTCCCTGCAAGTGTAAGTGGGCATTGTCTACAAATGGGGAGTGTTCCTTCTGTAATAAGTTATTCACCACACCTCACTTGGAGACACAATAAAGATGTGCTGGCAAGCTTTCAAAAAAAAAAAAAAAAAAAAGCAATCTTTAATTGCTTCGATCTTCTGAGTAACAGAGATAAGGTTGAGCCAGGTTGTTTTCCTCACAGGATTAGAAGCTGTACCTGAGTCTTGAGGAGGGCTTATGCACAGAAGGGTGACCTGTAATGTTAAGACAGAGCCTAAGACAGAGGACACCTCCACATGAGGGGATAGTGTGCTCAGTGTGGGATGTTTGGAGTGTGAGTAGGATGGGGATAACCATATGGAGTGTTGGGACAGTGGCAGCTATAGCCCATTGCAGTGTATTGGAGCCTGAAATGATGAGGGCATCCATGTAGGAGGACAATCAGGCTCAGGACAGTGGGGCCTAGTTGTAATGAGGAGAGGAGAAATCTGTATGGATGAGTGAGCCACAGTAGCGTTAGCCCAATGCAGTGTGTCAGAGTAGAAGGCAGCAGCAGGAGTCTAATAAGTCATGTGAAGGCTGAGTATAGCCAAAAGGTATTTAGGTGGGGAGTGGTAGCAGTAGCAATGAAGATTGCTTATATATTGGAGATAATTTAAATATGTAAATAAACATAGGAAGGATAAAGGGAGCCAGTTATTGAGAGAAAGGAATTACAAATATTGAAAGGGTGTTGGTGGTTGGTATTAGATTGGATTTGGAGATAGTGGTGTAAACTCATGGTTTTCAATGTTACAAAGAAATACAGGTAAATATGTGCGTATGTACCTCTGGTCTGTCTGTATGTGTGTGCACATTTTCGGTAGATCTGTTCATTGAGAGGGCCTTGGAGTAGCAATACACCAATAGCAATGAGTGTGCCTTGTATTCATATCTTGACTTCTGAAATATCTTTCTCCATTAAAAGCAACCAGAGCTCCACGGAGAAATAGCTAATTAAAGGGCTGGGGCAGGGAAAGTACAAGATGAGCCTGAACTATCTTGTTCTACAGGTAAGGAAATGCTCAAGGAATTATGAGGACACATCAAACAGATGGGGCTCCCACCGGCCAATGTAGGACAGTTTAAGCATCAACATGAATAATGATGTTATGAGTGATAATCCACGGAATAAAGCAGGAACCCACGAGCCCATACTGACAATAATAAATAAATGAATAAATTGAAACTTTGATGGAAAAGATATTTCATAGTTTTACAGTTAATCACAAAGGGAAAAAGAGTACTTTACATAAGAGAGGCTTGGTGGTTATCACCTCAATCAAGTGACCAGTTAGCATCACCAGTAATGGGACTAATTGAAGTCATGTGCCACCTGACTGAAGGCAGTGAGGAGACTGAAATGATGCAGTGATCATTTCCTGCCAAAGATGCTTAATCTGAATCATGGGGAAAGATCAAACAAACTCAAAATTGATGGTCATTATACAAATAACTGGCTTGAAACCTTCAAAAGTGTCAGTCATTAAAGATAAGGAAGGACTAGGGAAGCCTGGGTGGCTCATTGGGTTAGTGCCACCTTCAGCCCAGTGTGTGTTCCTGAAGACTCAGGATCGAGTCCCACATCCGGGTCCTCGCATGGAGCCTGCTTCTCCCTCTGCTTGTGCCTGTGCCTCTATCTGTCTCTCTCTGTGTCTTTCATGAATAAACAAATAAAATCTTAAAATAAAGGTAAGGAAGGACTAAGGAACTGTTATAGATTGAAGGACACTAAAGAAACATGACAATATTGTTCCATATCATTCTAGACCTGGTCCTTTTGTTTTAAAGGACATTATTGGACCAATTGACAAAAGTTGAGTAAAGTCTGAGAATTAGATGGCAGTATTGCACCATTGTTAATTTTCTGATTTTGATAGTTATATTTTCATGTTGGAGAATGTCCATGTTTGTAGAAAGTACATAGTTAAGAATTCGGAGGTGAGAAAAAAAGTAAATGGGAGGTATGAGAAGTAGAAACAGCATGTACACAAACAGCTCTTTGGAGGAATTTTCTAAGAAAGGAAACGTAAGTGGGGCTAGATGGGGGAATGGAGTAAGAGACTTTCTTGGGTTTTGTCTTTTTTTTTTTTTTTAACATGGATGATGTTAATGTAACGTATCTTTATGATGAATAAGAAAGATCTGGAGGATTGGGAAATCGATAATGTTAGAAGAGGGTGCAATTTCAGAAGCATTGTACTTAGGTGAGAAATGGCATGGGGTCAGTGCACAAATGCAGGAATTGACCTTAGGAGCAGGGACCAAAAGAGCAGAGAAGGTAGAGCACAGGCTGATAGTTTAATAATGCGAAGATAGGGTAATTAAAGATTGCTTCAATTTTCCTAGTGAAAATAGAATCTAAATTAGTAGCTGCGAACAAGGAAAGATAGCACTGGAGGTTTCATGAGCAAGAGGAAGTGGCAATTGTGAAGAGTAGGAGAGTGAAGAGACCAGGAATATGTAGTAGGATTAAAGGGCACCCCTGAAAGCCCTCCTGAGTTTTGTGGTCAAAAATTTAAAACTAAGACCAAGTAATAAGGATGGCTGTTTTTCTTCAGTTCTAATCAGCTGACACAATGCAGGCTTATGGAGGAGTTAGGCAACTGGATATAACCAGGACTGGATTTTATCAAAAGTAAAACAAAGCAAGAGGAGGGCAAGGGAGTTGAGGATCCTTGCAAGGGAATGATTATTGTGATAGGCCAAATGAGACTACACAACACTGACCTTCTCCTCCTTGATGTTACATCAGAAATGGGAACTTATTTTACACTGGCTTGTTTACCTCTAAGGCTTATGAAAAGAAGTAAGTACTTGGGTGCTCTCTAGCAGTAACTAACTTCCTCCACAGTGCTAACTATATTAAGATTATTCATTTAGTACATTGAAGAATGTTTGGGAATCCAAAGAGTTCAGTTAAAAAACTGAGTAAAGGGAACCCTGGGTGGCACAGCGGTTTAGCGCCTGCCTTTGGCCCAGGGCGCGATCCTGGAGACCCGGGATCGAATCCCACGTCGGGCTCCCGGTGCATGGAGCCTGCTTCTCCCTCTGCCTGTGTCTCTGCCTCTCTCTCTCTCTCTCTGTGACTATCATAAATAAATAAAAAATTAAAAAAATAAAATAAAAAATAAAAATAAAAAACTGAGTAAATTTTAAAGATTTTAACAGTTCACATGTCAGGGAGGATCCAGTCTAGTTTATACCTAGGAGCTGTTCAAAATGAGACTTTTATAGGCAGGAACAAGGAAGTTAAACTAGTTACTCTAGTCAAAGTAGTATATTGGTTATTGCAACGTTACTTTCCTTTAGGGGATGACAGGGTCAGGCAGATTATCTAACTAAGGCTGATCAGGTGATTACTGTGATTGACTGGTTTAAGATTTCATTTCTGAGAGAGCCAAAACTGTAATTAAGTCTCAGTTTGTTATGTGGGACTTAGCATAATAAGCGAATCTATTTTGAACCAGTTTTCTTCTTTTTAGCATCCTCTGTTGTCTTTATCCTGAGGCAGAAACATTAGTGTATATTACAATTTTGAAATTGTTAAATTGTTTTCTGGATTCTGTTTCCTTGTACTAAAAGTGTTTATCATGGAGACTAAACATCTCCTTACTACTGGTGTTCAGTGTTTAATGCACATTTCCAATTCCAAGTTTTGGCTGCTGTCCTCTTAAACAAAAGTGTCTCTAGACATTGTCAAATGTCCCCTCGGGTAGGGAGGGGTCAAAATTGACCCCAGCTGAGAACCATATTGTAGATTGTTGAACTTTTTTTCTTTTTCTTCCCCCCCCCCTTTTTTTTTTTTAAGTAATCTCCATGCCCAGCATGGAGCCCCTCATGAGGCTTGAACTCATGACACTGAGATTGACATCTGAGCTGATTATCAAGGGTCTGATACTTAACAGACTGAGCCACCCAGGTACTCTCTAGATTTTCAGACTTTTATTTTTAAAGATTTTATTTATTCATGAGAGAGAGAGAAAGAGAGAGAGAGGCAGAGACATAGGTAGAGGGAGAAGTAGGCTCCATGCAGGGAGCCCAACGTCGGACTCGATCCAGGTCTCCAGGATCAGGCTCTGGGCTGAAGGCAGCGCTAAACCGCTGAGCCACCTGGGCTGCCCTAGATTTTCAGACTTTTAATAAAGGTTGTAGATCTACCTTCAAGCCTGGCATATATCTGACCTGTATATAATAATTTAGATGTTCAGGAAAAGTTGGATGTAAGTTTACGTTTTGTAAACCTTAAGTCATTTTAAGTGAATTGGATGAATATATCTTTAATATGATAGGACGCCATTGATAGATTTTTATTGAGCTGAAATGAATGAAAACAGCTTATTTTGAAAGAAATCTGCTAGTGAGTTCTTAAAGCAATTAATTTGTTTCTTTAGTTTTTGTAATTTCAAAACTGAATTTCTTCAGAGAAATTGTATATACATAAACATATGTAATGACTGAGCAATAGTCTTTCTTAACCACCTAAAATGCATCTTTTCATGTTCAGTATAAAACCACAAGATGAGTCAACATCCAATATTAACTGATACTTGCTATTAAGAGATAAAGGTTCCACATAGTATCTATATTTAATTTTTATAATGTCTATATTATATCTTGGCATTAGCAGGAATAAAAATAAGAGTAGAAAAATGTAACTCAATTTCTTGTAACTAAAAAAATTTGACTAATATAAACTCAAATACTAGTCTGTAAAGAAATCATTGTTTTTATAGAAACATTATTTTTTTAAACTGATATTTATATAGTCAAAAAATCACTGAATGATCTAATCTATAGTCCATTTTTATAATCCTAAGGAAGGACAGTCCCTGCTCCTCAAAGGAGTGCCATAGATGACAACACATAGCTCCTTTAAAAAGTTAAGAGTCAAGAGATTCTCAATTCTGTCAAGGCCTTGCGTTTTGGCATATTCAATAAGAATACTTACAGATGTTCAGGGCTATGTTGGCTTGCTTTGCCCACTATTAATCTCATCTGGTAGCATATTTAAACTGACCTAAGTTGGAGCATATGCCAATTTTTTTTAAAGATTTTATTTATTTATTTATTTACTAGAGACACAGAGACATATAGACAGAGGGAGAAGCAGGCTTCCTGCAGGGAGCCCAGTGTGGGACTCGATCCCAGGACTCCGGGATCACACTCTGAGCAGAAGGCAGATAGATAGATGTTCAACTACTGAGCCACCCAGGCATCCTGCAAATGCTACCTTTTAAAAAAAGTCAAAGTTGGCTTAAAATAAGATCAGTGGTTTTGATGTATTGAGTATTTGATACAACTTAATTGTTAAACCATTGTGTATGTGATAACTTCATGAGAAAAATAAAGAAGTAAAAAAGTTGGAGTGCCAGGGTGGCTTAGTTGGTTAAGTGTCTGACTCTTGGTTTTGGCTCTGGTCATGATCTCAGGGTTTTGAGACTGAGCCCCTTACTGCCTAGGGCTCTGGCACAGCAGGGAGTCTACTTCCTTTCTTTCCCTCTGCCCCTCCCCCTTGCCTGTGTTTTCTCTCTTTCTCTCTCAAATAAGTAAATATAGATATATAAAAAGTCAGAAGGTTCTGTAAAACTGGAGGCAGTACTTGTTTCAAATTAGTCAAAGCAACATATTGAGTACTTACCATATATGTTTTACACATACTCATTTATTTAATAAAAACCCTTTGAGGTAGATATTATCATTACCCCCTACTTTATAGATATGGAAAATGAGACACAGAGACTCAATAGTTTGAGCAATGTACAAGAGCCAGTAAGAGGTGGGATTGGGATTCGGATCCAGATGGTCTGGCTTCAAGATCTGAATTCTAGATTACTCTGCTATTCTATTTTGTACATGTAACTGCTGGTGGCAAATGTTCAATCTTGGATTAATTTTCATCTGCCAGCCAGGTCTCCCAAAATAAACTGATGTACGCTGAAAAAAAAAAGCACATTAATATAGGTAGGTATCTTGAAGAAAAATGTTTGGAAAGGAAACCTGATATAAAAACTTTGTTGCAGGTAGCCCGGGTGGCTCAGCGTTTTGAGTGACGCCTTCAGCCCTGGGCCTGATCCTGGAGACCCAGGATTGAGTCCCACATCAGGCTCCCTGCATGGAGCCTGCTTCTCCCTCTGCTGTGTCTCTGCCCCTCTCTCTCTCTCTCTCTCTCTCTCTCTCTCTGTCTCTCATGAATGAATGAATGAATGAATGAATAAACAAACAAATCTTTTTTAAAAAAAAAAACTTTGTTGCAGTGTTAAATATTAGGGTCTTATAAAATCATAAACAGTATTGTTCGTTTCTACAACTCTTGATAACAGAAAGATCTGTGTATTATTTTGTTGTGAATGTTTTTTTCCCCCACAAGGAAAAGGTCCTTGTGCTGAAATCACAAGTATGATATATTAAACCTGTTACCCTATCCTGTTTTAACTGTGTCAGGAGTAAGGCCTAACAGCCATCTATTCTGTTTTAAAATTGTGTACATTTCCCAGAATCTCAAAACCTTTTCCAGGTGTAGAAGAAAAATACGGTTTTAAAAAATGTCTTAGAGTAAAAATTGACTTTATTTACTCAGTGCATATATATTGAGCATTTACTATGCATAAACACTATGTCAGGGCAGCCCTGGTGGCTCAGTGGTTTCGCACTGCCTTCGGCCCAGGGTGGGATCCTGGAGACCCAGGATCGAGTCCCACGTCGGGCTCCCTGCATGGAGCCTGCTTCTCCCTCTGCCTGTGCCTGTGTCTCTGCTTCTCTCTCTCTGTGTCTCTCATGAATAAATCAATAAAATCTTTTAAAAAAATAATAAATTTAAGCTGCTAATACTAATTTAAAGGACTGTCTTATTCTGAAATTGTATTTTATCTTGGGTTGTATTAAATTCTTTATAAAATGATGGTAAGGGGAGGCAGTAATTACATATTTCATTTTTTAAAGTAAGGATGTAAAACAAACAGGATTGACAATCTGTTGTCAGTTCCCAAATCTAGTATGAAATTGTAGTGGTCCAAGAAATTCAAAAGTCCAAGTATCCCATATCTTAGACTACTCAACTGCCAGGTCAGGTAACAAACCCAGGCAGTTATTCAGGGTCCATTTTTCCCAGTTTCCCTTGCTGTTCACTCTTCCTGCTTTCCACCCCATGTAGCCTCAGAACTATGCCCCATGCTTTATAACTTGGAATTGTCTCCCACATGGTAACCTCATGTTAAAAAATTTAATATGAATAGCGCTTTATGTTTTTTTATTGATAACAATGATGATCATTAGACTGTAAAAAAATGAATTTTTAGTAATTAAAAAATTTAAATTTAAAGGTAGCGAAAACGTAATCAAATATATTCATAGAAAAATGAAAGTCAGTACATTTATAGAATTGACTATTACCAAGAATTACAGCATTAGGTTTAGGGCCTCAATCCATGCTAAAATGTGTATATTGTATTTTTCAACGTTTAGCAGTATTATGAAGGAGAATTAACTTTCCAAGTCTGGTGGACACAAACATTACACAGAATTTAGCCATTCAGAAATTCCTAGGGAGTGCTGAGACTTATATAGCCATTTTGAAAAATCCCAGAAGTAATATTTCTTCTTATGGGAAGTTTAATTTTGACTCAGATTTTCTTCATACAGTCACATTGACAGGAAAAATATTTGATGATTCAGACACATCTTGAGGTTTGCTTTGCAAAAGGCAGCCATTGAATCATAATTTGTATCTCTTCTAAATCTCTTTATTTCACACTTCCGTAAAGTACTGCAGTTCTTCACAGTTTATGATTTTACTGAACTTGGGACTGTTTAGCAAGGAGAAATGAGCAGACCTCTATTAGCCATGTACTCCATGCACATAATACCAGCCTGCGTCTGAATACCTTAGACAAATCATTAATGCATTTGTCTTTCCTGCAGTGTCAAATGGAAAGATTCCCAACTTTGTATCCCTTACAAACCACTCAGTCTCTGAGAATCCATTTCTCTCTATTCAAAATAAGGATAATACTACTGACTTCATATGGTTGTGGGTGAAGATTAAATGTTATGCATATAAAGTTACTCCAGGCTTTTCAGGCACTGGAATGTATATTCTTTCAGGTATCTTTATACATTCTCACTCGTGAACCCTGGGGCCCCTCCACAAGTTTGGTCTCCCAGGATCTTTTAATTCCAAAATCTTCAAATTTATTTTGTTTCATTTTTAAAATTTTTAAAAATTTTATTTAAATTCAGTTTGCCAACATATAACACCCAGTGCTCGTCTCATCAAGTGCCTTCTATTAATGCCTGTCACTCAGTTACCCTATCTCCCCACCAACCTCCCCTTCTTCAACTCTTTGTTTCCTAAAGTGGAGTCTCTCATGGTTTGTCTTCCTCTCTCATTTTTCCCCATTCAGTTTCCCCCTTCCCTTATGGTCCCATTCACTATTTCTTATATTCCACATATGAGTGAAATTATATAATAATTATCTTTCTCTGATTGACTTATTTCACTCTGCATAGTACCCTCCTGTTCCATCCAGGCAATGAAAATGATTAGGTATTCATCCTATCTAAAGACTGAGTAGTATCCCATTGTATACATATACCACATCTTTATCCATTATTCTGTTAAAGGACATTGTGGCTCCTTCCACAGTTTGGCGATTGTGGACTTTGCTGCTATGAACATTGGGGTGCAGGTGACCCATCGTTTCACTATATCTGTATCTTTGGGGTAAAACCCAGTAGTGCAATAGCTAGGTTGTACCGTAGCTCTATTTTTAACTTCTTGAGGAGCCTTCACACTGTTTCCCAGAGTGGCTGCACCAGCCTGTGTTCTCACCAACAGTGCAAGAAAGTTCTCCTTTATCCATATCCTTGCCAACATACTTTGGACTGATGACAAGTGATATGGAGCATTTTTTCATATGCTTGTTGGCCATATGTAGGTCTTTTTTGGAGAAATGTCTGTTCGTGTCTTCTGCCCATTTCTTAACTGCTAAAATCTCCTAATTTAAAGAAGCAGCTTATTGAATCTCTTCAACAAGTTCCTACATAATAGTTTCTGGACTGTATTTCAAGTCTTCCAGTTAGCACAAAAGCGAATAATGAATTGAGGTAGAACTGTGAAAAAAAATTTATAGTCCTGCTCACTTCCTCTGATGTATGTTATTAACAATCTTACCTGTGTTACTATAGAAACATTCCAGATAAACCCTACAGTAGAAGTGCATATCCGGTTGGTAGCTGAAGCTTCCCCTCTTTTGTTGTGTGTGTCTCACCATGTTGTAGAGTAGACTTCTTACTTTCTGTGTAAGCAGCTAGATAGGCCTCAGTTTAATAGGCCAAAATAAGAGATTTTGGCTAAAAACCTCAGTCACTTGTTGAATACTACTCTCTGAATATTTTAGTGAAAGCACACTTCAGACCCAATCTTTAGCTCTATCAGCCTGTCAGTAGTCATTTGGTATTAATACTATCAGAAAGGAAAACAGTATTGATGACTGAAATGCTTAAGAATTTTTAGAGGAAAAATTTAGGAAACTAATGGACCATTAATTATGGGATAAAATAACAATTCTCAAAAAAATTTAACCAATATATTAAGTCATACTTAAAAGCTGTAGTTACATTTCTGTGCTTACATGAAGGCATAATTAAGCTCAAGAGAAATTGAGGTTCCAAATAAGTTTTACCTCTAAGCTGGGAATACAGCAAAAAGTAACAGGCTGCTGTCCATTAATATCTTTTTAGCACTTTATTTTCCTTGCCACCTGTGAATTAGACTGTGAATAAGCAGTCTAATTTTGAATAACTGTTGGTCATTTTCCTCAATCCTTTTCAGAAGTAGACAAATTGAAAAAAAGGAAAGTATTTGTATGTAAAATTACAGTCTATTCCATTTGAATACAAATCTACTGAAAAAAGAAATAGTGCTGACCTGAAACTTTTTTGTTCGCCTATTTCCATCTTTTCTTAGCTGCTGAACCTCTTTTAATTGTTATTCTAAATATCTGATGTAATTTATGTTAGTTAGCAAGTACAAGTCATTCCTTTTCTGTTGACATTTTGCTATAGACTTTAATGGTCTAGGTAAGAATTTTAATAGCTTTCCTTTAAACTTATAGATAAAATATTTCTAAGTACTGTGCAGTATAAGTTTATTCCGAGGTGGTTTTTTTTTTTTTTTTTTTTTAAGATTTTATTTATTTATTTGACAGAGAGAGTGAGAGAGCACAAGCAGGGGGAGCAGCAGAGGGACAGCAAGAACCAGGCTCCGCACTGAGTAGGGAGCCTGATGTGGGCCTCAATCCCAGGACTCTGAGATCATGACCTGCGTTGAAGGCAGACGCTTAACTGACTGAGCCACCCAGGCACCCCCTTCAGTCCTGTTTTAGGAGTGTAAAAGGATTAATCGGAAGCTTAAAAAAAAAAGTCTGAAGTTATGTATTATTCACTCAAAGTACTATGCACAGTGGTAGTATATAGAAATGAAAGCTAGTTTTAGCTCCCATAACTCCCTTGCTCACAAGCCAGTTTCTGAGGTTGAAGTAAGAATCCTATAGAATCAATTTGAAAAGGGCAGGGTGGCCATGTAAATTTTAAAGCGGTATTTAATACTGCCTATTTTATGTTAATGTGCAAGAGAATTCATTTACTTGACTACTTATCTTTTACTCAGTGCCTACCACCAATAATATAATTACATACAAGAAAGAATAAAGAATAGCTAAATCATATATGTTTTCTGAACATTCCTGCTTTTGGGTCTTAGAGACTCTTAGGAGATTAATGTATGATACTTTTGTATCATATAAAAATTTAATACTAACAATTATAGTTTCTTGATTCTACATATTAAAATTTTCCAATACTGCTAAGGAAAATAAACTACAAAAGTTCTGTCTGGGCCAGTTCTTCTTCCAAATATAATAGATCATTTAAAGGTAAATTATTTCAGTACTTAGTCTATAATTCTATGCTAAGAATAGTATGAGGCTACTATATGGAGTTATTTCCATGAATATACCAAAACTAAGTGTCTCTTTAGATTAGGGCCAGGAAGCCCATTTGCTCTCTAAATAAGAAATACAGTCTTTGGGAGCATTTATTTAACTCAGTGTACTAATTTTTGAAGAGATTTATTTATTCTAGAGCATGGGAATGGGGGCAGAGTGAGAGGGGGAGAGAGAATCTCGAGCATACTATTGAGTAAGGAACCCTACACGGAGTCCATATGGAGCTTGATCTCATGACCAGAGCCAAAATCAATTGGTCACTCAATGGACTGAGCCATCCAGGCACCTCCTGTGTGTATAATTTAAAGGCGCAAAACAGGAACAGCTAAGACATCTGTATCCTTAATTCAGCTCTGTTACCTTGGGCAAATAGCTTAGTCTTGGGTTCACTTTCCTCATATGTAAATAGGGAGGTTGCCCTTTGATATCCCCCCTGGACATATGATCGGTGATTAGATTTCATACTTAAATTGTGCTCATGGAGCAGATTTAAGATTCTGAAAGGGGGGAAAGGAAAGGAGGCTAGGATAAAAAGGAAAATGAACTTGAGGGGAAGAAAGCCAAGAAATCAAAAAGAATTTATGCAAAGGGATGCTTAGTACTATTCTAGAGAATGCTCATATAAAAAATATGAATGCATATACATTGAGATTTATTCTCCTCTTGACCCTACCTTTTGTTAATCATGTTCTTTGGTCTTAGGACAAAGGAGAAACTGTCTGCTCCAGAGGAATGATATTGTACTATTGGTGTGAGGGTAGAGGAACAGTGGCAGGAAGTTGTCCAGGATAGTAAGTAGCAAGGACAAGGATGAAAGTTGATGACCAGAGAACCTGAGCTAGGGCAAGAGAGTATAACGTAAAACCAGATTTAAAGTAGTTAATCCCATTCTATAGTCTCAGCTTTACCCTTAAGTAACTACTGAATGACCCTGGGCTCAAGTTTGAGATACGGAAAGGAGAGCAGTGCTAAACAAGGGGCTAATGTGAAACAATTGAAAATCAGGTTTACAGACAACTGTGAAATGAGAGGGACAGGTGGGAAGATGGATCATCAATATGGATGCTATGGTATTGTCAGAAATTGTAGAATTTTTTTTTTTTTTTTTTAAGATTTTATTTGTTAATTCATGAGAGAGACAGAGAGAGAAAGGCAGACACACAGCCAGAAGGAGAAGCAGGTTCCATGCAGGGATGCCCAATGCAGCACTCGATTCCAGATCCCAGGATCACACCCTGAGCCGAAGGCAGACATTCAACTGCTGAGCCACCTAGGCATTCCACAGAAATTGCAGAATTAAAGAAGATGTTAAGTAATGTAGAGATGTAGTCCTTGCTGCAAGCATTGTTTCATACAACAGCTATGTTGTGATAGTATGTAAATTTATTTTGGATCAGTAGAATCATTTAAAGGTATTTTAAAAATCTGTTTAAAAGGTTTACAGGGAAATTATCTTGTAATTTAAGTGTCTTGTATATAGAGCATTCATATGTTGAGTTTCAGACGTAGAACCTGTGTGTTGATGCATGTTCAGATATACAAATCTGACCACTAAAAATTTACCATCTCTGCAGCATTTTATTTTTTATTTATTTATTTTTCTAAAGGTTTTGTTTATTTATTTATTTATTCGAGAGAGAGAGAGAGAGGGAGGCAGAGACACAGGCAGAGGGAGAAGCAGGCTCCATGCAGGGAGCCCGATGTGGGACTCGATCCTGGGTCTCCAGGATCCGGCCCTGGGCTGAAGGCAGCGCTAAACGTCTGAGCCACCTGGGCTGCCCTCTGCAGCATTTTAATACTATTCTGAGAATACTGACCAATGAGGTTAAAGAGAAATTGTGATTATTTAATTAATAACTCTCCTTCCTACTGAGTATATTTTTGCTTACATTGTGTCCCTACTGCCAAGCTCAACAACTCATTCAATTGTTGAATTAAATAATAATGATAGACACTAATGCCAATCTCTGTGTTGAATGCTTTATACCATTTAATGTTCTCACTTTGGAGTCCTGTAATTACACCAGTTTTACAGTTGTGGAACCTGAGGCTCGGAGGTCAATTTCTATAATTTCTTCAATTCTACAATTTCCTGAATACTACTAGTCTAGGCAGGGGACTCCTGGACTCCTGGGTGGCTCAATTGGTTAATCCTCTGACTTTGGTCTGGGTCATGATCTTGGGGTCCTGGCATTCAGCCCCATGTGGAGCCTCTTGTTGGGCCCACACTCAATGGGGAGCCTGCTTGTCCCTTTCCCTCTGCCCCTCCCCCCCCATGCTTGCTTGCTTGCTTGCTGATTTTTATTTATTTATTATGAGAGACAGAGAGAGGGAGAGACAGAGGCAGAGGGAGAAGCAGCCTCCGTGCAGGGAGCCTGATGTGGGAATCGATCTCGGGTCTCCAGGATCAGGCCCTGGGCTGAATGCGGCACTAAACCGCTGAGCCACCTGGGCTGCCCTGTCTCTTTCTTTCAAATAAATAAGCAAAATCTTAAAATACTAGTCTAGGTGGAAGATAAAAAGAATTATAAATAGATCCCTCACTTAGAGCTTATAGTCTACTAAAAGCTGAATAAAATGCTTTAGGTGAACACAGGAAACATTAGTAATCTGTGCATAGTTATTGAAGATGTTTGGTCTGATATATCATGTGCTATTTTTTTTTCATGTGCGTTTTAATGCATTATATGCCACTGTTTTTGTTAGTATAATACAGTTATTTTGGAATCTAAGAAATCTGAATCATTCGCATCTTGAGATGTAACCAGGTAGGGATGTATGTACTCTACATTAGAATTTAAGGTTAAATAAAGGTCAGTCTTCTGTAACTCTATAATTTTCAAAAGGAAGAAGAAAATAATTGATAAAACATAGCTCTGTAGCAAGAAAAATTGTAATTAACTTAGAGAATATGAGCATGAAAGTACTAAAAGTGATGTATAGATTAACATGTTGGAAACTCTGTCTCCACATGATGAAACTAAAGGAGATAAAGACCCATCTACAAATGTCTTTTTTTAAGTTAAAAGTTATAGCTTTCTAACAGTAAAAATGGTTTTAGTTCCTGTTGAAAGACAGTTCAAAAGATTTTTTCAGAAGTTATTCAAGAGATGAGATTATTAGAAGAATAAAGCATCATAGGAAAATATGTGGTGTTAGTTTGCATCTGTCTCCTCACTGCTCTCTTCAGGCAGAAAGTGTATCAGCAGCTGGAAAACTTTGAAAAAATATATACAACAAAAAAATGATGCTATTGTCTCTTTTAATGAAAGATTACTTTTAAAAAGTCAAATGAAATTTTATTTTCAGGTATCATAATTAAGTAGTCATCAGTGTACTGTTCAGTTTATTTTAGAATATTCTCATTAAATATGCTAGTTTATGTTAAAATAACCACATATGCTTAACACTGTTTTAAAAATTTATGAAGGTTGCCATTTTGTGATGTCTAGAGTTGTATTTATTAAAAACGTATTTCTAGTCTATATTTCAATTTTTAAAAATTTATTAAAAAGATTTTATTTATTTTAGAGAGCACGTGCATGTGGGGGAGGGAGGGCAGAGGGGGAAAGAATCTCAAGCAGATAATGCATGGAGTGGGATGTGGGCCTCAATCTCATGACCATTAACCAACTGAGCTGCTCAGATGCTTTAGTTTCACTGATTTTTTCCCCCAGTTTCTTTTCTTTTTTCTTTTTTTTTTTTTTTTAGATTTTTATTTATTTATTTATTCATAGAGACACAGAGAGAGAGAGAGAGAGAGGCAGAGAGAGAAGCAGGCTCCATTGCAGGGAGCCTGACGTGGGACTCGATCCGCGGTCCGCAGGATCACACCCCAGGCTGCAGGCAGCTCTAAACCGCTGCGCCACAGGGGCTGCCCCCAGTTTCTTTTCTTTAAGGAGTTACTAAATTGTGAATACTTCAAAATAGTGGTAATAAAACTAATGTTTCTATGGTAAATGAATAAAATGCCAAAATAAATAAATATTGGTATTAAAATTAGTATTTTAGTACTAAATTCTGAAAATATTTTTGTCATAGAAACTACATATTACATATATTCATTTATATGTTTGGTATATTTTGCAGTAAAACGGAAAATATATAACTGAAAAAAATATATTGCATAAGCTGTGCCTTAGATTTGAGTATTCAGAGAAAAAAATTTGTGTTTGGTTATTTTATTTTTCATTTCTTGTTTTTCTTTATTTTTTTTAAGTGTACTTATTTATTTATTTTGTAATCTCTACACCCATTGTGGGGCTTCAAACTCACCACCTTGAGATTAAGAATCACCCGTTCTTCTGGTTATTTGGTTATTTTAGAGGTATATAAGATAAGGGTTTTAAAATTTTGTTACTTTTCTGAAAGTATATTAACTTTTGTATGTGATCTGTTCTTTAGAAATTTGTAGCTTAAAAAAACCCTTGAGAAGTCAAGTGTGACTTCTCAAAGAAACCCATCATTTGCTTTTTTTGTGCACAATTTTCAGAAATTAATTAGATGTTTTTCTTTCTCATGGCCACTTTTATTTTTTTTTAATTCTGGTATAATTAACATGCAGTGATATATTATTTTCAGGTATACAATGTAGTCATTCAGCAATTGCATACATTACTCAGTGCTCATTGTGATAAGTATATTCTTCATTCCCTTCACCTATCTCACCCATTCCCCTACCTACCTCTGGTAACCATCAGTTCTCTATATTAAAGAGCCTGGTTTTTTGTTTGTGTCTCTTTTTGTTTGTTCATTTGTTTATTAAATTTCCATATATGAGTGAAATTTATAGTACTTGTCTTTCACTGACTTATTTCATTTAGCATTATACCCTCTAAGAGCATCCATGTTGTTGCAGATGGCAAGATTTCATTCTTTTTTTAAGGCTGAATAATAGTCCTCTGTGTGTGTACCACATCATCTTTATCCATTCATCTATCAGTGGATGGTTGGGCTGCTTCCATAATTTGGCTATTGTAAATACTGCAGAAAACATAAGGGTACGTATATCTTTTCAAATTAGTGTTTTTGTATTCTTTGAGTAAATACTCAAAGTGGAATTACTGGATCTTACAGTAATTCCATTTTTAATTTTTTGAGGGGCTTCCGTATGGTTTTCCAAAATAGCTATAGCAATTTCCATTCCCACCAGCAGTGCTTGAGGGTTCCTTTTTCTTTACGTCCTTGCTAACACTTTTTTTTCTTGTTTTGATTTTAGCCATTTTATTAGGTGTAAGCGGATACTTCATTGTGATATGTGTTTTGGTTTGTATTTCCCTGATGGTGAGTGCCTTTGAACATCTTTTCATATGCCTGTTGGCCATCTGTATGTTCTATTTTTAATTGGATTATTTGCTTTTTTGGTGTTGTCTAAGTTCTTTATATATTTTAGATCCTAACCCTTCGTCAGATATGTCATTTGCAAAAATCTTCTCCCATTCAGTAGGTTGCCTTTTAGTTTCATTGATTGTTTCCTTTACTGTGCAGAAGCTTTTTAATTTGATGTAGTCCCAATAGTATATTTTTGCTTTTGTTTTCCTTGCCTCAGGAGACATATTAGAAAGAAGTTGCTATGGCTAGTGTTACAGAAATTATTGCTTGTGCTCTCTTCAAGGATTTTTATGGTTTCAGGTCTCAAAGGTGTTTAATCCATTTTGAGTTCATATTAGTGTATGGTATAAGTAAGTGGTCCAGTTTCATTCTTTTGCATGTAGTTGACCAGTTTTTCCAACACCAAATGGTGTTGGAACTACAGGTATTGGCCTCTAGTTCTCTTTTTTTTGAAGAGACCTTTTTTTTCTTCTTGCTGTTCTTGCCTCCTTTGTCAAAAATTAATTGACCATTTAATTGTGGGTATGTTTCTGGGCTCTCTCTTCTGTTGATGTGTGGATCTGTTTTTGTGCCAGTTACCATACTTTTTGATTACTACATTTTTATAATATAACTTGAAATCTGAAATTGTGATACTTCCAGTTTTTTTGTTCTTTTTCAAAATTACTTTGGCTATTCAGGGTCTTTAGTGGTTCCATACAAATTTTAGAATTATTTGTTACAGTTCTGTGAAAAATGCTGTTGGTATTTTGATAGGGATTGCATTAAATTTGTAGATTGCTTTGGGTAGCATGGACATTTTAGCATTATTAAAGGTATTATTATAAAGTATGGGATGTTGAATGTCTTCCATTTATATCCTCTTAAGTTTCTTTCAACAGTGTTTTATAATTTCCAGAGTATAGGTCTTTCACCGCTTTGGTTAAGGTGATTTCTAGGTTATTTATTATTTTTGGTGCAACTGTAAATTTTTTTTTAAATTTCTGCTCCATTATTAATGTATAGAAATGTATAACGGATTTGTGTATATTGATTTTGTATCCTGTGACCTTAATGAATTCATTTTTCAGTTCTAGTACTTTCTTAGTGGAGTCTTTAGTGTTTTTTATGTATGGTATCTTGTCATCTGCAAGTGTTGACAGTCTTACTTCTTTAGCAATTTAGATGTCTCTTATTCCTTATTCTTACCTGATTGCTGTGGCTAGGACTTGTAATACTATGTTGAATAAAGTGATGAGAGTAGACATCTTTGTCTTGTTCCTGATCTTAGGGGAAAAGCTCTCAGTTTTTCACCATCAAGTATGATGTTAGCTGTGCGTTTTTCATATGTAGCCTTTATTATGTTGAGGTATGTTCTCTCTAAACCTACTTTGTTGAGGATTTTTATCATGAATGGGTATTGTACTTTGCCAAATGCTTTTTCTGCATCTACTGAGATTATATGGTTTTTGTCCTTTATTTTGATATGATGTATTGTGTTGATTGATTTGTGAACATTGAACTACCTTTGCAACCCAAGAACAAATTGTGATTGATTATGTGAATGGTTTCTTAAATTTATTGGATTTGATTTAGTAGTATTTTGTTGAGGATTTTTGTATCTTATGTTTATCAGAGATATTGGCATGTAGTTCTCTTTTTTTTTTATCTTAGGCTGATTTTGGTATCAGGATAATGCTGTCTTCATAGAATAAATTTGAGATTTCCTTTCTCTTCAGTTTTTTGTTATAGTTTGATAAGAATAGCTATTAACTCTTATTTAAATGTTTGTTAGAATTCACCTGTGAAGCCATCTGGTTCTGGACTTTTGTTTGGCGTTTTTGATTATTAATTAAATTCCATTGATGGTAATTGCTGTGTTCAAATTTTCTGTTTCTTCCTGATTAGTTTTGGGAGGTTATATGTTTCTAGAAATTTGTCCATTTTTTCCCTAGTCTAATTTGTTGACATAAATTTTTCAAAATATTCTCATCCTTTGTATTTGTGTTGTTATATCTTCTCTTTCATTTCTGATTTTGTATTGCGTGTAATTTGAGTTCTTTCTTTTTCTCTTTGAGTCTGGCTAAAGGTTTATCAATTCTGTTGATCTTTTCAAAAAACAGCTCCTGCTTTCATTGATCTGTTTGTTCTTTAAGTTACTATATCATTTATTTATTTTCTAATCTTTATTATTTCTTTCTTTGTACTAGTTTTAGGTTTCATTTATTCTTTGTCTAGCTCCTTTAGGTGTAAGGTTGTTTGAGATTTTTCTCACTGTTTGAAGTAGACCTGTATTGCTATAAACTTCACTCTTAGAACAGCTTTTGCTGCATCCCAAAGATTTTGGAATGTTTTGTTTTCATTGTCATTTGTCTCTGTATTTTTTTTATTTCCTCTTGGTATCTTGGTT
Source organism: Canis aureus (assembly GCF_053574225.1). Lineage (NCBI taxonomy): Eukaryota > Metazoa > Chordata > Mammalia > Carnivora > Canidae > Canis > Canis aureus. The sequence goes on from NC_135618.1 coordinate 21,993,552, forward strand.
GATCCATTCATTGTTTAGTAGCATGTTATTCAACCTCTCTGTATTTGTGTTCTTTGCAGATTTTTTCTTATGGTTGACAACTAGTTTCATCGCGTTGTGTTTGGAAAAGATGCATGGAATGACTTCAGTTTTTTGAATTCAGTATCATATCTTACCATATATCTTCATGGGGGATCATTTCTGTTGAATTCCAGATATAGGTATTTAACTGCGTATTCAACATATCTTGGATGTCTAAGGATATCACAGACTTAACTGTCTAAAACCAAAATTTTGTCTTCTCCTTGACCAGACTTGTTCACTTAATTGCCCCAGTTTAGTTCAAAGCAAATTTATCCTTCTAGATGATGGTGCTCAAAATCTCTTTCACAACCCACACAGAAAACATCAGAAACTTTTGTTGTCACGGCTTGAGAATATATATCCAAAATCTTACCACTTTTCACTATTTGCTCCTTCCACCCTGGTCCAAGCTAACCTGATCTCTAGTCTGGATTATTGCAGTAGCCTTCCCCAAAAGTCTCCCTTGCCTTGAATCACTTTTTTTTTTTTTCCCTAATCAGGTTTAATAATCTGAGGTCATGTTGGGCTATGCTCAAGAACCTCCAGTGTGTTTTCATCTCAATCATTGTAAAGCTGAGGTCCTTATGGTGGAAGATAAGGCTTGTGCAGCCTGCATTCTGACCCTTTACACTTCCCATTTTAACGTCTACTCTTTCTAGAATACATCAAGCATATGCAGGCTCAGAGTCTTAAACATTTTAACAACTAAACCTGAAATTGCACTGATTCTTCAGGTAGGTAGAAGCACTAAGGTTGTAGATAGTGTATCCAACGTAATAAGCGTGAGGGCAGAATAAAAGCACATAGGTGTTTGTGTTAAAAATAGAGTTGGAGAATGAGGAATTATCTTCTGATTGTGTCTCTTTTAGTGAGGGAGGAAGCAGGGTTTTGGCTGAGAGTGAGATGGATAGGATAGGAGGTGGTGCAAATTTAAACCGAAAGAATGTATAAAATGGTTGGCTATGATAGTGGGATGGTGAATGGGTTCAGGCTAAGTAGTATTAAACTGTTTTGGGTTAATAAGCACATGTTTCAAAATAATGACCAATGAGTTTGGTTGATTGGGTGGTTTCTCTGCCTGTCTGTCCATCTGTCCGTCCTTCCTTTCCTTCCTTGCTTCCCACCCCATTTTTTTCCTGCAGCACGAGAAAGGGTTGGTAAAGAGTTAAATATAATACCAGGGTTGAAATTTGACAAAGCAAGAGAGAGCAAAGACAGTTGAGGCTATTTGCATGAAATGATAACAGTGATGGCACCTGGTGGCTCAGTTGGTTGAGTGGCTGACTCTTGATTTCGGCTCACATTAGGATCTTGGGTCGGGTCCTGGGATTAAGTCCTGCATCAGGCTCCTTGATCAGTGGGGAGTTGGCTTTTGTCCATGCAGAGGATTTTCTCTGTCTCCCTCCCTCTCCCCTTCCCCCTACTTGCTCTCTCTCTCACTCAAATCTTTAAAAAAAAAAAAAAAAAAAAAAAAACAAGGGGCGCTTGGGTGGCTCAGTGGTTGAGCATCTGCCTTTGGTTATGGTCATGATCCCAGGGTCCTGGGATTGAGTCCCATGTCGGGCTCCCTATAGGGAGCCTGTTTCTCCCTTTGCCTATTTCTCTGCCTCTCTGTGTCTCTCATGAATAAATAAAATCTTAAAAAAAAAAAAAAAAAACCCACAAGGAAACAAATCCAAGTAATTCAGTTATTTATCTTAAAATTAATATATTCTTGTTTACTTTTGGGGTAGATATTGTTGACTCTGAATTACAAATTGGCTTTTTAGCTCCATGAGACTTTAAAAAAGTTTCCAGTTTCATATGAATCCAAGAATGAGAAAAGTCAGTTGTGTTAGATGTTAAAAATGTTTTTGGTAGTACTTTGGTATTCAGAAGTGCTGGAGAAACTTTGGCAGAAATCAGAGCCATAGAGTAAGCCCAAACTAGGACAGCAAAGTCATTATTCTGCTTTTTAGTGAAGGAAGTTTTTCAAAAAATAGTTGTGACCCTTGGTGCTTTACCAGAAGTACTTTATTGGAACTTCATTTGGATGCAAGGCTGTGTCAAAGTAATTAGAAAAACAAGGATTGAATATAAAATAGTGACTTCTGAAAAGAATTAACATTTTGTGATCCATAAAATACTTATTTTTAATTAAATTGAATTAAAGATAATTTTATAGATAAAAGTAATGTGACTGAGTAAATTTAGTATTTATTACCACACATCACTATACAGTAGAACCTTGGAGCAACACATGATTTATGCTGAATAGTGTGGACAGTTAGTTGTTGATGCCAACTTTAATTTCGAGTGTTTTCCTTGTGTCCCCAAATGAATAAGGTAAAGTAACTTTAAATATTTTACAAAATTAAAAAGAAAAACAGTACCTGAAGGAGATAGAAAGTAATAGCTTTCTTGAATTTAAATATGAGATCACATTTAATTAGGGCATACCACCGAGGGGAGAGAGCATATTTCACAGAAGCAGTGATCTAGAGTAAATCCATAGAAATAAGAGCAATGCTAAAGGTAGAGAGAATGGGAGAGTAAGGCTAATTGCCTTTTTTGATAACTTAATATTATTTATTTGTAATCCATAGGTGGTTTCAGATGCTGCTTAATTTTACTTCTTTAGTTTATTATCTTGAGCATTTTCTGACATTTTCCACTATATAGTCCAAGGTATTTGCTGACAGTTCCTGGGGAGAAATGTGATCTCAGGCTTTGAAACTAAACATAAGGCTTATGATTGGTTCTCATTTTTTGATAGAAGAGTTCCCTTCATTTTGTGTTAATAAAAAGCATTCCTTGATGTCCAGCCATGTTCTCTCATGCTTTTGGAGTTGTTCTGACCACTAATGGTATGACTGACTACTCAAAAAGACTCAACAACTTACCAGGGATCTTATAAAGAGAGTTTAGACATTCAGTGTGTGTGTTAGGCAGTTTTTAACTTGAGATTTTTTAATTTGTTCCTTTCATGGTGCTCAAAGCTCCCCAGTGACCCAGAATTTTTATCAGACCATCTGTTTCTCTCCTGGTGAAAGAAATGCATCATTTTTACTAACAGTATTCACAACAGTTACTCATTTGTTTATTAAGAATATAAAACTGAATGTGAATTTAGAAGATAATCTTTCTAACCCCATCCCATTTTGGTTGCTAGCCAGCTATGAGCAAATCACTTCAGCATTCTGGGCCTTAGCTTCCATATTTATAAAATCAAGGGTCTGGGACCATTATTTACTAATAAACAGTAATTACTAGCCTTATTTAACCAAACAATGGTGTGTTATAGTAGAAGTTTGGAGTCAGAGTGGTTCAATTCCTTAATTTCAGGAACTTGGTTTCCTTGGTTATAAAATGCCTTGTCCACAAGAGGGTTTTGTAGGGAACATTGGGTAATGTATGTGAAAATACTTTGTAAATTCAAAAGTACTAAGCAAATAGAATGGTTATTCAGTCAGCATACTAGTAAGTGCTAGTGTATGTTCTAGGCTATGTGATAAGGTTAATTTTGTTATTAATCCTTGGTTTTAACATTTCTTAAGTCCTTGAATCACCCCAAAATACTAATATCATTGTTAACAAAGGAAGTGATCAAATGATTGTTTGGAAACTGGTATATATATAAAAATGCAAAATAAACTTGTACTTTGTTATCTGATATCTCTCGGATTTAGGGTACTGAGACAACTTTATGGTGAAGTTCTTTTACAGTTTTGTAATTGTTGCTTTTGTTGAGTTCTGCTTAGAGAAAAAGTAAAATGTCTGGTAAAATAACAATTTAAAGTGGACATTTTTTGTTCATTGAAATTTTAACATTTCAGCCATGAATCTTGTATGGATCTCTTGCTATTTACTTTGCCTTTTTATTATTTGTATGAATATTAATAAATTACTTTCTCTGCTCACTTTCAGAATTTAAATCATTCATTTTTGAATGTTTGGAGTTTATGGTGTTTATACTATCTCTTAAATGTATTGTAATTAATATGTCTAGTTGAAAACCCAGATACCTTGTTCAATGGATTAAATAAAATTTATCTTAAGAACACTTAATAAGTGTTTCTTTTGCATTTTAAATGTCATAACATTAAATATATATGTGACATAAATTTTTATTTACAGTTTGTGGATTGAGGCAAAAAAATAATTTATAATACATGTATATAATGTAGTATTTAAAATTTTCTGTTTTAAAACTACTGGCTTTCAGAGGTACTTTTTTTCTTTTTTCTTTTTTCCTTTATTTTTTTAAAAGATTTATTTATTTATTTATTCAGAGAGGGAGAGAGAGAGAGAGAGAGAGAGAGAGAGAGACAGGCAGAGGAAGAAGCAGGCTCCATGCAGGAAGCCTGACGTGGGACTCAGTCCCGGGTCTCCAGGATCACACCCCGGGCTGCAGGCGGCGCTAAACTGCTGCGCCACCGGGGTTGCCCACTTTTTTCCAATTCAGATTTTTTCCCCCTAGAGTGGCTAAAAAAGAGAACTTTGTTTCACTTTCAATTGTGTATCTCATGCTTTATCTTGCCTTTTAATACTGATTGGTATGTTTTTTTAGTTGGCCTTTATTTGGGATCTGTTTATTTAATGGGTATATGAAGATCTTAGTTAAATATAATTAACACAGTTATTTGGCTTGTCTAATTTTCTGCTTGTACAGTTATCCAGTAATATTTTTGAATATTTAAAAAATCAGAAATTAAAAACTTTATCAAAAGAGATTTTTTAGGTTAGTAACTTTACCTTCAGTAGCTGAAAAATAAAATTTTACTATACTTTCTTTTAATATTCTGATTGAGCAAAATAACATTTGTTATGGTGACAAACTCTAAAAATACCTTTTGGTGAGTTAATATATATATAGTCCAAGGTTCTGTTCAGTGGAATTTTAACATAAATGATTTTGAGTATTGGAGGAAAAAGGAATGACATTAAAAATTTGACATAGGTCTTAGATATGAAGTTCTCTAGATGATTTGATTTTTCTTTAGGAATCCTGAAAGACCTTGAAATAGACCTGGGGGATATGTAAATTTGGACTAGTATTTTTTTTTAAATATTTTATTTGTTTATATGAGAGGGGGGTAGGGTCAGAGGGAGAAGCAGACTTCCACTGAGAGGGAAGCCCCCACCTCAATCCTCAGGACTCTTTAGGACTCTATCCGGGGACTCTGGGATTATTACCTGAGCTGAAGGCAGGTGCTTAACTTGACTGAGCCACCCCTGTGCCCTGGACCAATATTCTTGATTTAACTTGGAAAGTGATGAACTAAAATAGAAAACTAGAATTCTGTGTGGATACAAGAGAAGGTAAAGATAACATAAGACCATATAGTAGATTAGGGAGGACTTGATATAGATCAGATGATAATGCATAATTTAAAGCAAGGGTCTTCAAAGTAGAGCACACAAGATGATCCACTGAAATAAAGAGAAAAGAACTTAGTACTTCTATTTATGTATGTTCTCTAAAAAAGAACAACTGTGATACTGTACTAGTGTTTTAAACATGAATTGACATTGGAGTCTCGCTTTTGACTTAAAAGTTTCCAATAAAGACATTGTGGGTTAAATATGTGAGCATAGGAAAACAATAAGAAATGGCAAGGCTGATGCTTATCTTCTTAATACATTTGAGAAAAAATATAAACAGTAGTTATTAACAATGTTTATTAAAGAAAAAAGATACAATAGCTGTATCCTGATCATATGGACTAGAAGTGGTTTCCCATAAGGAGATTATTTGAAATATGGCTACTGATCTGTTACGATTATTAATGAAGCTTGTCCTGAATGTATTTTGTGTCTTACGATAATCAGATAACAGTATGAAGCCATCAGAATAAGCAAGAGTTTGAAAAATAAGAATGCAGGGGATCCCTGGATGGCTCAGCGGTTTAGCGCCTGCCTTTGGCACAGGGCACAATCCTGGAGTCCCGGGATTGGGTTCCACGTCCCCACGTCGGGCTTCCTGCAGGGAGCCTGCCTCTCCCTCTGCCTGTGTCTCTGCCTCTCTCTCTCTCTCTCTCTCTCTCTATGTCTATCATAAATAAATAAAATCTTTAAAAAAAAAAAAAAAAGAAAAATAAGAATGCAGATTGTGACCTCTGCAGTTTTTTTTTTTAGTGATATTTAAAGTCACATGGTCAAGAGTCTACTAAATTTCACTGAATTTGTTGATAAATGTTTGGAAGCCTCTTTCCTTTTATTGTGGTAAAATATAGGTAACATTTACCATTTTAAGTGTACAATTTACTGACATTAAGTATATTCACAGTATTGTACAGTCATCACTACCATCCATTTCCTGAACTTTCTCATCTTCCCAAGCAAAACTCTACCCATTAAACAATAACTCCCCATTCTCCCTCAGCCCCTGGTAACCACATTTCTGTGTCTATGTATTTGACTACTCTAAGTACTCCGTAGAAATGGAATCATAGTATTTGTTCTGACTGGGTTAATTCACATAGCATGTCTTCAAGGCTCATCCATGTTGTAGTATGTGTCAGAATATCCTTTTGAAGGCTGAGTAGCATTCTGTTGTATGTATACACCACAATTTGTTTATTCACTATCTGTTAATGTGTGGGTTGTTTTCACCTTTTGGTTATTGTGAATAATGCTCCTATGAACATGAGTATACTGGAATCCTCTTTAGATTTTAGACTTAATGGTAAAAGCATGCTACTAGGAATATACTTACTCTTCCTTTTGTGGTAAAAACACATGTTATATATAAAACAACATGGTGACAAACTAATCTCAACAAATACTGTTAGAAAGCTCATAGGAGACACCCCTAAAGAAATATTTTAGAAAAAATTATATGATGAAAGCATGGTTGTATAATTAAGATATAGATGTTTCTAATATTTCAGTATATGTTTGTAAGATTGTTTCAATAATAAAGTTTATTTAGAACTACTTTTTTTGGAAAGTAGTTAAAGGAAAGATGTGTTGAAGATTTATTCTTTTTTTTTTTTTTAAGATTTTATTTATTTGTGAGAGAGCATAAGCAGGAAGGAGGGGAAGAGGGAGAAGCAGGCTCCCACTGAGCAGGGCACCCCATGTGTGGCTTGGGGATCATGACATAAGCTGAAGGCAGATGCTTAACCGACTAACCTCCTCAGGCACCCCTGATGATTTATTCATAATAGTAAATGATCTAAACAGAGTTTTATGAAAAACAGATTATAACCAGTGATATAACAGTGCATTGACTGGGATTTTAGAAAGGTAATTGGGATATGGTTGTAATTTATTCACTTCATCATTTATTGGTAAGCAAAAACATAAGTGAAGCCAGAAGGTCACAGGATATTACAGCATATTTTTATTATGGTAATTTATAAAAATGGTCATTATTTATAAAAACAATGCTTTACAATGCAGCAGATAGACTTTTGACAATATTTCCAAATGAAATGGGGAGGGACCACTGAAAATTTTTGTTTCATACAGGTTTGTTTAAATGTGTTGAATATATATATATATATATATATATATATATATATATATATATATTCATGAGAGAGGCAGAGACACAGACAGAGGCAGAAGCAGGTTCCATGCAGGAAGCCTGATGTGGGACTCGATCCTGGGCCTCCAGGATCACACCCTGGGACAAAGGCTGAAGGCGGTGCTAAACCACTGAGCCACCCGGGCTGCCCACAATTTCTTTAATAAGTAGCTGTTAGTAATATGCTTTCCTGTCAAATATTTTTGAGAAAATTTAATCTGTCCCATCAAACTACAGAACATTTTAATAGTGAATAGCTACTTTTCCAAAGAAATTTGAGCTGTGGAGAAAGCATTTTGATGATGGATGTTTGGAAATGCTTCCATCATTATATAATTTTGTTGCTGAGAATAATGTATGGACCAGCAAATATTATATCTTTAGTACTGACAGGTGTGAGTGTGTGTGTAGAGAAAACGAGAGACTGATTGGTTTATAAAGACTTTAGTCACATGATTTTAAAGGTTTGGTAAGTTCAAACTGCAAGATGGGCCAAAGAAGAGTTTTGGTTGCCATTTTAGCCCAAAGGCAGTCAGCTGGCAGCATCCCTTCTCGTAGGGGAAGGTTAGTCTTTGTTCTGTTAAGGCCTTCAACTGATTGGATGAGGCTTGTTCACTTTAGGATAATAAAACAGATTATCCTCTGTTTTATTATAAGTTCACCAATTTAAATATTAATCTTATCTAAAAAATGCCTTCACAGAAACACCCAGGATAATATCTGACCAAAATTATAGGCAATGTGGCCTAGCCAAATTGACAGACAAAAATCACATCAGTTTCAGTGGAGTTTGAACCTATGTGTTGAAAATATGACGATGCAGTGCTTTCTGATTAGTTTGTAAAAATAACAGCCTAACATCAAGGATCTTTATTACCCTAATTTTAACACAAACTGTTACATATTGGTGAATAAGATTGAAAAAGGATTTGGGGGATCCCTGGGTGGCGCAGCAGTTTAGCGCCTGCCTTTGGCCCAGGGCGCGATCCTGGAGACCTGGGATCGAATCCCACGTCGGGCTCCCGGTGCATGGAGCCTGCTTCTCCCTCTGCCTGTGTCTCTGCCTCTCTCTCTCTCTCTCTCTCTCTCTCTCTCTGTGTGTGACTATCATAAATAAATAAATAAAAATTAAAAAAAAAAACTGAAAAGGGATTTGGAAAGTACAGTCCATAGTGAATTTTTTCCACTTAGATCTTTAGAGTTTTGTGAGTCTTTTTGTTTCCCTAACTATGACAACCACTAAAAACTAATTGTCGCAGTTTGGAACCAAGGCTTGAGATTTCTTTGCCATTAAATTTTTTTTTTTTTTTTAAGATTCTATTTATTTGAGAGCGAGAACTTCAATGCCTAAGTGAGAGAAGGGGCAAAGAGGGAGGGAGAGGGAAGCAGACTCTGCACTGAGCCTTGGAGCCCCATTCAGGGCTCATCTCACAACCTGAGACCATGACCTGAGCTTTAATCAAGAGTCCAACTGAGCCACCCGGGCGCCCTACCATTAAGTATTACACCAAGATTTTAGAAATAATGAAGCATATTTAATTCATTGCTCTCACTAAAATTGTTAATATTTTAAAAAGTCATGGCCCAAAGGCTTTTGTTAAGTATGTTAAGTATGTTAAAAAAAAACGATTTAAAACAAACATTTCAGTTTTACTTCCTTTTTAAGATTTCTTTTTTCTGAATTTCATAATTACATAATTTAATGGTATAGTTTATATAATTTATGATTAAACACATATATGGTTATTTAAATTTTTTATGGATAGTTTATAATTTTAAAAAATCAAAGATTTTATCTAGAAGATAAAGAAGTGTTAATGTAAAATTTGATGAAGAAGATGGTGAGAAGAAACCTTTGAAACATTTTGGAAAAATGAAGGATGAGTGTTAGAACTTCAGACTGTTGGTTTTTAGGGGAATGTTTTTTGTTGAGAGTTTTTCAGTTTGAAAGGAAATTTAATTTATAACAGGAAATACTAATAATATTCTAATTAAGCTTACTGGGCAGTGCATTCTCTTGCTCTGTTCAAGTCTACTTTGGAGTTGCATGAAAAATAGAATTAGAGTAGTAATACCAAATTGTGACAGCCAGATGAATTCTATCTCTGCTGTTTAGATAGAATTTACCTTCATGAGTAGAATTTTAAGATGATTTAAAGTAGGGAAAGGGATAAAAGGTAAAGACTTGAAGATGATTTATTTGTAAATAACGAATCCTATTAATCCATGTGATTTAGAAAAAGAAGAACAATTAGAGATAAAGAAGAGGGATGATTTTTGAACTCTTTGTCAACATTATAGACTTTTGATATGGGAGAAGGAGAAAGCACCAAGTTATTAGTTTGGAGATTATTCTTGAAGAATAGAAAATGGTGGTTTCTTAGGCAACAGAAAGGAATATCTTTTGAGGATTGAGAGAGTTCTGCAGGACCAGTGATACTTTGTGACTTTGTGATGTGTCAGTATCATGTCTACTGCATTGTACAGCACTTAATAATATCCTGATAACCCTATTGAGGTGTGGTGGGACTCCCATTTTAAGATGGAAAAAATTCAGAAGGCCTTGGTAATTTGCCCAATGTCAAACATCTGGTAAATGCAGAGCCCAGAATTTGAACTGATGTATATTTGATTTTATTTATATATAGCTTCATTGGCTGCCTGCAATGATGCAAGGCATGATGCTTAATGCCTTGGGAGTTCAGAGTTGGATAAAACATGGTTCCTGCCCTCCACAGAGTATGGCAAGTGAATAAGATACTAATTTCTAAATTTCTATGCAACAAAGGACACAGTTAACAAAACTAAAATGCAACCTATGGAATCAGAGAAGATATTTGCAAATGACATATCCCATAAAGGGTTAGTATCTAAAATACATAAAGAACTTACAAAACTCAGCGCCCCTTAAATGAATAATCCAGTTAAAAAATGGGCAGAGGATGTGAATAGACATTTTTCCTAAGAAGAACTACAGATGGCTAACAGACACATGGAAAGATGCTCAAAATCACTGATTATCAGGGAAATACAAGTTAAAACTATGGTTATCACTCACACCTGTCAGAATGACTAAAATTAACAACATAAGAAACAACAGGTGTTGGTGAAGATGTGGAAAAAAGGGAACCTGGAACCCTCTTGCACTGCTGGTGGGAATGCAAACCGGTCTAGCCACTGTGGAAAACAGTATGGAGGTTCCTCAAAAAGTTAAAAATAGAACTACATTATCCAGCAATCACACTACTAGATATTTACCCAAAGAATACAAATATACTAATTCAAAAGGATCTACGCAACCCAATGTTTATAGCAGCAGTATCTACAATAGCCAAATTACAGAAACAGCCCAAGTGTCTGTTGATTGATAAACTGATAAAGAAGATGTGGTGTGGGGGATCCCTGGGTGGCTCAGCGGTTTAGCGCCTGCCTTCAGCCAGGGGGTGATCCTGGAGTCCTGGGATTGAGTCCCATGTCAGGCTTCCTGCGTGGAGGCTGCTGCTTCCTTTGCCTGTGTCTCTGCCTCTCTCTCTCTCTCTCTCTCTCTCATGAATAAATAAATAAAATCTTTAAAAAAAAAAAAAGATGTGGTGAATATATATTAAAAAGCCATAAAAAAGAATGAAATCTTAACCACTTACAACAACATGGATGGAGCTAAAGAGCATTTTTTTTTTTAAGTGAAATGTCAGAGAAAGACTGACATAAGAAACAAAACAAAGGGGAAAAAAAGAAACCTACAAAAAAGACTTTTAACCATAGAGAACAAAACTGGTGGTTACCAGAAGGGAGGTGAGTTGAGGGGGTGTGGGATGAGTTAAGGAGTGCACTTGTAATGAGCACCAAGTGATGTTTGGAAGTGTTGAATCACTGTACTGGATACCTGAAACTAATAATTACACTGTATGTTAACTAATTGGAATTTAAATAAAAACTTAAAGAAAAGATAGTAACTTTGGGGAGTTTTGGAGACCCAGAGAAAGACCAACATATCCCAGTCTGAGAATTGAAGGCCATTTTCTGGAAGCCATAGTACCTGAACTAAGTCTTCAAGGAGTAAATTGTTAAAAGGTGAAGAGGGGACTGTGTTGGGTCCAGGGAAACCACATATGTAAAGACATTTAGATATAAAGTAGAGTGAATTATGCTAAGAAATTAGCATTATAAGAAATTTAGCATTTATAACCTATTTCTCTGTAGGTCTTAAAGGATGAAGTGGGTAGAGACTAGCAGAAAAGTCTAGATATTTTCCTTTTATACTTCATTACCTCTCTGAATAAATAATCAGAAGCTGTATAAAATGCTTGTGGATAAAATTTTAGACTTATCAATGTGTTTTTACCCTCCTTTTCTAGGATCAGTTCGACAGCTTAGACAAGCATACACAATGGGGAATTGACTTCTTGGAAAGATACGCAAAATTTGTTAAAGAGAGGATAGAAATTGAACAGAACTATGCGAAACAATTGAGGTAAGTTAAAGTTTTTTTAGTTCTCAGAAATGAAATTACATCTTTTTATATATACGTATATATATTTATTTATCTTATTGGTGTTCAATTGAAATTACATCTTTAAGTAGTTGAGTATTAGATAAATGTAAATTCTGTCGGTTTTTTTTTGTGTGTGTGTGTCAGAATTAGATTGAATTAGGTAACTGATTTTTTTTTAATGATCAATTTAATTAAATCATTGCTAGTACCACAAGGAATATTGGCTAGCTAGATCATGAACAGACATCATTCCAGAAATATCTTAAAATCCTAAAATCAGGAAGCAAAATGCTAGGAAAAAGAAATAGCTGAGTAAAACAGCTGAGTAAAACAGTTTTCCCAAACTGTAACGTTTTGCTTTAGTGTTGAAGGTTTAAGTTTCTTGGATCCTCAGTTTCTATTAACTTAGAAATTGAGTGTGTTGATCTGTGTTTCTGTCAAAAATCCGATATATATATATTACTGATGAAAGTAATGTTTGGATTATGTGTTAGAAGATAATAGTTTTAGGGATGCCAGGGTGGCTCTGGTTGAGCATCTGCCTTCGGCTCAGGGCAGAGTCCCAGGATCGAGTCCCACATCAGGCTCCTTGCTGGGAGCCTGCTTCTTCCTCGCCTATGTCTCTGCCTCTCTCTGTGTGTCTTTCATGAATAAATAAAATCTTAAAAGAAAAAAGATAACAGTTTTAAAGGAAAAATTTTAGCCTTAAAACAAATGGAATTTATCTTAAGATTTTGTTCAAGTGGAAAATCATTGTTAGACTATTATTTGACAGTTTTTGCTAGAGCTTAATGGTAAAAATAAGTACATACATACACACATACATACATAAATAAATAAAAATGGTGCTTAAGGGGAGACTGAGTGGCTCAGTCAGTTAAGCATCTGACTCTTTATTTCGACTAAGGTCATGATCTCAGGGTCCTGAGATTGAGCCCCTACATCAGGCTCTGTGCTGGGCATGGAGCCTGCCTAAGATTCTCTGTGCCCCTCCCCCTTGTTCCCTCTCTCTTAAAAAAAAGGGGGGGGGGGTGTTTGAAGCCTTAAGGACTAGACCCCGATATAAGGTTCTTAGGGTTAGGGTTTATTGCAGGTGACAGAAAAATCTAACCTAACACAGGCACACATGACTAAAATTGCGCGTAAATTTTGATTCAGAGGTCATATGTGTCCAGGCACCATTTCTTGGCTCTGCTTTCCCTTGTTATCTTTATCCTCAGGTCCCATTCAGTACTGGATTTTCTACCCCCTTAGCTCTAGGTTTCATATCTTCATATCTCCACATTCCAGGGGAGAATGATGGTCTTTTCTGTTGTACCTGGGGGGGAGGAGAGAAGAAGGAAAAGGAGGAAAGAAGAAATTGAAAGAAGGAAAAGGAGGGGGGATAGAAGGACAGCAGACTGCAAGCTTGTGCAGCTTTTTTCCTCCAGAAACTTGGGTGAAGATCTCCTTTTGTCATGCTAAACCTGTTTAGGTCATATGCTTCTCCTGAACAATTCAGAGGTGAGAATATTAGGTTAACTTCTAGCTATTGATGGGGGAGTATAGTTACCCTAATGAAATTTAAGGTAGTGGGTGGCAGAAAGTAGGGAGAGAAATGTTTACTGTTGTAGTAGTAGTAGTGATGGTGTATGTCACTACTGGCTGGTTGTAGGGATGGAATGGTGGACTAGTATGTTGAATAGATTACTTATAATATTTTTATAATAATATACTATTATCATGACATTTATTGACACAATGGCATCATGCTAATTTCCTGATCCATTTACTTTCTTTTTTTAAGCAAGGTATTTTCCATATGAAAATATGAATCAGTGAATCTACTAGTATATTAATAATAATGATGATGATAGTTTACCTATCCAAAAGTTACCATTTTGAAACTTTACCCCTCAAGAATCTAGAAGCCTTACGGATTTCTGAAAAGTTAAAATAGCAATAAAAAATGTATTCACATGTGAAAAATGAAAAATTTCCCTCATTTAATTTTTAACCTGATCTCATTTCTAGCATATTAAGTTAAAGATGTACTTATTTATTAGAGCACATGTAGCAGAGGAGGGAGAGGGAGAGAGAATCTCAAGTGGACTCTGTACTGAGCGTGAGCCTGACACAGGGCTCAATCTTAACAATCCTGAGATCACGATCCGAGCCAAAACTAAGTTGTTGCTTAACCAACAGACATGTCCATTTTGATTGATGATACATGATGACTTCAGATTACTTGGTAAAATACTTTTTGGTTTGTAGGCATAAAAAAATGAAATTGGTCATTTTTTTAATAAACTTACACTATTTGTATGGCAGAGATTAAAATTTGTTTAGTAAAAGAAGCTGATATGATAGGTATGTATCATTTATTATTTATTTCTTTTTAAAGATTTATTTCTTTTTAAAGATTTCTTTCTTTTAGAGAGAGAGAGGAAGGTGTGTGTGTGTGTGGGGGGAGGGGCGGGGGCAGAGAAAGAGAATCCCAAGTGGGATTCCACTCCACTGAGTGTGGAGCCTTGCAAAGGGCTTGATCCTGGGACCCTGAGATCATGACCTGAGCAGAAACCAAGAGTTGGATGCTTAATTGAGCCACTAGGCTCCTCATTTTATATTTTTCTAGTAAAGATAATTACAGTATTAAGTTCCATCATAGAGATTGCTCCATGAAATTATATTCCCTTATTTCCACCCTAAACTATTCCTTTTTGGTTCAAATGTGTGGTATACTGGAAGAGAAATAGATTGGATGATAGAAGCCTAATAGCTACTTATTTTAACCAGAACAGAAATCTCTCCAAATTCCTTTTGATTTTATGTTCTGTACCAGTGCCAACCAAACCTGGCCCACATAGCTGGTACTTCTAGAGCTGAGTGACTCTTAAGATAAATGAATAAATAATTGAATGATCTTTGTTTCAGTTTAGTTAAGAAATTAGGATCTCAGTCTTATACTGAACCTTTGTCAAAGTACCGCTTTCTGTCCATACTAGATAGCATTTTTGTCATGTACATCATTGTAATGAGGTTATTCTGCTAAGAGCTGCCCCAGATATTTAGGATAGCTTAGATACGGAATAATCCAACTAAAATCAGTTTTTATTTTCTGTTTAGTCTTTACTTTCTCATGCCTCTTTATCTTCCTTTAAAATTTTTTTTTTTCATTAAGGAAGGAAAATAACCTTTCAAGAAGCCCTTTTTATTTTCATTTCCTTCTTGAGACATTAAGAACTCTTGGTGGAGTACCTGGTGGCTCAGTTGGTTAAGCGTCTGCCTTGGGCTCAGGTGATGATCCCAGGGTCTTGCTCATGACCCTCCCTGCTCAGCGAGGAGCCTGCTTCTTCCTCTCCTGCCCCTCCTGATTGTGTTCTCTCATTGACTTGCTTGCTCTGTCTCAAATAAAAATCTTTAAGGAAAAGAATACTTTGGGTATTTTTTAAACCTTATGTAGAAAGTTTGTTTTTTTAATTATTATTTAAGATAAATACTTTTTACTTTTATTGTTTTTATAAACTATTATAAATTGGTGTTAGGGATAGATTAGCATAATGTTAAATTTACTTCTTTCTGATTCTTGCCTTTAATATTTTCCTTACCCTCTCAGCTCTTTTCTCCTCATGGCTTAGCAAACACCATGACACCTGGAGAACCTTTTCTTTAATGTCATGTAACTGTATTTTCTTGATATGTTTGGTTTGGACTTCATGTAGTTATCATTAGCATATTTTAGCTTTTTGATATTTTGTTCTCCTATCCTTCCTTGTACTTTTTGTGAACCATAAAGCTCTATTTTTATCTCATTTCATTCTTTTATACCTAAAATGATGCTGCCTGCCCCCGGACCCCCCAACTTAATTATTCATCAAATTACTAATCTACCTTTTTAACTATTGGATTGTCTGTTTCAATTTACGTATGCTGCTGTCTCTCTTAATCTTGGAAAGAGTGTGATGATACTCGTTACCATTGTATTCTTCAGACCTGTATTTTCTGGATAGCAAGCATCCAGCAGTAAACTGTTGAGGAATGATCCAATCAATGTAGAATGTTTCATTTAACTAGTAAAGAAACTCAGGCTCATCACCTTAATGAGAGTCACAAACCCTGTTCCTGATTTTTCTATTAAAATGTTTTATATTTTTTTTCTTGTATTAAATGTTAAAGCAGAAACTAACAAGTAAAACACAAAGCTCATAGGAAAGAAAGTTCAAATCAGTCGTATTAAATATTTTGATAGTAAGCTTAAAGGACTTAAAGACTATTATTGTTTAAACAACTGCAAGAACAGCTTGATTGTTACCGGTGTTGGCTGTGTAGATCACTTCATTAATTTCTTGGCTCTTTCATAATGCCTTAAGTAGATTCATTTCCAAATTATTTTTTGTACCATTTGAGTAATGTAGCAGTGACTAAAATGAGGTAAATTATTTACTTCATTATTCTGTATGTATAAAATACAGGTAAATCAGACAGCTTTAGCTGTTTATTTGAATTTGGACTTTGAAGATATTATGCAGTTGTCTTTTAAGAATCCAGTATTTAGAAGGGAAACAAATTATCGTCTTAGTCATTTTAAGTGTACATTTTGGGTGCCTTAAGTTTATTCATACCATTATGCAACCAATCTCCAGAACTTACTCATCTTGAAAAACTAAAATTCTATACCTGTTAAAAACAACAACTCCTCATTTTTTCCTTCTCCCAGCCCTGCAATTCTATTTTCTGTTTCTATGAATTTGACTACTTTAGAGGAGTCATAAGTAAAATAGAGTAGTTCTTTTTCTGCAGTGGGCTTGTTTCAGTTAACATAAGGGTTGCACATGTTGGAGCATATTCAGAATTTCCTTCCTTTTTAAGGCTGAATATTACTCCATTGTATGTATATATCACATTTTATCTCTTTATCTGTTAACATTTGGGTCCACCTTTTGGCTCTTATGAATAATGATGCTATGAACATGTGTGTACAAATACTTGTTTGAGTTCCTGCTTTCAGTTCTTTTGAATGTATAACTAGAATAAGAATTTCTGGATCATATGGTAAGTCTGTTTAGTTTTTTGAAAAACCATCATACTGTTTTTCTCAGTGGCTGTGAACTGTTTTACATGCCCACCAGCAATGCCTAAGGGTTCCAATTTCTTCACCTTCTTGCCAACACTTGTTATGTTTGTGTGTGTGTGTGTGTGTGTGTGTGTGTGTGTGTGTGTTTTAAGTAGGCTCCTTGCTCAGTGTGGGGCTTGAACTCAGGACCTCTGAGATCAGGATCTGAGCTGCTGAAATCAAGAGTCAAATGCTTAACTGAGCAACCCAGGCACCCTTTGTTTTTGTTTTTGATAGTTGCCATCTTAGCGTAAGAGAGCTCAATGTGATTCTGAGTTGCATTTCCCTAAGGATTAGTGAGTGATATTGAGTATTTTTTCATATGCTTGAGGGCCATTTGTGTATCTTTGAAGAAATGCTATTCAAATTCTTTGTCCAATTTTTAATTTTAATTCAAATTATTTGGGTTTTTTGTTACTGAACTTTTAAGTGTTCAAATATTTTTCTGGATTTTAGCCCCTTACCAGATAGAGGAGTTGTAAATTCATTTTCCCATTCCATTTGTTGCTTTTTCATCTGTTGATTGTGACCTTGGATGCACAAGTTTTGTTTTGTTTTGTTTTGTTTTTTCTTTGAGAGAGAGAGAGAGAGAGGCAGAGACACAGGAGGAGGGAGAAGCAGGCTCCATGCCAGGAGCCCGATGCGGGACTCGATCCTGGGACTCCACAGGATCGCGCCCTCGGCCAAAGGCAGGCGCCAAACCGCTGAGCCACCCAGGGATCCCCTGGATGCACAAGTTTCACATTTTGATGTTCAGTTTATTTTTTTCTTTCATTGCTTGTGCTTTTGTTGTCACATCCAAGAAATCATTGCCAAATCCAGTGTCATGAAGCTTTCCTCCTATTTTTTTCTTAAGAATTTTGTAGTGTTCTTAGGTTTAGGTCTTCGATCCATTTTAAATTAATCTTTGTATATAGTGGAAGGTAAGGTTATATAACTTTATTCTTTCGCATGTGGATATCTTTTCTGTTTAATTTTACACTATCTGAGAAAAGATTCATGGCTGTAAGTGATGGCAAACCCACTTCAAATGGTAAGTATAATGGGAAATTTATTGCTTTATCTGTTGATATCTTTTTTTTAAAGATAGATTTATTTATTTATGTATGTATGTATGTATGATAGAGAGCGAGAGAGAGGCAGAGACACAGGCAGAGGGAGAAGCAGGCTCCATGCCGAGAGCTTGATGTGGGCCTCGATCCTGGGACTCCAGGATCGCGCCGTGGGCCAAAGGCAGGCGCCAAACCACTGAGCTACCCAGGGATCCCCCTGTTGATATCTTTTATTGATTTTACTTTTTAATTAAAAGACTGGGATGCATCTAGGTCACAGAGAAGGAATCAGTACTTGAAACACACCCAGAGCCTGTTGTTTTTTCTTTAAATAAGCAAATATTTTGTTAGGGGCTTCTTTTAGTGGGTTGCCTTTATTCTTTTAGTGCATACTGGCTTTCTCTGTATAGCAGGAAATACAGTCACCAACAGGTCAAGTTTTATGTCTCAGATATTCAACTCAGACTGGCCTCAAAATTATATCAGGTCCCAAGACATAAAAAATCTAGGAAGTAAATTCTTTGGCCCAGTGAGATTCAGTTTTCTATCTCTGTGTCACTTAATTCAGGCCCACAAATAAGGGCCATTTGTATTAAAATGGCAACTCCTAAGCATGTTAACTGTTAGATATAGGGGAAGGGGTAAGTAAGAAGAGGGATGCTGGGGCACCTGGGTCAGTAGGTCCATTAAAGTGTCTGCCTTCTGCTCAGGTCTTGGGGTCCTGGGATCCAGCCCTGTATCAGGCTCCCTGTGAGAAGTGAGTCTGCTTCTCCTTCTGCCTCTGTGACCTCTCTTGCTCTCACTCTCTCAAATAAACAAATAAACTTTAAAATAAAAAAAGAAAAAGAGGGATGTGATCAGTCTCAGGTATCTATTACTACACTTCTGCCAGATGAATTAGTATGATTTGTATCCTATGTTACAGATAAGTATGATATTGATGACCTGTTAAATAGGCAGTAGAACTCAGCTTCTCAAATGTTGAAAGATTGAAAATGTATAGAGGTGATTTTCAGCCTTTAAAAATCCTAGAGATATCTTTACTCCCATCATTTAACTGTGATATTAATAAAAATGAATTAAAGTTTTGAGAAATTATTTGAGATATTTTATAATTTTCCATAAAACCAAAAATAAATAAAAACATGACAAACTAGAATGGATCAAAAAGATTAAAATCAGCAATTTAAATTTGAATTAAGTAATATGATATTTAATATCACAGATATAACTAGAATACATATGGCATACGGTAATTTTTGGAGATGCCCATTAAATTTAGAAACCTTCTCCAACCACTGAAGGACCAATGAACCATGTTAATTCCCTTGTATCCAGACAACATGATCCTAAGGTAGTTAGAAAACGTGGGTGAAACACATATATCAAAAAATGAAGTACCATTGTATCTAGGACATCTATTTTAATTTCTCTGATATATATTGCATATGTATAAAACTTTGTGTTTCATTTAACTCCTGATTTATAGCACCCTACTCAAAAACATGTCTTATATATAAACTGCTATCATAATTGGTTCCTTGGAGATCTCCGGACTTGTTAAACGAGAGAAGAAAATACTGAAAAAGGATCACCTATGGGAACTGACAGTAAAGGCAGATTTGTAGAGAGCGATGAATTGCCTAACACATCTTTAGTTTAGGAGTAACATAAGTGCTTTTCGCTTACATGTTTAAGATACTCTGAGATTTATTTGATCTAATAAGCATATTGAAAATGCAAAGTGAGGATTTATGGGACTTACTAAGCATTCACACTTGTTATGAATTTTTGTTGACTTTAGACTGTTCTTAGAAGGTCCAAAGATGAGCAGCTACTTTGAGAGTATACGTTATTTTTGTATGTTTTTATCATTAAATTTTTTTTTAATTATAAAAATAGTATGTATTTTATAGTATGATCATTGTAACATGTAAATTCAAGTCCCTTACCACTCCTTCTCCCTGGAAGTGAGTACAATTAATAATTTGTTGTGTCTTCTTCCAGGACATGTTTTCCTAGAGTAGAAGTTTTGATTTGGTGGATAGAATATAAACAAAACATTTTAGGCTGTGCTTTACTTTTTTTAGTGTCAAAGTTGGCTTGAATGTAGTCTAGTGGCTTGTGTATGGTTTCTTTGGGCTCTGGATACTTGAAGTTTGGGAATAGTAACCTATTGATGGGTTACTTTTACATAAAGAGTGGCAAGAGTGATTAAAAAAATATTGCTTAGGGGATCCCTGGGTGGCTCAGCAGTTTAGCACCTGCCTTTAGCTCAGGGCGTGATCCTGGGGTCCCGGGATTGAGTCCCGCGTCGGGCTCCCTACATGGAGCCTGCTTCTCCCTCCTCCTGTGTCTCTGCCTCTCTCTCTCTCTCTATCATAAATAAATAAATCTTTTTTTTTTTAATAAATAAATCTTTAAAAAATATATTGCTTAGGACTAACCCTGCATACACAAAAGGTAACAGTTATATTACTTTCTTCTTTTTCCCCTTCCCTCTTGTATATATGTGCTCTTCCTCTCAGAGTCTAGGGTTTAAATTAATGTTTTTTATGTTATGTTTAAGCTTTCTTATGACTTTCATAGTTAACCTCTGGTAGTCATAATTCTAAGAGTGAGAAGCCCAGCTCGGATTGGTTTATTTATCTATTTTTTAAAAAAAGATTTTATTTATTTATTCATAGAGACACAGAGGGGGGTGGTGGGCAGAGACACAGGCAGAAGGAGAAGCAGGCTCCATGCAGGGAGCGTGACGTGGGACTCCATCCAGGGTCCCCAGGATCACACCCCGGTCTGCAGGCGGCGCTAAACCACTGCGCCACCGGGGCTACCCTCAGATTGGTTTAAATAAAGGATTGATTGGTTTAATGTGACTGGAAAGTTCAGGAACCTGGGTACTCAGCAAAGTGTTAAGAATTCTCTTTTCCTTGTTTTGCTTTCCTCTCTTTAATTCCCAAGTAGTCTGTTTCCACAGGGTGGACCTAAGATTATGTCTTATCAGCTTAGCTTCAGCAGAAAGAGAACATGTCATTCCAAGAAGTACAGCAGAAATTTTAGGATTGACTTTTGTTAGCTTGGAATAATGAGGCTGGATCAAATAAATATTTCTGGACCATAACATTGCCAGCTGCACTGTAACTACATAGACATGACATTGGGAGAACTATAGTTTCAGATATGCTAGGCAGTACTGGAATAGTAACTACCAAATCCCAGGGATTTTACACCGCAAAAGTTTACTTGCTCATGCAAAGTTAGCTGCAAGTTCAGGTGATAACTCTCTAGGGTAGTCCATGTGGTAACTCAAAAATCCAGACCATTTCTATTTTCTTCAGCTTGAAGCCTCCACAGTTGCTTCAGCAGGGAATGGGAGAGCCGATAGGGTAATGCAAGCGGCCTCAGTCCTTTAATCTGATAGTTGCACAGACTATACAGAATTAGCACTTGGTCCTGCCCAGCTGCAAAGGGGTGAAAATGTACAAAATAACCTTTTTTTTATAATGAGCAGAAATGTGCTTGCCACAGGCTGTCAAAAAATAAAGAAGGCTAGTGAGTGATGCAAAACAACTAATGTCCGCATTACCTGGAGTTCTAAACGTTTAGTGCCTAAAATGTTGATACACAAAAATAGGTTCAGAGCGTGAAACTTCTTGCTCTTTGAATGTTCTTTGCCCAATTTTGGCCTGTTTTCGTTTGAAGTAATTCATGGATTTGTGGTTGAAAATTACTGACTTTTTAATATTTTTTATTTTTTTATTTTATTTTTTACTTTTTTATTTTTAAATCACTGACTTTATAATTTCTAGAACACAACACATTTATAGGTTGGAGACTGTAGTGATCATTATCAAGATGCTCATGAGTCAGTTACCTTCCATGGATATTTTTGGTACCAGTGTACCAGTTCTTTGATGAATTAACTATTTCTTAGAACTTAAAAAATTCCTCATCTTCAGTGATATGCTTTCTTGGGTTTTCTAAGTTATCTATCTTAGGGGTTGGAAAACTTTTTTTTATAAAACTCCAGATAATAAAAAATTTTGGCTTTCTGGGCCATATGTCACAACTATTCAACTTTGTTGCTGTTATTCATCTCTTCTGTTATAGTGCAAAAGCAGCAGCAGAGAATACATAGATGAATGAGTATAGTATGTTCCAGTAAAACTATATTTATTAAAATAGGTAGGTGGGTGGGCCATAGTTTGTTTACCTCTGATCTACTTGATTGCTCGTCCTTACCGCTTTTCTCAAGCAGTTTGTCCTTCCCTATTAAATGTGTATTCCTAGATTAACTACCTAGATTAACTACCTTCTCTTCTTTGGGTAGCCTCATTTTCATTCGTTACTGTTTTAACTATCTTAGGTGCTGGAATCAGATTTGAGGTGGCTTTTGGTGTTATCACTTTTTTTTTCTTTTTTTAAGGAGAGGGAGAGGTGGGGGCAGGGTAGAGGGGAGAGAAAAGGAATCTTAATCAGGCTCTATGCCCAGCGAGGAGCAGACCCAGGACTTGATCTCATAACCCTGAGATTATGACCTGAGCTGAATCAAGAGTCAGATGCTGAATTGACTGAGCCACCCAGGTACCCCTGGCGTTGTCCTTTATTAGGTATTTGACCATGAACAAGTTACTTAATGTGTCTGAGTCTTGTAGAATAGGGCTAATAATACCTGCTTGTAGATTTGCTGTAAGTATAAGATTATAGAGTGCTTAGCATAGAGATTGGTAAATAATATATGAGTGACAAAAATGATAGCTCTTGTTTTTGTTATTGTACTCTTACATGGTAACTCTTAATTTGTATCTAGATCCCAGAAGTTTCCTCAGAGTTCCCAGTTATTGTTTGTTTTTTTTTTAAGGATTTTATTTATTTATTCATGAGAGAGACAGAAAGAGGCAGAGACATAGGTAGAAGAAGAGGGAGAAGCAGGCTTCCTGTGGGGAGCCCGATGTGGGGCTCTATCCTAGAACTCCGGGATCATGCCCTGAGCCAAAGGCAGATGCTAAACCACTGAGCCATCGAGGTGCCCCTCAGAGTTTCAGTTTTTACAGCATTTCTCTATTGGATGTTTTTATTCAGCTGTTCTGCAGTGTTACTTAAGAAGCATTCATCTTCTAAATAGGAGTCTTTCCACATAACAAGTTTAGAAATGGGATTCTAGTGCTTAGTGATGTCAGGGGGCATTGTGAATTTCTTGATCTTCCCACTCATGGTTGCAAGATATTGCAGACCGCTTTATCCTGTCCTCACACATCTGTATTCAGAGCAATAACAAAGTGTGAAGAAGGGACTTCTGGTGTATTTTTTTTCCTTTTTTATTATAAAAAAAGCTAAAAAGTTATTTAAGAAATAGAATCTCTAGGACTTGAACACCTTAATGTGGAAGAGACTTGATTTCAAGTGTAAGATGATTGCCAAACTTGATTTCAAGGGTAAGATGATTGCCAGATTTTTGGCTGAAATGTCTAGGTTGATGGTAGGTAGTACCATTAAAATAAGAAAGGAATAGGTTTATAAAGAGAATAAATTCCATTTTAGACTTGTATTTGATATACTCATGGCAAATTGGTATATCTAGTAGCCATTTCTCTTCCTACAACAGCTTTATTGAGGTATCATTTACATACCATAAAATTCACCCTTTTAAGTATACAGTTCAATAGTTTTTAGTATATTCACAGAGTTGTCAAACCGTCACCACTATTTAATTTTAGAATATTTTTATCATTTCAAAAAATAACCCCTGTACCCATGAGCAGTCATTCCCCATTCGCCCCTCCCTCAGGGCCTGGCAACCACTAATCTACTTCCTGTCTTTATGTATTTGCCTGTTCTAATTAACCTAGTTATTCAGATCTCTTCCCCATCTTTTTGAATTCTCTCTTAGAAAGGACTCTAGGTCATGCACAATTAATTACTGGGTTGGTAGCTAAGATTCATCTTTCTTTCTGTTGGTATAGTAGTACCTGAAGTAATTAATGTGTAGCACATAGATTTGCTCATGTTTGAATTAATAAATTAATTCATCCACAAAAATGATTTTTGGTGGTATTTCAGGTAACCATGACTAAGAACCACTGGTGGAAAAGGGTATTTATTTAGACTTCCTTAATATGATGTAGAAGGGCCCTGCTACCCCCCATATACCTTTCAGCCTCACTAATTACCATTGTTTGGTTCACAGTTGATGTTCCAGCAACACTGAACTCATTCATAGTTCTTCCTAAATGCTGTAATTTTTCACTTCTGTTCCTATATTAGATCTTCTCTATTTAGAATCCCCCCCCAGGGCTTTCTGGTTGTCTAGTTCTTGTTCACCTCTTCACTGTATGTCAAGGAATCAGAAATTTCAGCCTTTTCCTCTGGAGAATCTCCTCTATAGAGCCCTCTGTTATTATTATTATAGCATGTTATGTAAAAGTGTTTTATATAGTTGATTTCTCTAGGCCAAGGATCTCTGAACTTTTTATTGCTTACGTGTAAAAACTGAACACTGTTCACGATTTTTTATAAATAATATACATGTACTAGTGTAGTAATATGTTAAATATTAATAAACCTTTTAAAATTTATTTTTAATTTTAGTATAGTTGACATACTAGTTTCAGGTATACAACATAATGAGTTAAACATTTATATACATTGAACAGTGCTCACTGTAAGTGTAGTTACTATCTGTCTCCATAGTTATTGCAGTATAATTGACTCTCTTGCCTATGCTGTACTTTAAATCCCTGTGACTTATTTTATAAGTGGAAGTTTGTGTCTGTTAACCCCCTTCACCTATTTCACCTACCTCCTCCATCCCCTCCTCTAGCAACTACTAGTATATTCTTTGTATTTATTACTGTTACTGTTTTGTTTTGTTTGTTCATTTTTCTTTTTTCTAGATTAAACATACAAGTGAAATCATATGGCATTTGTCTTTCTCTGACTTATTTCACTTAGCATAATATCCTTTAGGTTCATATGCGTTGTTACAAATGGCAAGATTTGGTGCTTTTTTATGATGCCATAAAAATATTAATATTTTAATTATATAATATTCACACAGTAATATTCCTGTGGAATGAGTAAGTGCACACATGACCTACAGCGTCTTTTTTACCTGTATCATCTTTATACATTCATTTATTGATGGGCACTTAGGGGTGATGAAATCCTTTGACTTTTGTTTGTCTGAGAAACTATCTCCCTTCAATTCTGAAAGGTATAACCTTTCTGTGTAGAATATTCTTGATTGTAGATTTTTTTTTTTTTTTCTTCCCCCTCGTTTGGCACTTTGAATACATCATGCTGCTCTTTGTGGGCTACAGAGTTTCTGCTGAAAAATCAGTGAATCGGCTTAGGTGGTTGTTCCCTTGTACTTTATTGCTTTTTTGTCTTCCTCCTTTAAGAGTCTCTCTTTAATTTTTTACATTTTAATTATTATGTACTTTGGTATGGACCTCTTTGGGTTTATCTCCTATGGGCTTTCTTTCCTTCCTTGACCTGGATATCTGTTTCATTCCCCAAGTTACAGAAATTTTCAGATATTATTTCTTCAGGTAATTTATCCCCCCTCTTTCTTCCATCTGGGACCCTGAAAATGCAAATGTTAGTAAGCTTGATGTTACCCTCTTAACCTAATCTTTCATTTTTATTTATTTTTTTAAAAGATCATATTTATTTATTTATTTGAGGGGGAGGGGCTGAAAGAGAGAGAGAGACTCTCAAGCAGACTCCCCACCTTTTTTTTTTTATGGGCCCTTTAAATTGAGACTTTATTAATCCAAAACTAGAGAGATTTTATTTGTTGCACATGCCCAAAGTAACTCACAATTACTATGAGCCTTGAAGAATTTTTATTTAACATAATGAGAGGTTTGATAACTTATATTTGAGACTATGTTGCGCTCTTCTGTGGCTGTTTACCAGCTGTTTTTATGACGATAACTCCGAGATCTGGAATGTGATAAAAAATGAGAGTGTTTTGCTATTTGTGCTTTATTTTTTTATTTTTTATTTTTTTTTAATTTTTATTTATTTATGACAGTCACACAGAGAGAGAGAGAGAGGCAGAGACACAGGCAGAGGGAGAAGCAGGCTCCATGCACCGGGAGCCCGACGTGGGATTCAATCCCGGGTCTCCGGGATCGCGCCCTGGGCCAAAGGCAGGCGCCAAACCGCTGCGCCACCCAGGGATCCCCTGTTTGTGCTTTAGCTTCGGAATTGGACACCCACCCCATCCCCTACCCCCGAGGCCAAGCCAGGCTTAATGCCAGGACCCTGAGAGCGTGGCCTGAGCCCTGAGCTAAAACCAAAAGTAGGATTTTTTTTTTTAAGATTTTATTTATTTATTCATGATAGACAGAGAGAGAGACAGGCAGAGACACAGGCAGAGGGAGAAGCAGGCTCCTTGCAGGAACCCCGACGTGGGACTCGATCCTGGGGACTCCAGGATCACGCCCTGGGCCGAAGGCAGTGCTAAACCGCTGAGCTAGCCCGGCGCCCCCAAAAGTAGGATATTTAACTGAGTGAGCCACCCAGGCACCCCAACCTATTGTTTTAAAAATTCTTTTTTGCTGTTGACAATCTAGAACATAGAATAGTGGATGATTTCCACTATTCTGTCTTCTAGGTTGTTGATTGATTCTTCTGTTTCCTCTGATATATTTTTCACTTCATTTTTCATCTCTTGGTTCTTTTTTTAATATTTTCTAACTCTTTGTTCAAATTCTGAGTTCATCTACTCTTCTCTCAAATCTGGTGAGCTGCTTTATGACCATTATTTTGAATTCTTTATCAAGTAGATTGTCTTTTTCTGCTCCATTTAGTCCTTTTTCTGAGATTTTGTCCTGTTCTTTCATTTGGATCATATTCCTCTATTGTTTTTGTCTCTCTGTGTTTTTTTCCATATATATAGTAGGTCACCTCTGGCTCCTGGTCTTGAGGGCAGTGGCCTTATGTAGAAAGTGTTCTTTGGGATGTAAGTAGTGCCATCCTCCCTGGTCACTAGAATCATGTACTCCAGGGATTTTCCCAGGTGGGTTTTGTGCACCCTCCTGATGTGACTGGGCTGCAGCCCTGCTGGCTGAGAGGCCTACCTGGCCTGCTGTACGTGTGCTGGTAGGTGGGGTTAGCTTCTGGTATAGCTGGTCACTGGGCCCAGCTGTGACTGTTGCAGGCATACTGAAGGGCTGGAGGGTTGGGTGACTGGGCCCCAACTGCTTCCCAGGACAGGAATTGCTTTGGAGGGGTGCTCTTCTGGCTAGGGCTGCCTGCTGGGTGTAGTAAGGTGGCAGTTGCTTTGGAGGATGCTGGTTCCAACTGAGCTTGCCTGCTTGATGTGGTGGATGGGAATTGCTTTGAAGAGGTACCTGCCAGAGCATTTAGGTTGAATGCAATTGGTCTGCAAGGGAACACAGGGCTGGGTGAGCAATGTTCCCAAAGTAGATGGAGAGTTTCAAA
This sequence comes from Canis aureus, assembly GCF_053574225.1. Lineage (NCBI taxonomy): Eukaryota > Metazoa > Chordata > Mammalia > Carnivora > Canidae > Canis > Canis aureus. The sequence continues at coordinate 22,021,217 of NC_135618.1, forward strand.
ACTGGTGCCTGCTACCAGTTAGGTGGCAAGTAGGCTGAACCAGCACAAGAAAAATGGTACCTGCCAGCACTTGCATTCCTGGAGAACGTTCCTGTGGACCCCTACCCCTGTGCACACATCCCAAAATTAGCTAATAAATGTCCTTCATGTATGGCCCAGGCACTTTTCAAACTGCTGCCTCTGTGACATTATTCACTGGTTCTTTGAAGAGCAGAGTCTCAGTTTCCTGTAGACTTCTTGCTCTCCCATGAAGTCCTGCTGATTTTCAAAGTCACATGTTATGGGGTCTTGTTTTCCCTGTGCAGATCGCCTCGGTGGGAGGGTACTTTATGTGGGGCTTCATCCCTTTGCTCCTCAAGGAGGACTTCTGCACCCGTGATATCTTTATGCTTGTGGGTTGCCATGATGGGATTTTGGTTCTTGAGTGTGTCTCTGCCCCCACTCTCCTTTTGGATGTGGCTTTTTCTGTATATCTTTAGTTATAGAACAGGTGTTCTGCTAGTCTTCAGGGCATTCCCAGAGTGAGTTGCACTGTATGTAGTTGTTGTAGCCTTGAGTATCACGGGAAGAGAGAAACTCAGGATCTTTCTTCTCCATCTTCTCCTCCTTTCTAGTAAGGCTTTTGGTAAACAGGTATATGTAAGGCATAAGGCTTTTATCCTGTACCTTATTTACAACCAGTGATGACTGTGAGTTGTTTTTTTGGGGAGAAGTTTTTGAAGATTTTATTTATTTATTTGACAGAGGGAGAGCAAGCACGGGGAGGGGCAGAGGGAGAGGGAAAGAGAGAATCTCCAGTAGATCCTGCGCTGAGTGCAGAGCCCATTCCTGAGATTGTGACTTGAGCTGAAATCAAGAGTTGGACACTTAACTGACTGAGCGAGCCAGGTGCCCCAACTATGAGTTTTTTAATTAATTCAGTACATGTTAACCCTTCTCAGTGTCTTGCTTGTTCTTTCCACCATTGTTCAGGGTGTTTAGACTTCCTTCTCTAGCATAACACCTTTTGTATACCTTCATCAAAGCATTTATTATGCTATTATATTGTAATTATCCATATATGCTTATCTCCTTTCAATAGAGTGTAAATCTCTTGAGCATGGGTACTCTCATTTCTAATGTTCCCAGTATCTTGCACGGTGCCTAGCATATAGTAGGTAATTATAGAATGAATAAGCTGAATTAAGTGGAATGAATCGATAATGATTTCAAAACAATTAAGACAGCGATTCTTTTGAAGTATTTATTTGAAAAACCATAGGCCCATTAATTTTTTAAATGCTTAAAGGTTAAAGCAGTATATCTCATTATTTGTGTTGATGGACTAGTTTCTTTTTAAGTTCCCAAGTCATTGCGCATTAATGCTTTTGTAAAATACAGTAAAAGTTTACTAGAAAAATGACATAAAAAGAGACATAAAATATAGGCACCAATTTTTTTTTTATTAGATTCAACAAACATAAAATTACTCTCAACTTCTGTACTTAGCTTTTTGTGGATTGGTACAAAGAGTCTGTGGGCCTTTACTTGTTCATTGACCATATTTTGAGAATGGCATAAAGCACTGGTAAATCCTTTACAAATATTATCCACTTTAATTTTCATAACCCTGTATTGTATCTTGCCACTTATAGGAAACCAGGCAAGTAAATTACCCAAGGATGCATAGATGGATGCCACACAAAACAGCTAGGACTCAAACCCATGTAGTCCAATCTGATTTCAGAGTCCATGTTATAGTCTCCTGAGTTTGCAAAGATGAGATGAGATAGTATTTTAGTCTGAGACTGTGTAGAATGATCGTGGATGCAGGAAAAGAAATTTACAAGTATTAATGTAATTAATTTGCCTAAAAGGGAGAATGTTAAGTATTATGTAAAAGCAGAGTGATGGAGGATGCTGACCTACTGTTCTTTTATCCTGTTAGTGAGTCAGCATCTGTTTGTTACCTTAGTTCATCTTAAAATTCCTGATTTGCAACACAAAAGTCGTGATATTTCTTTGAAATACACATTTTTTCTGCTGTGACTCAATTTCATACATTGAAATTTGTTTCTTCTGTTCTTTGTACCTTGTTTCTTCTCTTCTTCCTCTTACATCTTTTCTTATTTGATAGCATAATCATCCAAATTACTGTGATTACACTTACACAAACACAGAAATAACATTTCTTTTTGCAAGTTTCAATATTTTAAGAACAAAATGTAAGGATCACATGTTAATGATAGTAGATGATTATGTTGCTGTCTTATTTATATCATTAAATTTTTGATATTATGAAATTGGCAACTTTTAGAATATATCAGTTTTGACAGTAATATTTTTTATACATTAAAATCTTTTTTTCTTTTTGTAGAAATCTGGTTAAGAAGTACTGTCCCAAACGTTCCTCCAAAGATGAAGAACCAAGGTAAATTCTGTACCTATTTATTACAGTATATTATAATTTTAGAAAGCTTACATTTTTGTTATTTAGTGAAATAAATATGCTATTAGCTCTTTATAATGATTTTTTAAAGTTTTAATTAAAAATCACAGTTTTTTGAATAGGAACTACTATTTATTCTAATAAGAATGAATATTTCAGTGGGCTCAGTTTTCCGGAATAGTTGAAGTATGGGTTTCCAAGTAAAATGTGGACTAGGACTTTGAGTGATTTGGTCTTGAAAAGAAAAGGATATTTTCCCCATACTTTATGTTATAGTTATTAGCTTGTTAGATTCTTGCTTTTACTCTAACAGATATTAAAACAGTTTGGCTGGCTAGTTTAAAGAGATAATGAAAAGGAAGGAATGAAGTTTTCAGGGTAACCTTGGAACTCTGAATAAAAATTTAGGACTGGCTTATGAGCTTTTTAGTAGTCTTAAACACAGGGATATGTGGATGGCTCTAAAATACAGAAAGAAGAGACTAGACTTAATACAGCTTTATGTATAATTGTTAGTTGTTAGGATTCTTAGGTATAATGTTAATGGAGTCCTATCTGAGTTACTTGCCTTCAGCTGGAAGAGTGTTTGGGCAGTGTATTCAGAGTAGATCTATACATTTTAATACAGCAATTTTCTTTGTTTCTCTCCTTCCCTTCACACACATTATTTTACCCTTATTTTTGCCCCTTCTTACCCCTCTTTGATGCCAACCAAAATGGCACTTTACTTCCATTCAGGATGTGGGCAGGCATACAAGCAGCCGTGTCCAGAATTGATAGCAAAATTGTTCTGTAGATCAGCCATCGAGATGCATTTGAGTGGTATGATTGGCAGGTTCTGTCCTCGAGAGCAAGCACATCATCTCTGCACCAGGTTCAGCTGCCAGTCCTAGGAATCCAAGTTCATTCCCCAGCTCAGGCCAGTCAGTTGGCTACTTAAGAGATTCCAGTATGCCAAAAGAGCCTGCAGGTAGTATTCTTATTATTTTTTGACCCCATATATTCCTTTATTTAGAAGTTAAGACTACTTGAAGATATACAAACATATACAACTGGAGCTAAATGTGATATTCTTTTCATACAAAGTTAATTTGGAGCTACTAGTGGAGAGTTAGGTTGAGTATGTTAAAATTTGTCAAGTGTCAGGCTCAGTCCATACCTCACAAAAAACATTTTTAAAGAAAAAAATATATAAATTTCATCATTTTTTAATATGTTTTTATCAGGTTTACCTCGTGTATAGCCTTTTTTAACATCCTTAACGAGTTAAATGACTATGCAGGACAGCGAGAAGTAGTAGCAGAAGAAATGGCGCACAGAGTTTACGGTGAATTAATGAGATATGCTCATGATCTGAAAACTGAAAGAAAAATGGTAATTATTGTTTTCATCTAGTTACATAGTACATGAAACATTTTCACTTAATTACTTTGCTTTTTAAAGTAATGTTCAGTATAAACTGATTTTCTATTTCAATTTCTTGTAGCTAAAATTATTTTAAGATACTCTTGCTTATTTGTGATCCTTTTGGATTTAAGACCAAGATTTGGTAACCTACAACTCCATGGGCCAAATCTAGCTTATCGTTATTCTTAGTTCCTATGAGCTAAGAATGGCTTGTATATTTTGGATAGTTGTAAAGAAAATCAAAAGACTATTTCATGGCATGTGAAAATTATATGAAATTCACATTTCAGTGACTATAACTAAAGGTTTTTTTTTTTTCTATAACTAAAGTTTTATTGAAACAGAGCCACTCATTTACTTATGTATTTACTGTGGCTTCTTTTGTTTTATATTAGCAAAGTTGAATATTTGTAAAAGAGACCACATGGCTTGCAAAACTTAAGACATTTATCTGACCCTTAGTAGAAAACATTTGTCTACCCCTATTCAAGACAAATCATATATTTTTTTCTAGAGATTTTATCTGTCTTAAAGGATATACTTAAAGTATTCAGATAATACCTATAAATGTATTTTAGAGAGTTTTTCTTTACTAATAATCTCTTCCTAAGTCTTGATAAAGTTATATAATTAGTACCCTGAAAGAATACAGTGAAAAATAAAGGTTTTGGGGGGGATTTAGACGTTTATTATTTAAATTAATTTTTATGTCCATTTTATTTGTTTTTTGGTTATGATCTTCAGCATCTTCAAGAGGGACGGAAAGCTCAACAATACCTTGACATGTGCTGGAAACAGATGGATAATGTGAGTTAATAGTGTTTTCATGCTTAACATAAAATTTTGTAGACTAGTTTAGCTCCAGATTCTCTTAGACTTCACATCTTTTGAGTTTAATATTTCTCAGTGTATTTATTCATATTTGACATTGGTGTAAATAGAGAATATAAGGTCATTTTGTCTTTTTTTTTTTTTTTTATTCTACATGTTCTATACTTGTACCAACTCTGTAACCTTCAGGTAACTGTAAATGTTTAGGAATATACTTTCTAGGTTGCCTGAGTGGCTCAGTTGGCTAGGCATCTGCCTTGGGCTCAGGTCGTGATCCTGGCCTCTTAGGATCGAGCCCTGCCATCAGGCTCCCTGCTTAGTGAGGTGTCAGCTTCTCTTTCTTCCTCTCCCTCTGCCCTATACTCCCACTCATGTCTGTCTGTCTGTCTGTCTCTCTCTAATAAATCATTTTTTTTTAAAAAAGGAACATACTTCTGACTTTCAGGAGTTACCATAAAATATTGATAGAGGGTCAGGGTAATGGGGGTATAAATAGTGATATATCTCAGAAGACCATTTGACAGAGATAGAGAGGTCCTAGATTCTAGTTCTGCCTTTTGTAATTTCTTTTGATTTCATCTTTAGTGTATGAAAAATTAAGACAGTGGACTAGATTATATGAAATGTTTCTTCCAGTTCAGTGATTCTATAATAATGTAAATGTTCCTACTACTGGGCTCCTGATCATAGACCATTCAAACTTAGAAAGAAAATATTTGATAGTATTTATAGATAAAATTATAAAATCATAATAATTATTTACTGTAACAAGTTTCCAAGGGTAGGGGTTGCCTGGGTGGCTGAGAAGATTGAGTGGCTGACTCTTAATTTCTGCTCAGGTTCTGAGGAGATTGAGCTGAGCCAGGAGCCTGCTTGAGGATTTCTCTCCTTTTCCCTTTGCCCCTCCCACTGCTTGCTCTTTCTCTTAAATAAAAAATTTTTTTAAAATCCCCAAACTTTCCAAAGAGGCTTGCTGATGTGGTTTCTCTTAAATATTCTGGCATATAGTCATTTGAAAAATAAGATGTCTACTTGGAACATTGTTGACTCCTTTCCTTAAAATTCTCTACCAAATGATGTGCTGTAGTATAAGTTTAATATTCTTTCTGGGGGCGCCTGAGTGGCTCAGTCAGTTGAGTGTCCAACTCTTGGTTTCAACAGGGTCTGCTTTAGATTCTTTCGCCCTCTCCCTCTGCCCTCCCCATTCTCATACTTGCGCTTTCTCTCTCTCTCTCAAATACAGAAATAAAATCTTTAAAATATATATTCTTTCTGATGTCTCAGGTTAGCAAGCAGCTTACTCTTTACTTGGATATTTTTATTATGGACACTGTGTATTCCTTGAAAATTATGCTAAAGGGAGTTTTTCATGATAAATTAATTTAGTTTATGATTGTTGGGAAAAGTACTTTTAAGTTTGAGATTTAAAAAATCTCATGTGGGGATCCCTGGGTGGCGCAGCGGTTTGGCGCCTGCCTTTGGCCCAGGGCGTGATCCTGGAGACCCGGGATCGAATCCCACATCGGGCTCCCGGCATGGAGCCTGCTTCTCCCTCTGCCTGTGTCTCTGCCTCTCTCTCTCTCTCTCTGTGTGACTATCATAAATAAATAAAAATTTATAAAAAAAAAAAAAAATAAATAAATAAAAAATAAAAAAAAATAAAAAAAAATAAAAAATCTCATGTGGGCAGCCCCGGTGGTGTAGCGGTTTAGCACCGCCTGCAGCCCAGGGCATGATCCTGGAGACCCTGGATCGAGTCCCACGTCAGGCTCTCTGCATGGAGCCTGCTTCTCCCTCTGCCTGTGTCTCTGCCTCTCTCTCTCTCTCTCTCTGTGTGTGTCTCTACGAATAAATAAATAAAATCTTTAAAAAAATAAATAAAATAAAAAAATAAAAAAATCTCATGTATATATGTGTTTTAGGCTTTTTTTTTCTTTTAAAATCTCTTCTCTTAAAATCACATATTCTAAGATTAAAGTTCTACATAAAGGTCATTGATGTAAGATTCTAGGTACCAGTGCTGATTGAGAATTCTTAGTTAATTGTCGCTTTCATTTTTGTTTTCATTTTCATTCTAATTGGTTTTGACAAGACTTTTAGATAGTTTACATTTATTAAATTTTAAATTACCTTAACTAGCATTCTTAGTATCTGCCGTCTAATGAGTGTATATGTATGTGTGTTTTCATTTACACATAATAATAGACTACTATACTCATGAGTCATTGGTCCCTTTAAAAACTTGTGTTGGCAACAGATTATTCCTGTTAATCTGTGCTGACTTGACTTCAGAACAATTGGCAGTTACTAAGCAAAAGTTAGAGAGGTCATAAGAAAGAAGCATCAAAAAAAAAAAGTGGGGGTGATTTCTTTAAGGCATTAAAAATACCATTAAAGGTAAGTTAAGCTCAATTCATGATTATTGAAGGTTTCCTTGACATGTACTGAGTCCTGGTACAAAAGTAAACAGTGAAAAATAAAAAGTGAATAGTGACATAGTCCTTTTTTTGTGGAGCCTGCAGTCTAGTAAGGGAGACAGACAATAGGATTCCTGTGGAATATGTAGAAATATGTGCAGGATCCCATTTCTTAGTTCTATATCTTTCTGTTTAATCAAGAAAATAAAATAAAATTCCTGACATTTTTTAAATAATTGAGGAGATTTAAAGAAGTGGGAGACACAGGCTGAATTAGTGACAGAGTGTTGAAATTGAGGAACATAGTTTAAAAAGACAATTATTAACCCCAGGATAATGAAAATAGGCCACACTGGCATTTAAGATGAGGGCAGAAAAGAGTAGCCTGCAAAGAAGATTTTGAAGGAATGGTGAGAGATTACCAAGATAGAAGTATCAGAGATGCTAGGTCTGTCAGGCGGCTCAGGTAACTGAGCATGCAAATTTATAAGAAATGCTCAGAAATGCAGCATTTCCAGAGTTGATCAGTAGCTCAGTGATGTCACTAAAGCCGCTTCTCCTTTCTGTGTCTGCTTTGCTGTCTTGACCATGTTGGCTTTTTTTCTCAGGCTTGTCCCCTTATGGCCAACAGTCAAGCTGTCTAGCACCACATCCTCATTCAGCTGCATGCAGAAGCAGGAAAAAGAGGTTCATTTCTCTTCTAACTATTCCTTTTTATCAGAGCGGGAAAACTTTCAGAAAATCCCCAGCAGACTTCCTAAGGGGTGCCTTTGACAGGATTAGATTACTTGACCATGCTCTAGCTGTGGGGAGGCTGGAAAAACAAGTATCATATTTTCAGCCTTTACACTGGGAGATGGGCTCTTCCAAGAAAGGGTAGGGAGTAGCAGTGGCTGTTGATTGGTTGGTCACAGAAATGATGAAGGAAGAAGAGTCTTTTTTGGAGTATATTCCTGTATTGTATAATGATGTCTTTCAGGAAGTAGTATTTTTAATATTACTGTACTAGTAGTTTTTTAAATATTGTACTAGTGATCCTTTTGCTGTTGCAGTGAAATTAATAAGATTTTTTTCACAAATAATAGGACACCTAATATAAAAGTACTTTTGTATATAGTAGCTTCACAACAAAATTAGTAGCCTGTAGCTACTCAATTTGAAAACCCCGCTGTAGGGCATCCCCCGTGGCCCAGCAGGTTAGTGCCGTCTTCAGCCCAGGGCATGAACCTGGAGATCTGAGATCAAGTCCCACGTTGAGCTCCGTGCATGGAGCCTGCTTCTCCCTCTGCCTGTGTCTCTGCCTCTCTGTGTGTGTGTCTCTCTCATGAATAAATAAATAAATAAAATCCTTAAAAAAAGAAAAAACTACTCTGAACTGAGTTCCAGAGAAGTAAATGTGGAAGTTTATTTTTAATGTGGAAATTTAATCTTAATAGAGACACTGAATAATATGTGCATTCAGATATATTTATGTGCTTTGAATAAATTGTACGTTTCATTTGATGTTTTACACTAAAAATAGTACATTTAAAGAATTTTATAGAATTTCTGAGCATATTTATTTGCTGTAAATTGTACAGGTATGTCTGGTTCTAGTTAGCGATCTGAGCTAACACAGAAACCTCTTAGCTACAAATACCTAGATATAATAGCTAAAATATTTTTTATTGTATTTTAACTTCTTAGAGCTGAGAGAAAGGGGAATCTGCAATTGCTAGAAACTAAGGGTAAACCAGAAGCCGCAACAGTAGGTGTATGATCTGATATGATGGCATTTGAAGAAGGCAGAGGTATTGGGGTGTGGTGGTTTACTGGACCTTGTTGCTAAGGGCTTAAGTTTTAATACACAGGGACAGAGATGGTGTTTTAGCTCTGTATGTTGTAGAGAGTTGGAATGGATATCCCTATATAAAATTTTGAACCTTCAAAGGGACTAACCCTTTAGCAGACTATAAAAACTTTGGCCACTGGCCGAGGGAGGCAGCAAAGAAACTTGTCTCTATCTGAAAGTCAAAGGAGGAGAGAGGTACCTTGTGAAAAATTTAAACCTTTGACCTTGTAGTTAGGAGGTTTGGAACCCAGATTTGTCCCTTGTATAGTTTTGTAATTCCCAAGATAAGAAATTGGCATCTAACTTGTTCTAATAAGGGGTTAGGTATATAGAAAATACTGACATCCTCTGCTTTTTTCTGAATGATTCTCAGAATACAGGTAGCAAGGAATATGTTTTTCCAGGTAAGAAATTGAGGAGTCTCCTCTGGGAATCTAACCAGCTTGAGAGAAAAGATTTAAAGGTAGCAATATAGGTTTTTCCAGGAAAACTGCCTTGCCATAATACCCTAGAAGAAGAGACAATAATGCACAATCTCTACCTGCAGAAGTTTCAGTTGGCTTTTAAAATAAGAACATATAGGGGATCCCTGGGTGGCGCAGCGGTTTAGCGCCTGCCTTTGGCCCAGGGCGCGATCCTGGAGACCTGGGATCGAATCCCACGTCGGGCTCCCGGTGCATGGAGCCTGCTTCTCCCTCTGCCTGTGTCTCTGCCTCTCTCTCTCTCTCTCTCTGTGACTATCATAAATAAATAAAAATTTAAAAAAAAATAAAATAAATAAAATAAAATAAGAACATATAAGGAAAAATCCTAAGACATTTAAAGAAAACATCTAATGTAAATACTAGAGACCAAAACTAATATGGGTAGGGGGGTGCAGCTTTCCTTTGACTGTGAAAGGAAATAGAAAATTGCAAAAACAAAACATTTGCAACACTATTAATACTCTGAAAGAGAGTAGAGAAGATACTATGTGAACTAGGAATAAGGTCCTGTCAAAGAAACACAAAAAAACAAAAGAACTTTAGGATAGCAGAAATGAAAAACTAACTAGAAAAAATAAAATTGAAGAAATCTCTCAAAGTAGAGCAGAATGACAGAAATGGAAAATATAAGAAAAGTAGAGAGTTCATCCTGTAGGTTCATTTTCAAAACAATAAGCATTCTAAAAAGAAAAAACATTGAAAATGGACAAAAATAATTCAAGAAAATTTTCCCAGAACAGAAAGACATGAGTTTACAGATGGAAAGGAATTTCTAGGTGCTCAGTACAGTGGACTCACGCAAGACATATCTTTATGAAATATCAAAACAGGAGAGAGAGAAGATCCTCCCAGCTTCCAGAGAGGAAAACAAGTATGTTTTATGCAAAGGATCAGGAATCAGAATGGGATCAGGAAGCTAGAAGATAGTGGATTAGTTAGAACTTTCACATTTCTGATAGAAGACAATTCCCAACAGTTTCATACTCAGCCAAATTTTATCAATTGAAAGTGATAGTAAAGGTATTTTTCAGCCATAGAAACATAGAAAGTTATATCCCTCAAATCTTTTAGGAAGCTACTGTTGAATGTGTTCCTGCAAAAAAGGAAATGAACCAAGAAAATAGGAAGGTATGGAATTGGGAATTAGAAGATTCAAATCCAAGGGGAGGTGAAAGGATTCTCTGCAGTGATAATGAAGGGAATTTCTAAGTAGCAACTTTGCAATAGGTTTGGTTTGTGTAAGCAGTCCAAATTTCAGTAGGTCACTTCCTTTGGAAGAGATTTCATTAAGAAAATAAAATGGATAGAATTCTGAATATGTTGAATTAACTGAGGAGAGATTTTTAAAGAACTATGTACACTAGGGTGGAATTAGAAAAAAAATATGTTGAAAACTAAGCAAAGGTAAAAAAACAAATTTAAATCCAGGAATAAAAAAAGAAGTATGCGAGAAAGGAACTATGGTACATATCGCATGGCTCTGTAGTGAATAGCTTTTACAAAGTCATAGTAATTTGAATTAAGTAAAAATGTTAAAGGCCCGGTTCTGGGCTAATGGTATTACTGGGACACCTGGAAGAAACAATATGAAGCTGCTTTGGAGGGACATTTCCATATCCCACCACAAAAGAATAAAAACAAACACCAATACCAGCCAACCAAAGAAACCTACAAAACCAAACACAAGGGGATCCCTGGGTGGCGCAGCGGTTTGGCGCCTGCCTTTGGCCCAGGGCACGATCCTGGAGACCCGGGATCGAATCCCACATCAGGCTCCCGGTGCATGGAGCCTGCTTCTCCCTCTGCCTGTGTCTCTGCCTCTCTCTCTCTCTCTCTCTGTGACTATCATAAATAAATAAAAAATTTAAAAAGAAAAAAAAACAAAAAAACAAACAAAAAAAAAACACCAAACACAAAAACCAAAGAAACCAAACAAGTCCAGCTGAAAGCTTATAATAAAATAAAAACACAAAATAGATGTGATTTTTTTTAATTGGTAAATGATATAATATTAACCCAGTCATGCTCTATGATTTTTTTCTTCACAGTTTACATTCTGATAATTTAAGTCACGTAGATTGATTATAATACTAACATTTCTTTTCTCATTTAGAAAAGTTTTATTTTTAGTGTGATTCTATATGGTGGCAGCATTTTAAAGTTAAAGATAAATTAATTTTATTTCTCAGTGTGTTATTTTAATTTTTTAAACAGAGTAAAAAGAAATTTGAAAGAGAATGTAGAGAGGCAGAAAAGGCACAACAGAGTTACGAAAGATTGGATAATGATACTAATGCAACCAAGGCAGATGTTGAAAAGGTAAGAAATAATCTAAACTAACTTTGATATCAAAATATTATTCCTTGCACATGGAGGGTAGTTGCAATATTTGTATTGGTAGTTTCCCCAAGAGAAACACTATGTCTGAAACTAAAATATACCAATATTTGTGTACTTCAAATCATAAGTTAGTCTGAGAAAGTAATAAGTGTTACTTTATCGTAATGTCTTAACTGCATTCAGAATGCATAGGAAAGACATGGTTGCTATTGAGAATTGAGTTTCTATCTTATTCCAAAACAGAAGAGAAAATCTCAAGTAAGTTGATGGGTTGTGCAAATAGGGGTTGGGTAATATGCCTCCCCAACTTGACATATGGCAAAACAAGATCAAACTGCCAGAGGTATGTGATGTTAACTATTTGTCTTTGTTTCACTCACTCACTCAACTCGCTCATTTATTTACTCATTCATTTTTGGAAACTGATATCTCTTGTCACTAACTGATCCTGGATCAGATGTTCTGTAATGAAACTTTGTAGGATCAGCCCTATAACTATCGCTGCTTAGCTTTTCCTTCTTCCCTCTGTATGCTCTTTATCTTAGAACATTTGACATAATGATAGAGCAGAAATATTGAGATTTTGAAATAACAGGTGAACCTTACTCCACTTTTTTGTATATACAAAGGCCCAACAGGTATATTTTCAAATTAGGATAATTCTCTATAGGATAAGAACAAGAAAAAACTAAGAAGGAAGAGAGGAGTAATTTATTTTCTGCATTCCGTTTTCCTTACCACTTAAAAGCTATAAAATTATATAAAATACAGGTTTTACAATTACCTTAAAATCCTTCTGGTATAACTTGTAAGGCTTTTTTTTTTTAACCTATTTTTTAGTGACTTTAGACCTCTAATGATAGTAAGTTCCTAATGGTTGGAAATACAATCTTAAGGCAGTTTGTTCTTTTTTTTTTTTTTTTTTTTTTTTTAATTTTTCCAACTCTAGCATTTCCTTATGACTGTTTTTCTTTGGATACCTGTTAATTCGTCAGTATCCCACTTAAATTATATTACTTCTGATTGGATGTAATAATCCAGGTATGAGTTTTATCTGTCCTGAGTTTCATGACTTGCCTTGTTTTGAACACCAAATTTATGTTACTTAAGGCTAAATGGATATCGATTTTTTTGGGGGGGCCCATTGTTTGGATGGACTCCCAATGAGTTTATGGTTAAATCTATGTTTTTTCAAATACGGTGTGGTATGAGGACATGTGTCTCGGAACTTGTACTATTGGTATTTTAAATGCATATGTCCATCTTATCAATTATTAGACTTAACCTGCTGTTAAGAATTTTGGATCCTGATTTTGATCATCGATATATTCATTTCCTTCCTAGCATCATGTCATGCACATAATATGTTATCATTATTTGATTAAAAATGTGCACCCAACAGGTGGAAATAGCACTATTATATACAGGGGAGGTTTCCTTGCTAGTTGATACTGGTTCCTTAAGGATTCTGACTCATTACCAAACATTGAATACGTAGTTTATGTACTATGCGACAAGTTAAGCAACTCTAACTGGACTCTCATTTAACTTAGTTTTTTCATTTTGTCTGTAGAAATATCTTTAGAGACCAATTAGACATTCTGGAATCTAGATATAACATGTTTATGTTTATAACATGTTTATAACATGGTCATGTTAGTTTGACCTAACTTAAGAATTTTAATATTTATAGTTTCCTTTCTTATGCATATTTGTTTGCAGTCCCATTACTTAGAGAATTTGCAAAACTTTGAGGATTTGCTTTAGAAAATACAGAACAGGGGAATTCTGTTGTAAGTGACCAGGGAGGAAAGGGAACATAGTTTCAGTTGAGCAACTACTGATAAAGGTTTAAAAAAAAAAAAAAAAAAAAAAAAGGTAAAGAGCAAGCCAATTACTGATCTTCCTAAAGAAAAGGAAGGCAGTTGCACAATGTGACTATACCGTAACACTCCTCCCAAGCTGTACACTTAAAAATGATTAAGATGGTCAATTATGTTGTGTGTATTGTGTAGTTACCACAATTAAAATTTTTTAAAATTAAAATACAATATTAAAAAAAAAGGAAGGCAGTAAGTATGAAGCCCACAGTATACCAGAGGAGGCTTCAAATTGTATTAGCTTCTAGCGTTATACTCCTACATACCCTGCTGGAACATTTTCCTTAGGCTTTGGGAATCATAGCCAGTGACTTTAGAACAGACGTGGTTTCTCCTGACAGAACCATTGTGGTTAGGGGATAGTTTATTGGAGCAGGGAGAAAGGGAGAAGAAGTAAATGAATGAGTATTTAAGGTCCCAGGTTGGAACTTCAAATGTATTTTTCTGTAGAAATACTTTGGGCCATGGTGCTTAGTTTCTGTAGTACTTAAGTATTGTAATCTTCAAGTACACTGTGGATTAAATGCATTTTTGTGGGCTTATTTAGTATCTTGGCTACCATGTATTTCCATACGCCAGTTTTTTTCTGAGTTCAGAACTATAACTTGTGGAAGGTTAGAGACTACGTTTGCAGAAAATGGAATTAAAATAATGAACTTTATTCACAGTGTGCTTTATAATTTCCAAAGCACTGTCATAGAACATGATTCATTCCTTGGAACCCTGAAAAATTGAGTTTAATTCTTATTTTGTTTTTCCTTATTACTTTAGAACAGTTGAGAAATTTATTTAGATTCCCCGTCATTACATCTAGAATTAATGATTTTATGTTAAGTTTATATTCTGATATTCTTGTCAATGTAGATGATGCTTACATGACTCATTCGAAAAGCATTTCTATAAGAGATTACAGTGAACAGAACTGAATTCTAAATAAACATTCCTTAAAATACTTCTGGTTTTATATAGAGTTGGAAATCATTGTTGAGTATTACTTTGTCCAAAATTAGCATTTTTATCATTATTTGGTTTCCCTGTGGTTCTGAGTTGGATATAAGTGGATTATGTTTGAAGGAATGTTTCACTAACTTTTAACTGTCTGAAATATTTCAGTACTATTTTCCCTTATGATTAAGAGCATACTGTTTGAAGTCAAGCCATAATGCTGTCATTTATTTAATTGAAAAAAATCTGGATTTGTTAAGGAGAAACTTTATTTGAATAGATTATTGCAAGGAGGAGGAATGTTGTAGTAAGAGAAAGGGAATGTTGCAAAGGAGAATGCCCTGGCCAGATCTGCAAGCATCTCCTTAAAATTTAAATGATACTAATAGTTAGAAAAAGTCTAGTTTTTAATGCAACTTTGAGAAAAGTGAATTAGCTATGATTTTTTTTTTGTTATTTTTGTTGGTAATTATTTGGACCAATTTGTCTCTAGGCCAAACAGCAGTTGAATCTGCGTACACATATGGCTGATGAAAATAAAAATGAATATGCGGCACAGTTACAGAACTTTAATGGAGAACAGCACAAACATTTCTACGTAGTGATTCCTCAGATTTACAAGGTAAAGTTTAGGATATGAAATTACTTTAGTTTTAGAGGTGGAAGAGCTAGTCTTTAAATGTAAAACTTAAGTTTCAGGAATCAACCAGAATGCTTCTAGATTCACTAGTCATTGGGATTAGTGATGTGAACTTCCTTTATGATTATAGATTTGAAAAGTGAATTTTTCCTACCTTTGAAATCACAAATTTTCCTATAGATTTATTATTAGTGTAATAAAAAGTCTGCTAAAACAATGACATTTTCTAGATAAATTTTAATACCATATCACTGAACATTAGGATATAGGGGAAATTCACTGGACTTGTACGTTGTAATCTGCCTGCCAAGAATTGGGATGTAGCTTTTTGACACTATACCAGAATCATTGGCATTAGTCCATGTGGCAGAAATAAATCTTAGGAAATGTATTTGCTAGCCTGGTTTTTGCCTGTTTGTCTTCCTAGCTGCCAGATCATAAATGTAATTCAGGCCATAAGTTTGCTTACCATTCCCATCCATCATCACTTGATGATGAATAGTTGCCAAACAGCCTGAGATAAAGACCCGGAATTTATATGAAGGTTATGTTACTGCTTATTCTAGAAAGAAGAAAAATTAGAGAAAAGGGATTAAGTGAAACAGTGTTGAAAGTAGTATTTGGGAGAGCAGAGCTTATATGGAAAGAGTTGTGAGCCCAAATATATTTTCTTTTTCTCTGTAAGCAAATTAGCAGTACAAAGGAAGCATGATTAGAGATGGTGGGCTAGAGTGGGTATCATATTCCAGTTGTTTAATCCAGAATATCTAGCCTGCTGGTCCTCACTCTCTGGATGCTTTTCTAAGCTCTCCAGCTAAGCCTTCATGTTCTAGAGAGACCTTAACTTGGAGATTCAACCACTTTCTGTGTTTTGGGGCTTGACCCTTTTGTTTGGACCTTGCTGTGGAGCAGCCTTGCCATTTTGTAATACTGGAAGCAATTCCTTTATGAAAATGTGGGTATCAGAATAAATCCACAGGCTTTCAGAAGTTACTTAAAGAAGGAAAACTGGTATGAAGGCTCTGGGATTTGGGGGATTTGAACAGTGTAACTGCTTCCTAAAAGGAAGAAAGGTTAGCGGTACTGACAAATACTAGTGTCAGAAATGCCCTTATTTGACTTCACTTGTCACAACATAATTCTTAGTGGCACATGCCAGTGAATTTTTGAATTGTGGGGATTCCATTGTATGTACCATTTTCACCATATAGCTGCTTATTTTTCATCTTGTGTCCCCAACCCTTTGACAGTCACTCTGAGCTATAGACTGACAGGTAGGTCAAAGTATCTGTTGGTATTCAGTCAGCTGTGGATCCATAGCCCAATCAGATCTTACCAAAGTAGTCTGAACTAACTAAAGGGCTTAGAGTTCTCAGATTTATATATGTTATAGGCCCGTCCCTTAAAAAGAAAAAAAAAAAAAGGCATCAGAATTGTTTTCAAGTGCAACTTTGCCTGGATGCATAGAAAGTTGCTGTGACTGAAAAATGAAGGGGGGAGGAGGGGAGTCCCTGGCTGGGTCTGTGGTTGTGCATCTGTCTGTCTTCTGCTTAGGGCATGATCCTAGGGTCCTGGGATCGAGTCCTGCATTGGGCTCCCTGCAGGGAGCCTACTTCTGCCTATGTCTCTGCCTCTTTTTGTGTGTCTCTCATGAATAAATAACTAAAATCTTAAAAAAAAAAAAAAAAGAGAGAGAGAGAAAAAGAAAAAAGAAAGATGGAGGTGGTTAACAGGTAAGTTGCTGCTAGTCTGTTAGGGAGCCCCTTTGGGATACTTGAAAGCCATTGTCACCTGGTTTTAAGATGTGCTGAAAGGCTTGATGTTTTTTGTTTGTTTTGTTATTTAACAAGTTTCAAGTTTTAAGTATTCTAAGTCTGCAGCACTAATGAAAAGATACTAACAACAGTGTAACTGTTACTGTAGAATCCTTAATTTGGGGGTGGGGTTTGCTTCAACCTGAGAAGAAAATTAAGTATTCCCTTTTTAAAAAAATTTCTGATTATTAGCAACTACAAGAAATGGATGAACGAAGGACTATTAAACTCAGTGAGTGTTACAGAGGATTTGCAGACTCAGAACGCAAAGTTATTCCTATCATTTCAAAATGTCTGGAAGGAATGATTCTCGCAGCAAAATCAGTTGATGAAAGAAGAGTAAGTGCCATATAATTATATTTGAATAAATGTATTTGGTTTAGGTATGCAGCGGGAGTTGGTGAAATGAATTGGGAAAGAGGTGAAGTAATTGATGGGTAGCTGATTCTAAATTATATTCTGTAGAAGTCTGGCAATAGATTGGACTCCTTTGGGCTTTAAAGACCATTCTAAACACTCAAATTCTAGTTCCGAAAGAAAAGAGTTCTAATCCTTCCTTCTCCTCCCCTCCCTAAATATTTCAGTTCTACTCCAAGAGTATAATGTAACCTATGAATTATGGGTTACAAACTGTATTTTACTCTAGTGAAAGTTAAGAGAAAGAAATAGATCTAGAGTTACTCTAAGAATTGCATTTAATACAAGAGTTGGCACTTGAAGCATGGATAGTATATGGAATCATGGCTCATGGGAAAAAGTAAGAAAGGCAGTATGAGCAGAAGGAACAGCATAGCCCTAATCCCCTTGAGGAAGTATATCCACTCACATTTTGTCTCAGTTAAGGTCTAGTAAGAACTGGTCATTTCTCAGTAAATGTCAATTGAGTGACCAGAAAGGATGGTTGGCAGAAACTGAGGTCATGAAGAAAGAGCAAGAGGAAAGAACCAGTGTTTGGGGAATGCCAAATATGTACCACATATTTTAGTCTTCATAGCAAGTTGGTATTATATTAATGACCATCCTTCCCTATAACAAATAGAATTCTGACTTAAATTTTTAAAATAAAAGGATTTGGGGGGCACCTGGGTGGCTCAGTTGGTTAAGCATCCAGATTCTTAGTTTCTGCTTAGGTCATGACCTTGGGGGTCCTAGGATCAAGCCCCACCCCTGGCTCCAAGCTCAGTGGAGAGTCTGCTTGAAGATTCTCTTCCTCTGCCCTCTCTCACTTATTTGCTCTCCCCCCCACTCCCCAAAATAAATTAATAATTTTTTTAAAAAAGGTTTTTGAGTTCTTTAATTGGGAATTCAGAGGTATACTTATATTTCAGTATGGCTGGGTGCAGGGTTACAAATAGAGTTAGGTCCCTTCTCTCTCATTCTTACCCTTTAGCAAGTAAGTGGTAGGGGTGACATTAATGACAAAACTCAGGTGTGATTTACGGATGACTTTTGACTAAATAACAGGCAAAATGCACAATTAACAGAAATAGGGAAAAAAAAGAAATGGTTGGGGGTTGGGAGGAGTTTGTACAGATAAAGTATTCTCTTGGAAAATAATGAGCTTAGGGTGCCAGTAGAACATTGGGATAGTGGTATGTATGTCCAAAGACAGTATATATAGTTATATCAGTTTTAAATTTTAGGGAAATAATACTGAACTTCACATACTTATTTTTAAAGTTGCTTTTTGTATTTAGTGCTGTTTGTGAGATCTTTCTGTCTTGTTTGGTTAATATTCCCAAGTATATTCTTAATATATTTTGTTTATCCTTTCCCCTTTTGGATGAATGAAAGCCTTTCTACTTGTCTTTTGCTCTCTTTTACAATTAGATATCCTTTCCCCTGTTCCAAAGATCATCTTCTTTGTAAATACCCTTTATAAAGCAAAAAGCCCTTTTCCTTTGAAACTTCTTAGAATTTCTACTTGAGAATAACCTCTTCCTGTATTCCTTTTGTTAACTAGATGTTTCTTATCAGCTAACTCATTCAGATGAATTCCAGTGGATTGAAGCTATGGAATTCATGAATATTACAAATTTAAAAAGTGTTAATCTGATTATAAATTAGTATTTTTATTAGGATTAAAATATTTAATGTTTCTTAGTGACCCACAGGAAGAAATTATTCACTTTTAAACCTTTAATGATAACTTTGGAATTATTTTCTTTAAATTGTTATTTTCTTGAGTAAGGTTTTAAAAGCTAATGGCATTAAAAATGAGACGGTTTTAAAAACATGTTTCTTTATGTAGGACTCTCAAATGGTAGTAGACTCCTTCAAGTCTGGATTTGAACCTCCAGGAGACTTTCCATTTGAAGATTACAGTCAGCATATTTATAGAACCATTTCTGATGGGACTATCAGTGCATCCAAACAGGAAAGTGGGAAGATGGATGCCAAAACCACAGTAGGAAAGGCCAAGGGCAAGTTGTGGCTCTTTGGAAAGAAGCCAAAGGTAAAAGTCCTAAAATTCCTCTATGCTAATAATTTTATTTTAGTGTGTCATTTAAGTCAATGTAGGTGTTGATTGGATAATGGCTTACTATTAATAGAGAATAAGCATTTTTATTTGAATGATACAGTTAACTTTTTCACTTATTAGAAACCTAGTTTTGTATTTTAATAGTAAAAATTATTTCTGGATTTAACATTTGAACACCACTTAATTAGTAAAAATATTAAATAGTTGTGAATCTTTTGAATCCTATGCTTTTGAAATTTCACTTGTATATAGTTTCAATCAGAATTTCTAAGGAAACATGATCTAAGACCACTAAAATTGCAGTTTCTCTGTTAGATTGAATGGTTGACTGTAGTAATAATAAATGTCAAATTAGTTCTTATAGATTATACTAATAAAGTTATTTTTATCATCCATGTGAATAATGGGAAGGGTTCAATTCAATGTTTGTGGTTATTTGAAGTTTAAGAAGTCTCTAGTTTACTAAGAGAATCTCACTCTTGTTGAAATCCACTTTTTGATGTGCTGTATATATTAGATAAATCTAGCTCAACAGATGACCAAATGGAATTAATGAGTGCTTACTTAATCTTACCAATTTAGTGATTATAATAGAGTCTATGTAGTTTGAGAATAGATATGTACTTTTAATCTGATATGCTTTATTAAAGTACACATGATCTTAATTCATTTTTCTGCTCTTGGCTTAAGAATGTAGATAAATTTAACTCAAATTATACCTATAAATATCTTTAGAAATGCACTTATAATAACTCAAGCATTATTCTTGCTTTTAATAATATTTTCCAGGTGAGAAGTTGAGAGGTGAGACTTTTTTTTTTTTAAGTCAAATCAGAGTAGATAGGCGAACTTAGAAAAAGAAGGACTACTGACATATTTTTTAAAAATGAGGTGCAGTGAGGATGAAATAGGAATAGTCTGAGAGAAAAAACACAAATGTAATGAAATTTGCCTATTTGTGAAAATCAGTTGTGATTTTAATATTTTAATAGACATTATCTATTTAGATAACTTTACCTGTAGCTGCTGCCTTTATCTCTGACAAGTACAGGTTAAAGTATAACCAGTTAGGTAGTGCTAATATTCTAGAAACCAGAAGAGAATTTTTTATATAGGTCATATTGCTCTCTCTAACATTATAATTTGTGTACTCTATATTTTTAGTATCTTGTAAAAAGTGATCAAATGAAATGGTACATTTTTTAAAGTAAATTTGACTTTTTAAAATGACAGTTTTGGCAAAGCTATGTTAATTCTCTTATATTTTTATAGAAAACTTTGAGATTTATTTTGTGAAAAGTATGTTGCCAAAAATAGAATTTTCATTTAGGAAAAAACTATGCACATTTGGCTTATTGATTCCTTTCTTTATTTCCATATTAGCCACAGTCCCCACCCTTAACCCCTACTAGTTTATTCACATCCAGTACTCCTAATGGGTCCCAGTTTCTCACATTCTCCATTGAGCCCGTGCATTATTGTATGAATGAAATAAAAACAGGGAAGCCCAGAATTCCTTCTTTCAGAAGCCTCAAAAGAGGGGTAAGTTTAATAATGGGTTAAAATGCATGATGGCCTATTGTGTGTGTAGTGTGGCTTTTAATACTCTCCACCCTCATTATAAGGCTCTCTCCAGTAAATATGTAGTTTAAAAACACCACAGAATTAAGCATAGCTGCCCTCAAGTTAAAAACAACTCCTCTTTATAACATTTGAAATGCTCAACCATAAAAGAATGGTATTATAAAGAGGGTGCTGGGTACAATCATATTAGCTATTTTTTTTGTTTATGTGAAATCATATGTCCACCATTGTCTTGTAATGTATTTACATTTTTAAGACTTTCAGTAATTTGTCACTGAAGTTACTTATGTAATAATTTGTCACTAATAATGACTTCTGCCAATTTATAATGTATTTTGTTGACAATAAAAAAATCAAGTTCAATTTTAATTGCCCTACTTTTAGAAGTATAAAACAGTTTCCAGTAGTTAAATAAAGAATTAAAGATAGGTGTGTTAATAAATATCAAGATTGTAGATCAAAGATAATATATTAGTAGGTATTTTGTAAATCATAAAGCCTATAAAATACTAGATATTATTAATGTTTACATGGAATTTATGTTCTTGATTTAGAAGTATTTTTTACCAAAATTTTTCCTTTTTTTAAAAAAATGGCCAGCCTTTGATGTTTACTTAAAACTAAAGATATTCTGCAAATGAAAAATTTTAGAATAGTAGAAACCAAATGTTAAACTATTTTTTAGCAACAACTGTTAGACTACTGATAAATATTAGTGTTATTCCATTACTTTAGTGATGCTAATTTCTCATTTGTTTGATTTTAAGGGTGTCCTTATAATATTCATAGCTCATAATTTAGATATATTTATAAAATTTGAGCATTTGTTTGTTCATATGAAAAACATAGGTTTGATAGCCCACAGATGAGAACTCAGAGTCTCTCAGTGCCATGACATCTAATCATTAACAGTGATGATATACTGTAGTTGGGCTCTTGTTCTTGCTCCCCATTTTCCCTCCTCCTCCTTTTTTTTTTCATGTCTTCTCTTTTCTTTTCTGTCTAGCCTGTCTGGTTTTACTACTTTTTGTAACCTTTTCTACCAATTGCTTTGGTTGAGTTCTCTTTTGGCCCCACATAGGGCAAGATTACATTATTCTCTGCATTTTCATTATAACAATATGACAAACTGAAGTGTTACCATGTAACGCAGCAGACATGTTCTAGTGAATGATGTCCCTTTTTGGACTTCTTTTTTCCTATAATGTCATAAACAGTTTTACATCTATCTTACCTAATTCTGAGTGTGAATGATGATACAGATAATAAGTAACATTCTGAAAAGTCATTAGGAATAAGTCTGTATTATACCTACAAGCACTACAGGTACCTGTATTCATTTTAAAAACCCCTTAACACTTGTTTGAAGGACTTTTAAGAAGTCACTTCTGTTACTTGAATTATGAGGGTAGAATTCCATCTTTTTTCTCTATGATGATTTAGACTTAATTAAATATTATGTGTTACATAAATCATGAGAAATTACTATTTAGTAGCTATATTCTTGGAATTGTTTATGTATCTTACACACTAAGTCCACCAGACCCAGTTATGGTAATCTACACTGTATAATTATGGAGATACGAAATAAATGTAGTTCTGTGTCAGAAAGTTTAGACAGATCAAACTGTGAGCCCTGGAGAGAGAAGTTTAAATATGTGACGTCTTCATTCATACTGAATAAGTTGATATGTGGAATTTTATAAACTGTAGAACTTAAAAAGTATCTGCTTAGTCATTATTTGTCTTATTTACATTTATTGCTTTAATTTTAAATATTAGTACATTGTTCTGGGAAGGGTGCTTCCAAAAGGCCAAAATCCTCCTCCTTTGTTATTACTTATTGTACCAAAGGAAAAAAGCAATATGCAAGGTAGAAAATTGACAGATAAATTGACTCTAGGGGATTGGAGGATAGAGCAGAAAAGAAAGTTTATTATATAACTTTGGCATTGACAAGTTTTTCATTTTGTTGGTATTTGGTAGTTTATCAGATTCTCTTTCAAAATTAGCCCGTAGAGAATATTTTCTGCCACTTACGAATTTTCTCAATGTAGAAAAATCCAAAAAGAAGTTTTAAGAAGCCAGTTGTTTTTTTTTTTTAAACATGTATTTACATGTGAGTCCATTATGCTTACAGAGTAAGTCTTTAAAGTTTCTTAAAGCTGATGAGTTGTACCAATCAAATCTGAAACTCTTGCTTTGAACTATGTTTGCTACATTGCTTTTCCTAAATACCTACTTTGGACTTTTCTAAAAAATTATAATTTCTTTCTTTTTTTTTTTTTAAAGAAACTTAGTATATATAGTTCCTAATATTTTTAGGAATGTGAGAAATGCTATATTTGACTGATGTTTTTGAATTTGATAGTGATCCCAGTAGACCTTTTCTGAGAGATAGTGGTGTATAATTTTCTCCTGTGACATCAAGAGCTAACTATTAATGGATATTTGGTGTACATGTAGACTTAACCACTATTAATACAGAAACCAATAATTTTTACTCTATTTCATTTGAGTTTGCTGTGTGATCCTTTTTTTGAGGGGAAGTAGATTTATCTAGCAATAGTAAGTCCATGTATTCTGTCTGAATTATTCATGGTTTTATTTGTAACCTTGTCATTACAAAAAAAACCTAGTCATATTTGTAAGCTTGTACTTATTCAGAATATAGTTAGCAGGATTTTCCTATCTTTAAATGAAATATATCTAATAATTGTAATTACCTAACAGATTTCCTTTTTAGCTTCTTTGTATATTTGTTAAGGTGTTGGGGGTATGTGAAGTTTTCTAGTTATAGGTACATGATAACTGTTTATGAGAGTAAGATATTTATGCATTGAACATGAGTTAATTACTTAAAAGAAGAAATATTTTGATGTATTTCTAATATTTTTACAAAGAACTTGAGTTCTTTGTAAAACCTCAAACCTGAGGTTATTGAACCATAAATTAATCTAATTGATAGGAAACTAGATTAACTAAAAACTGAAATATTTGATACTTCAGTTATAATCATCTTAATGTTTTCTTTAAAATGTATTAAAATAGAAACTGGAAAAATAGTTATTTCACTTAGAAATTTAGCTGGGGAAAATTTATAAAAGATAAATTCAAATACTTCACATATTTTGTTTCTTGTGCTCTGTTTAATTTTGTATTAATTAACATTTAAAAAGACCATGAATATATTTTTTAAATTGAATCCTTTTAATCTTTTTATCAGGAATTTTGATACCAAAATAAGTTGTGGTTTTGTTCCCTGAAACTACTGACAGTCTAAAGAATGTTAAGCTTAATTTGGAAAGATAATGGATAGTAAATGTCATCTTTCTTATCATCATAACCATTAATATATATAGCCAATTCATTGGAGATAAGGGGTAGATATTTTTGTCAATTATTTATTAAAGTTCTCATTTTTTATTGAAATTATACCTGACATGCCCTCTACCTTCTCTAAAACATCATAATTTAGAAAATAGGGAAAAGTAAAAATTTTAGAGGTTGTGAACCAAACACAATGAATGTAAAGATTAACTTTGTAAAGCTTTATTGCATATTATGGATCACTAAGGGTGTGCATGTGCGTGTGTGTGTGTGTAAGCGTGCACATGTGTGCACACATGTGTGTACTGGGGATGCTTTATAGATGCATTGCCAGTTGCAGAACCCTGTTAACCCACATAGTTTGGGTTATATATATATATTAGTGGTATATATACTGTATGAGAGCACTCTGGCTATGTCATTTCATTTTTTGAAAAAATAAAGTTTATCCAGTTTTCTAAAAATTACCATTATATTTTTAGTGTTGCTTATTGAGCATATGGATTTCAGAATAAAAACTGAAAAATAGAAGTACTGTCTTCAAAGCAATATTCAGCCCATATATTTATGTCTTTTAGGAAATATGTATGGGAAATGATGTTTCTGTACATTTTCTTAAAAAAAAAAAAAAACCTTTAAACTAGAAGTGTTACCCTTCTCTACCCTTGACATATTTAAATACAAAATAATGTTTTAAACTGTAAAAATTCCTGTAATCTGTTTTGTTTAATGAATTGGGAAGAGCCTTTCATTTTTTAATACTTCATGTAAGATTTCTTTTAAATGATTAATATTAGATCTTTATATTCAACTTTTCAAATATTAGTATTTTGAGAATAAAGAGCTATGTAAGTGAATCCATTTATGGAAAAAATTATCTTTTAAAGAAGAAAAATAATTACTGATCAAATGATTTCTATTTACTTTTGAGTTTTAGTTGCATTTAGAAAATATCTGCCCATTATCATCAGTGTATTTTTTTTTTTTTTTGCAAGTAACTTTCCCCAATATGTGCTTAAAATTGTTTTTCTGGCATAATTGTTTGGATTGTGAAATGTTCATGATTTATTTTAATATAAAAAAGTATAAGTTATTGCATCTTCTGTATTATGATTTCATATGAATAATTTACCATTTCTTTCTGTTTTCCATTGAACTATTCAGTGGTCGGTGAAGATGGTAAGCCTTATGTGCTGATCTATATACTGTGCCAACATTAAATAAGACATTGTTTTCTTTTTTTTTTTTTAATTAAAAATAAGTGGTAAGGTACAACCCCGCATTTTCACCTCGTATGTGTCTTTTCTTTTTATAATTTATTCCGTAGTCCAATATATGCCAGTACTTCTTGATGTCGTAAAATTCAAAAATAATGTGGTTACCTGTAATCAACCCATTAAGTTCTTAAATGTTATTGAGTGGAGTCCTTGTCATGTTACAGAGCATAAAATTATAGTTAATCATTATTTTTAAAGTTACACAGTAGAACCAAAGTTCTTGTTTTTACAGAAGGAAAATTAAAAATGATTTTTAAGGTCTTTTAAAAAGATTGTATAAATTTGTGTTTATCACAAGAAACATTAGATTTTCAAAATAGTAAGAAAATTTCCTTCTAATTTCATCAGAGAGTCAGTGCTTTCTTCTTCTGTACTACTGAATGGTAATAAAAGCACACATAACCTGAATACTATGTGTGTGTGTACAGTGTATGTGTGTGAGCGTGTATGTGTGATGGTCCTTTATACCTTTCAGACACATTAATGGAACTGCATTGTGAAGACCTAATCCCCAAGTCTTTGGGTCCTTGCATAGTTTATTTTTGAAAAAACAGACCACTCTCTTTCAGACCACTTTCTTTCACACTTGCAGTCTGATCTTTTATAAATTAATTCCCTTGTAATAGGAAAAGTTGTTGTTTCCTGCCTCAAAGGTCTTTATATCTATAGGAAGTAGTGTTTAGTTCTCATGTTCTATAAAACAACAGGTTATAATGTCAAAATGGGATTTATTAACAGGTATCCACTGTTTATAAATTTGAGAACAAGGTTTAATTAGGAGTAAGTGGAAATCTGGCAGGTTTACATATAGGTAATTGTGAGTTTATTTTATTACTCCCCCCCAAAAAACATTGAAATATATTTCTTTATTAAATAGTTTTTCAGAATTTTAAAAATATAAAGTTTTATCTTTGGCACATATATAATAGTTTTCAGAACCTGTATGTAAATTAGATTAAATCTGACAACTTACATTAATAATTGACCACTAAATTTAAAGGCACCAGGACACCTGGGTGGCTCACTGGTTTAGCACTTGCCTTCAGCTCAGGGCCTGATCCCGGAATCCCGGGATCAAGTCCCGTGTCGGGCTCCCTGAATGGAGCCTGCTTCTCCCTCTGCCTGTGTCTCTGCCTCTCTCTCTGTGTCTCTCATGAATAAATAAATAAAATCTTTAAAAAAATAATAATTTAAAGGCACCTACCTTGTATAGGAAATTCTGCCATTCATTTATTTAGGTCAGATTCAGTTGATAAACAGATTCTTATTTCTGCTACTTGTAGATTAAAAAACAAAGCCACTTAGACAAGATGCCCTACTTTTTTTAAGGCAAGCTTGTTAAATATCCATAATGTGTAGGCCACTTGGGGAAAATTGAGATTCTGTTATTAATTAAATATTACCTTTGATCATGGCGCCCTCCTAAAAGTGAGTTTTTTAAAAGTTGGGAAACATTCTTATAGATGATGAAATAAAGCTACTTAGCATATCTTATAGGCATAAATGGCCCAAAGAGCAAGGATGCATTTCAACAATATTTTAAAAATTGAACTTGCATATTCTTAAAATCACCATTTTAAAAAGAAAAATGTCATCAGTTTTTGGAGTGTATAAAAAACTAATGTAGGGACGCCTGGGTGGCTCAGCAGTTTAGCGCCTGCCTTCAGCCTGGGGTGTGATCCTGGAGTCCTGGGATTGAGTCCCACATCGGGCTCCCTGCATGGAGCCTGCTTCTCCCTCTGCCTGTGTCTCTGCCTCACTCTCTCTCTCTTTGTCTCTCATGAATAAATAAATAAAATCTTTAAAAAAAAAAAAAAACTAATGTAAATATGGGTTTATAGTAAATGGAAAATCAGTAGTTGCTAATATGGCTCTGTTGTGTAAACTAATAAGATAAAGAAGAGTGACATGATTAACATTTAAGAAAGACATAGTTTGAATCAGAAGTTTACATCTAAATGCCAGTACTTTTTCTTAAATGATACAGTTTCTTGAATATTAAAATACTAAAACATTTTCAAACATCCAGCATCTTTCCTAAAGAAGGATCACCTCTTTTTTGGATTATATCTTTCTTTCAGGAATTACTGAGGTATGTTATTAGGTTGTACAAAAGGATAATTGAAAATAAACTCCTTTCTAGCATAATTTCTACTTACATTTCACACAGTGGATAGTTCTACCTTTTGTTTTTTAACAATCAGGTATGTTTTGGTTCTAAAGAGTGGCTTAATATAATCATTGAAAGACTATGCAATATTAAAATACATTTCACTAATTAGTTATCTTTCATGAGGTAAGTTGCTTATTTGTATAAACTTCTCATATTTGCAGTCAACATTCGCAATATTTGATTTGGCAATGTGATGTTACCTATAAAACAATTATTTGTATAGGTGAGAAATGTTAAGTGTTTCCATTTTGTTGTTGTTGCTGTAAGAAGATTCATATGTATTCATTTTAACTGCCAAGACCTGAAAATAATGTGATAGTGGTCATTACTAATTTTCTTTATCTGGTTATATTTTTACCTATTATGTTTCATGATTTTATGAACTGACAGGAATTTGAGTTCTTTCTTCAATACAGTTTTAATTAACATACATATCTGTTTAGATTTCCTCTTAAAAAGGGTTGTTTGGGGGCTAATTTGAAATTAAACTTAAAACTGATACATATTTTTGTTTTATAAAACTGATACATATTTTTATTTTATAGCGGGTTTACTTAAAAAAGAAAGTTTCCTGAAGATGTCTTTTATAATGATTTAGATTCTCTTTTCAGGGCCCAGCACTAGAAGATTTCAGTCATCTCCCACCAGAACAGAGACGTAAAAAGCTGCAGCAGCGCATCGATGAACTTAACAGAGAACTACAAAAAGAATCAGACCAAAAGTATTTTTCCATTAAGTCTTTTCTACCGTTATTATTCCTTAAGGGGTCTACTTTGAATGATGTGTTGAAATGTGATGTATAAAAGGTTTAAAAATCCTATATTTGTAATTGAAATACCTTTGGGGGAAAAATATGCTCCTAAACTTTGAAAAATTTTATAATTGCCATGTCACAGATAAAAATGAAATGTTTGTTTCTTAGGTTGCAGTTTACTTATTGGATGCCAGTAGTCTGTATATATGCTTTCTGTAATATTGCAAAATAGTTTGATGATTCATTATCTAGATTCATTATCTAGTTTCACCAACATTAACTATCTCTGATACTTTGATGTATTTCTTTTTTTTTTTTGATATATAAATTGAGTTCAGTAGAAACCTAAAGCCATAATTATTTTGTTTGCAGCAAGATGTGTCGGCAGATAATACTTGATTACTTACAGCGTCAGATTCATTGATTCATAGATGTGATTTTTTTTTCAATGTTATAAAAAGTTTCCTTCAGTTCAATTTTGTTATCATGAACAGATAGTTATAATGAATACAGGGTTATTACAGTGAATTGGTGCCTTACTATCTGCTTTTATATTGAAAATAAAATTGGAGCTTAAACTCTAGTACAAGTGATTGAAGGTTTTTGAGGGGTTTGGGTTTTTTTTTTGCAGCTCAGCTCAGGCAGTTTTATTCCAGATTTTGTGTCTTGTTTTTCCTGTTATTGTAGTATAGTTGACACACAATGTCACTTTAGTTTCAAGTGTAGAAATGATTGAAGTTTTGATGTTAAGAATTGTACATCAGTTATGATAGGATGCTTAATCATAAATATTGTAATATAGTCGATTCTTGTTTTTGGTGGTAGTTATGTTCTATAAAGTCACTGTGAACACTGATTTAGTCAATAATGAAATGGAATATACAGGTGTAGGCTCCATTTAGGTTCTGGTCACAGCATTTTCATCAACTGATCAATTATGACCTTGTTTTTTTGTTTGTTTAAGATTTTATTTATTTGTTTGAGTGGGAGGAGGGGCAGAGGGAGAGGAGAGAGGATTCTCAAGCCTACTCCCTGCTAAGCATGGAGCCCAATGCAGGGCTTGATCCCAAGTCCTTGAGATCATGACCTGAGCTAAAATCAAGGGTCGGATGCTTAAGTGACTAAGCCACCCAGGTGCCCAGATTATAACCTTGTTTTACGTGTGTTTCTGTTTGAAGACATTAGCTAATATATATTGTTGATTCAGAAATTTTTTTTTAAGATTTTATCTATTTATTCATGAGAGACACAGAGACTTAGGCAGAGGGAGAAGCAGGCTTCCCACACTCAATCCCAGGACCCTGGAATCATGAACTGAGCTAAAGGCAGATGCTCAAACACTGGGCCACCCAGGTGCCCTGATTCATTAACTTTGAACTCAGGGCCAATAGCACTGTAACTCATGCATGAACAAAACCTATGTAACGACATGTATTTTTTCCATAACGCACCTCACAGCCTTCTTGCACTTAAAACATTAGACAGTACTTCATTACACTTAGGGGCTTATTTTATAAAGAAAAATCAGGGGTGCCTGGGTGGCTCAGTCAGTAAAGCGTCTGCCTTCAGCTTGGGGTCCTGGGATTGAGCCCCATGTTGGGTTCCCTGCTCAGTGGGAAGCCCCCTTTCCTTTCCCTCTGCCACTTCTGCTCTTTCTCTCACTGTCTCTCAAATAAATAAATAAAACCTTAAAAGAAAAAAATCACTGAAGAGCATAAAATTAAAAAAACATGGCACTTAGGTGGATCACAGAAAGGATACTTGTTCAGGGTGTCTAGAACTTAGGAAAGAAGGAAGACTGGAGATATTTGAGTATCCTCTAAAGGTAGTAAGAGTCCATTATGTATCAATAAAACCAGTAAAAAAACAAAGCAGGAAGAGATCATTTTCAAAAAGAAGTGTAGGATGAGGTGAGAAGAAACCTTTGTTGTCATTTTATGTAACACACATTTAAAAGTTGAACAGGGGTAGAGAAGGATCCACTGAGAAAGATGAGACAGCAGAGGTGAGAAGGGAAAAGGAAATGTAACCTCTAGGAAATGAAGAG
Organism: Canis aureus; assembly: GCF_053574225.1. NCBI lineage: Eukaryota > Metazoa > Chordata > Mammalia > Carnivora > Canidae > Canis > Canis aureus. The sequence continues at coordinate 22,051,882 of NC_135618.1, forward strand.
GGAAAAAGAGTATTATAGTGTATGAGTCAGTAATGTCAGATGTTAGAAGGAGTCACAGAGCTCTGATTGAGGTATAACTGGCAGTGATATGATTAGAGTAATGAAGAGATGAATGAACTGGGAGAGGCTCAAGTGAAATATGGCATTCCTATTTCTAGCATGGATGAGCTGGAGGACAAAGATGCTAGGGTTTAAGATGAGGCACACCGGGGAATATATATCTGTATGAAGATATAATGAATTTGAGTTGAGCCATGAGGAGTTTAAGAATATTGAGGAATATTCTTCCAGGCCTTGATTAAAACGGTATGTGTACAAAGACATACATAATATATACATACACAATATATGTATATGCAATATATATTTATATGTACTATATAAATATAAAATCTCATAAATGAGAAATTTATTTTTTTATTTCAAATATTTTAAAAGACTGTCTCCGTAAATTACTAATTCTATATACATTATCATCATTATGCAGATTATTGTTAAGTAGGTAATATGTGACTAAATTTAAAGAGATAAGATTAGGCTACGTGAGAGTCCCCAAAATCAAATGAAACTCTTTTATCTGGGAACATATGAAGTGAATATTTAATTCTGTCACTTCCTTCCCATTTCCAGAGAAGCACTCAACAAAATGAAAGATGTGTATGAGAAAAATCCACAAATGGGGGATCCAGGGAGTTTGCAGCCTAAATTAGCAGAAACCATGAATAACATTGACCGCCTTCGAATGGAAATCCACAAGAATGAGGTAGGTTTGTTGTTCTGCAGTTTGTCTAAGGTAAATTCATTTTTATAAACTTCATTATGATAAGTTGGTTTTTGCTACAGTTTCATCTTCAAATTTTTATTTATTGTTTTAGGGTTTATAATCTAAAAGAAAGGAATCATGGTATATAATCTTTAGAATTAGTTCCTCAGAGTTTTTCCTTTTCTTAATTAAAACTATGTAAAACTAAACATTTATGCTTTTCTTATCAGCTGTAAATGCAATCATTGATCAAACTGGAATAAAGGTTTCCCTTCTTTAAGAATTATGTAATTATAAAAGCTCAAAGCACATTTTAAATGTAGACTATCTCAGGAGCTTTTTAAAATATTTATTGAGCTCAGTATTATTTATTTTTTCCTAAGGCTTGGCTCTCTGAAGTTGAAGGCAAAACAGGTGGGAGAGGAGACAGAAGACATAGCAGTGACATAAATCATCTTGTAACACAGGGACGAGAAAGGTTACTTTTTGCATTTTATTTGTATTTCTTCTTTTCTCTCAGACTTTTCTCACCCTTTTGTCCTAAACTTCATATAATTCTTTTTCTTCTTTCCTGATTTAACAGGTTTGGCTTTTAGTGACATTAGTCTTATGAACCTAAATGATTTTTTCTTTACAATAGCTACTGGTAAAATATGAAATTTCCTATTGCTGGTCTGTCCCACATTGTCATGCATCCAAAAACAGAGGTATGAACAGAAAATTCATGGAGCTACAGTCTGGAGGCATAAGCTTCTCCGACCTGGGAAGATTCTAAGGTTTAGATGGAATTGGATGGCTTATGCCAAAGAAAAATTTAAGTGTCAAGTTGTTCAAAGTTCTGTGAAGGAAAAAAGAAATCTGTTTTGTTGGTTTGAATCAGAGCTTCCAAAAGGCATTTTGCTAAGTTTCTATGTTTTCTTTTTTTTTTTTTTTTTTTAATTTTTATTTATTTATGATAGTTAGAGAGAGAGAGGGAGGCAGAGACACAGGCAGAGGGAGAAGCAGGCTCCATGCACCAGGAGCCCGATGTGGGGTTCGATCCGGGGTCTCCGGGATCACGCCCTGGGCCAAAGGCAGGCGCCAAACCGCTGCGCCACTCAGGGATCCCAGTTTCTATGTTTTCATACCATTTTGTGACATTTTCCCCTCCATGTATATGTCTTCCATCACCCCCCATCCCCACTAAAATCTAACAAGTTAGGATTCTCCTTAGAACTTGAGAGATCTAGTATCAAATCTTGGTTTGCTATTTAATCACAGTATAATTTGAACAAGTTTATTTTTAATAATCTGTCTCAGTTTCCTAAAATATAAAAATAGAGATTGAAATACCTGTCATATTACTAATAAATGAAATAATATATAAAGCACATCATAGTAAAATACCTGGGAATTACATGTTTGACAAATGTCAGTTCTTCTCTTTTCCTATGTTACCATTTTTTGAAAAATAGAGATATACTGTTTTGTTTTTTGTTTTTTGTTTTTTTTATATACTGGTTTTTGTTACTAGGTAAAACATACCTTAGGGTAATTTAATCTCTGGCTTACATTATTTAAGAACATGGCTTCCAAGCATACAGAAAGTGCTCTTAATTTCTAATCATATAGATTTTCCCATTATTTTATTCAGTCATTGAGTCTTAAGCAAAATTATTAGCATTTTTCTCTTAAAAGTTTTTTAGAAAAAAATGCCTTTTGATTACCTACTCTTCTGAATTTTCTAAGTTTTACTAACCTCCTTGTTAGCGTGATTAATTGGAAGTGACTTTATCAGGAGTCTTTTTGCTTTCAGTGACAGAATAAATACCCAAAATGGCTTACACTAAAAAGGAGTGTTATTGGCTGGTTTTAGGGAGAGCTTGATCTAGGAACTCAGATAATAGAACTGTTTCTCTCCACCTCACAGTTGTGCCTTCCACTATGTTAGCTTCATTCAAAGGCTTCATGTGATGATCTTCCAAAGTTCTGGCCTCCTATTTCTCCAGGTTCAAGTCCAGTGGAGAAGGCAGGGAGGGGGCTTCTCTTCAATCCTAAAGAAAAGTCTCTGTGGGTCTCTTCTACCTGATGAGGTTATAAGCCTCCTCGTGAGCTATTCACTCTGCCTGAACACTGTGAACTGAACATGGGTCTGGGTGGGTCCCCTATGAAATTTTAGGGTTCTTTTGCCAAAAGAGGAAGTGATAAATCCAGGATGATGAAAGACAAGTGTCCCCTACATTTCTCCATTTTATCTCTGGAACCAGTGATAGACATATTTACTGAATGCATGCCATATGCTTAGAACATTGTAGTTATTTAATTTCAGGAATTTCAACAAAGAAGCATTTTGTATTACCAGCAATTGATGTATATATAAAGGCTTTATTTGGAACTGTGTCATTGGTATTTAGTTCTCTGAATTGATCCTGAGATCAACTTGTAGATAGGACAAAAGTTTCCCATGTTTCTGATACTTGACAAGGTATACTTTCCTGTTTTATAGTCCTGAGGGAAGTTACACTGATGATGCAAACCAAGAAGTCCGTGGGCCACCCCAGCAACATAGTCACCACAATGAGTTTGATGATGAATTTGAAGACGACGATCCCTTGCCTGCTATTGGACACTGCAAAGCTATCTACCCTTTTGATGGTATGGTTTTCTTTTGTATTTGATAAAACTGGTTCCTTAAAGTCTATGTACATTGAATCATGCACTTTAGTGTCCTTAGTTGAATAATACATTGTCAGCAAACTGTACTCCCAGTTCATTAGTATGAATATTTTTATTTTAAGTGTATTACAAATAGAAGTACCTGACACTGGAAGAAAATTACCTGTGTTATCAGCATCCTAGTACAGATATTTATTTAATTATCAACTTTGACTGATACAGAATTTAATTTCCCCCAGAGATCTTACTAATACTACATGTATTCATCACAGTTGAAGCAGCTTGAGCATGTAACTCAACCTAGGAAATGGAAGGCTAATAGATGCCACTTTAAGATCTTTCTTGTAACTTGCTAACACTGAGAGACAGGTACTAGTAGGCAAATGGCATGGTTGGATGTCCCGACTGTATCCTGACTCTGTAGGCCATATTTTCAGTAGAGGAGAGAATGTGGTCACTTCTGATTATGCCATCCTTCCCCTGTGAAGGTTGAAGAACAGTCCCTGTGAGAGAAGACATTGTGGTTCTCTCTTGCAGGTTTTTTTTGTTGCCCTTCCCTCTGTTGGACTATGAAAAATCCTTTTCCTCAATTCACAGAGGAGCAGAGTAACACTTTCACAAATAAGTTGTTCTAAAATGGTATATGAGTTTAAGGTCCTTTCTCATCCATCCATCCATTCTATTAGTTTTAAAGTTGAGTAAAGTTTTTAGTTACTGCTCATTTTGAGAAAATAGTATTAAATAAGATCTTGCTATAATGTAACCTAGAGAATTTAGCATATATTAAATGAAGATTCATTTGTGAAAACTGTTACTGCTAAGCATGTTGGAAGTGGTTGGCAATGGGGAAAAATAGCCCTAACTAAGTCTTCTGAAGTTTTTTTTTTTTTTTTTTTTTTTTTTTAATTTATTTATTTATGATAGAGAGAGAGAGAGAGAGGCAGAGACATAGGCAGAGGGAGAAGCAGGCTCCATGCACCGGGAGCCTGACGTGGGATTCGATCCCGGGTCTCCAAGATCGCGCCCCAGGCCAAAGGCAGGTGGTAAACCGCTGCGCCACCCAGGGATCCCTCTTCTGAAGTTTTGAAGGAAGTTTTGTGCTTTGTGGCTGTGACTGTTCTGCATCCACCATCACCAGAGTTGAACCTGTGTTTTTCTCTACTTCCTCTCCAAACTATCTTTTCTTTTTTCTTCTTACCCTCCCACAGTCTTATTAATATTTTCATGATCCACACCTCATGAATTTTCTAGACAGCAACGCCTCAAATTTGGGAAAGGAGTTGGAGTAGGGAAGTAGAGGATCCTTTCCAATCCTATATCGTTGTAGCTCAGATACTTCATCTATTCCATGGGGGTGATATTAATGCCAGTTTCCCAGGGTTATTTGCATTTCCAGTGAGATAAGGTATGTGAAAGTGTTGGATAAACTACAAAAGCATCATAGAGCTGTTGCTAATGACAGTCAGTGGGCTCTTGGTTCTAGGGACATTGAAATCTAGTTGGGTTTCATGTCATTTGTTGTGTTGTATTTGTAACTTTTATTCAAAATTATCACTTAATTATGCTCATGCTATGAAAACTCTCATTTAGGACATAATGAAGGTACCCTGGCAATGAAAGAAGGTGAAGTTCTATACATTATTGAGGAAGACAAAGGTGATGGATGGACAAGAGCTCGGAGACAGAACGGTGAAGAAGGCTACGTTCCTACATCATACATAGATGTAACTCTAGAGAAAAACAGTAAAGGTGCAGTAACTTACATCTAAACTAATCAGGCAGCTTTGTGACAAATATGACATAGGAACGATAACATAAAAATACTCAACGGGTGGGAAAACATAAGAAAACTTAAAGGGCATCCAAGATACATTGTTCACTATGTGAGCTGAGTGTAGGCTCAATCTTAAAGATGTGAATATTACCACAAGAAACTGTTCTCGTGATGTTTTACCATTTGAGTGACGTCGATGTGAAGCTTAATTGATGCCTTTTGCTTTATGTCCTGCTTAAGTCTCTGTGAAAGATTTGTGTTTTTCTGCCTTATAAGTCATAGAATTTGATGTGTTGGGCAGGAATCCATATATAAAAAGCCCTCCTCCCTAACACACACTTTGCTCCAAAAAACACAGTGACTGTAAGTGAATTCAAATAAGTAAAACTGCTCTGAAAGCTAACTCCCAAAAGAGTGGTTTGGCCTAGGAGTTTGGATTTGTGTAACTACTTTTTCCTTTTTCTCTGTATTCTTAGCTTTGGTTTCTTAAAGGAAGAAAGCAAACACCTCAAATATAAATCTATTCTAGTAGAGGCTAATTAAGAGACCTGTAAAATAAATCAACCTAGTCTAGCTCTTATGTGAATAAAATGGTTTTCTTTTGAGACCTGAAAATATTTTCATCAGTAAACTAATGATTTTCAATAACATAAAAACTTCCTTCCAAATTAACACTTGTATTTTTTTTATCTTGAAAATGTCTTTTGGGAAGTACTACTTTTGTGATTATTTAGCATTTAGCAATTATAAATAGGAAAATAGATTCTAAGTAAACTGAGGAAATCTTGAAGGAAAGTACTAGCAAATTTTACTTTGAAAAGAAAGAACTTTTGACTGAGTTGGAGGACTATATCTGTACCATCATTTAGGGCATTTCCTCATTTTAGCTTAATCATCAATTCAAGATTATTTTTTTCCAATTAATTTCAACAAGTATTTGTTGGAAATACTGTATAATTAAGGGTTGTGCAGTGCTGGTCATGTGGGGAAGTAAAGTGAGGAAACGAGACTGGTCCTAAATTTTGTTCACGTTCCAGATTTTTCTGGTGTTTTCACATAGCTGACTGTAAAATGATTTTAGAGACATTTGGGACAGACACTTTAAACTGAACACCCCTTTTGGTCTTACCAAAGGTCTTCAGTAATTGTTCTTTTCTTTTTCCTCCTGGACTGCAGGTTCCTGAAGAGGGTTTCTGAGGAAATGGGCAAGATGTTGAAGGAGGTTACATGCAGCTGCTTTTAGGGGGAGGGTATTAGAGTTGTCAGGCTCAGAGAGTGAGAGAAGCAAGTTGCATGAGTGCATGCAGACATAATTTTTTTTTTTTTTTTACTAACTTCATTATCATTTCCATACATTGTTTTAAAGAATCATTGTAATACCAGTCCTCATTCACAATTATTCATATAAAGGGAAAAAAGCCAAAAATGGCTAACCATTTTTCCATTTATTTTACTGATGTCTAAATCAGAAAGAATGCAGAGCTGTCATGAAATTTGTCTTACATTTGGCTGTCCCAACAGGACCATCTATCCCAGCTCTGTTTTAATTGGCTTTTAGACCTGTTGTCTCTTAGAACCCTTGCCATTTGTCAGTGTCTGCCTGCGCCACCTCTGTGCTTGCTTAACATCCTGTTGCATGTCTAGAGCGATTGGGCTAGATTTTTCAGGCATGTCTTTATAATCCCTTGTTCTTGTCAAAGTCTTTGTTTTGTTTTACATTTGTAGTGTGAGTCACTGTGTCAGACATCTCCAGCACTAATGTTTCCATCCTAGTATTCGTGTACGCTGCTATAACTTCCCCACTACAAACATTCCAGTTTTGGCATTATGAAGATGTAGTTTGTGAACCTGAAGTAATTATGATAAGAAAAAGAAAACATCTCTGCTCTAGCCTACAGCCCAGTTGAAAGAACTCTGAAACGTGATATATCTTCACCTCAGTCTGAGAAGAATCTATAGTCAGCACTGAAATCCTGGCATCATAAACACGCAAGATACTCACCACCTCAAGACAAAGGACTGTTGTCAGAAGTCAGCTGCTTCCATTCAAATGCTGCCTTAAACTAGAGTGCCTAAATCTGTTGATTGCCAACACTACCACTACAGTATCCCACAAAGGGCTTTAGGTGTCAGCTCAGTGCGACCTCCTTTAACTCGGCAGCGCTGCTGCGGATGCCGGTATAGCCTTGGTAGGTGGCTTTTAGAGCTCTACCATGTTTGATGGTGCATCTTCAAATTTATGCATCAAGCTAAAGACATGTCCAAGTCCATTTTACTTTACTCAGTGTTTTTATGAGAAGTTTTATGGACCCCCCCCAATTGTGTTTTAATTTGGGGTGACCATGTTCTTATTTGATTATTACAATGATAGTCTGTTTTCAAGTGATGCTTTTGTTTGAACCAGATAAAATTTAGTGAAACTTTGTAATGATCTTTGTGCACTTTTAATTGTAAAATGGAAATTTCTGTATGTTTATACTTGTAAATATAATTGTTGTTAGTGCTCCTGTTGCTCATGTTGTCCTGCCTCGCATTTGTGATTCTGTTAATGACGTGTATCTTAACTAATTTCTTAGTGATGTTTCCTAGGGAGATGGGCATGGGTTGGGGGGAGGGTGATATTTGTACCACAGAAGCTTCATTAATTTTGTTCTTTACTGTTTTGAGGGAAGAAGGAACGTGAAATGGTCTGTGTATTATTGAATTTTAAGCAATATTTTAGAAGCTGTGTGACTGCTTTAATAATTTTTCCCCAGTGTTATTTGAATTGTACTACCAGTTATACTAAAACTGAATGACAATTGTGTGAAAGTTAATGCCTTCATAAGATCAAGTATACCCCTGTTACACAGCTGACATATAGTGTATTACCTTTGAGGCTAGTAAACTATAAAGTTTAGACTTTGAATCTCTTTACAGGGTTATTTATATAATGTGACATTATTCAGTACTGACAGACTACATAAAGTAGTTTTAAAATCTAGTGCTGTTTTTATTTTAAAGGTTAGCAATGAGCAGGAAATGTGATCTGACTGTGTTTGTCCTCTGTACAAAGCCTGAAGTGCTTGTGTTTTTTTGGCTGACAGCCACGGAGGGCAAAGTTTAAGGCTTTCTTGTAAGGACTAACTGTTCTTTTCAAGCTACTGTTTGTTTTTCTCAAAGCAGGATTTGCTTCCGTAGGAGGCAAGGTCCTTCACGTGGAGTAGTGCAACCTGTACATGGATTATTACAATAGGACAGACATTTGTACTTGCACAGTTTAAATCATTCTTAAATCATTCTTAAATTTTGAACATGTGAATTGTCCAAAAGAAATCTTTAATTTTTCAGTAATTTTTACTCTTTTTGTGCACATGTTGATTTAATGGTAAATGCTTTGTTTAAGATAGTGTTCTCTGTTGAGAATATTTTCATGGAATAAAACAATCTTTTCATGGTCAGTTAAGGTGTATAGTGTGTTATCTCTTATTCCTATGTGAACTAAAGAGATGGAATGACTTTGTTCTTGGATTTGCTAAATTCCTGATGATATAAAGTTGATGACAAGTTCCATAAGTGGAAGCATCTGTTTTGGGTGACCTTTTTTGCAAAGCAGTTGGAAATTTTATTCCAGTTGTAGTTTCCTTTAAACTTTCGTAAAGGTAAGAAAAGGTAAACTGTTCTTCAGAGTGAATTTAAGTTGAATATAGTAATTTGGATTTTTAAAATCTTTATTCTACCATAGGTGTGTTGCACAAACTTATCTTTTACAGATCTTATCCTCTGCATTCATAAGAAGTGTCCCTATACCACATAGCTTGATCTACCCTAATGGTCAGCACTTCCTTTGCTTCTGCTTGAATTCCTGATCAGAAAGCGCCTGTATCTTCCTGGCATTTCAAAGCATGGAAAGGCAGTGTTTGTCACGATTAGTGTCACATCTGTCATTTTAGGAAGTCTTAATTTCAGAAGATTTAGTTTTTTAGAAGGGCAAGTATGAAACCATGACTATTAGCTTCTAGAAACCCCAAAAGATACTAAAACTCAGAGTTGATCCTGAAAAATGAGGGGTTGCAATTGTAGTGATTAAAATTTAGAGATCCATGCCAGGCTTGGAAGTAGGGACACACACAAAATAGCAGGAAAATGGTGTCAACAACAAAATTTCAAAACAATGAAAAGGGCTTTTACTATCTGAATTGAGATCAGGGAAGTCAAATCCTACTTGCTAGGGAAAGATAACGCCCTTTTAACAATACTAAGAGAGAAAGGATCTCCAGACTTGTTGAAAAGGGATAGATTTTCTTTGTGAGAAGGTATTCATTTAGATGAAAAAATGCTAAAGAAACACCAAACCTATTTCAATGAGCTTAATGCCTGGGATCAAATATATTCCTGAGTATAGTTACTGGAGTAAGAAACTACAGAAAATATAAGAGGTGCCAAAAGATTAGGGATGGAAAAATACAAAATGTGAACAGTAAATTCTGGGAAGTTTGACAGCTCTTAAAAGTACTTGATAATTTTGCCAGCATTTAGGAGAAAATATAATGGGTAACTGACCTAGGTCCTAAAAAAAAAAAAAGGCCACATCAAATTAGCCTCATTCCTTTCTTTAGATACAATTGGGAAACTCAATACACTTAAATGTCTTGATTTCAGCATAGCTTCAGGATTTTGACAGGATTTCTTACTCATTTTTGTAAGATAGTGATAGCATTGTTGTAGAAATGGGAGCTTGCAGTGAGCTGATATGGTAAACCCAGAATGTCAATCCTGAGGAAAACTTCTTGTGGAAAATATGTGTATGTTATGAACCATACATAATTAATGTAAGTCTATCACTCAATTTAAATAGAAAATTACCATCTCCCTCTCCTTCAAGAATAGCCATTATCCTGAATTTCTTAGATTTTGTTTTCTTGGTTTCTCATTGTTTTACCACAAGGGTTATTTTTTCCTAAACCTGATTAGCTTTCCATGTTTTTGAGTAAAGATGTTGCATACTCTGTGCAGGCCTGATATTCAGCCAGTGCACACTAAATACAGCCATGGTTAATACTAAATACTGAAATGTTTCCATACCGATTGGTAAACAGTAATTCCAGAAACGAGTAACTGAACTAAGTTCCAGTATATGTGGTTTCTCTCAGCAACCACACATGATACTTAGTGATGTATTTCTGGTTTGAGCACTGGGGACAAAGCTGAAGGTCTTTGTTATTAGAGATTTGGTATTCAGGTTTTGGGAAATTTTTTCTGGTTTTGTTAAGCCCTTGAGTGGGAGAAGAATCTGGGCAACCAGACTAATGGAGATCTCTTCTGTTCATCCTCCACAAGAAATGCCTCATCCTGCTCACAGGGAGATGTGTCTAAGCTCTGGTAGCAGCTGGAAGATTGGAAGGGAGTGTGGGTAGGTAGGCACAAGTGTTAGGAACATAGCCTTTTGTAGTGTAGTGATAGCCCTTTAGATGTTTGTTTGTTTTTTGAACATTTTGGCAGCTTATTTGTGGTAGAGGGTGGCCTGCCTTGTGCACTGAAGAGGTGTCAGGAGACTGTACCAGGATTCTTATACCAGAAGACTGTATTCTCCAGCAGGTGATAGCACAACTCCTGCTCTTTTCTCCCCCGCTCTTCCCTTGGCAAATCTCCAAACCAGGAATATCATGTTTGTCTGCCCTCTACATTTCTACAAGTTTACAATCACTGGCCTGACCAAGCTGCTCCATCTCCAGGCCAGCAGAAGCCCTGGCCGACTTGCCCGGCTATTTATTCCTTTCGCTATCCCTTTCTTCCTTTGTTCTGAATCGTAACAGGCATCCAACCAGTCATTGGTTCTTTCTTGGTTGGCCAGTGTGGGACCCAGTTTTGGGTGTGGAATGAGACAGACATAAAACACGAGTTCCCATTTCTGGCAACCAGGGTCATCAATCCGCACCCAACTAGTCCTCCCCGCCCCCGCCCCCCCCCCCCCCCACCATTCTTTCCTCTCGCTGGGGGCTCCTACCACTGGTTCTTGGCATACAGCCAGCACTCAGATGGCACTGTCCTGTCCAATGAGGTAAGATGGGGATTGGTTGCATGTACCTTCTCTTCAGGTGCCAAACAGCACATAAGTTAAGGACTATCAGTTGAATGGAGGAGGTCACTGGAAGAGTTTGCAGCCCTATGTCAAATAATGAAGGTATCACTTAGCTGGTGAGAGTCAGTCAAAAAATTAAAACAGCCCAGCTATTCGAAGTGATTTAGAAATTATTAGTGATTGCTGAGTGATTTGTGCTACTTTCATCACTTTAGATAAAGTTTTAATGTAGTTTAAAGAATAAAAGATTATTTTACTTGATTTGCACATTAACCTATATTAACCTTAGTTCATATGATTTATATATTAGCATCCTGCTTTTAAATATTTTGAATATTGCATGGTATCTACTGAGACTTTCATTTTCACTCAGTGCTCTTAAGATTTATCCATGTTGGGATCCCTGGGTGGCGCAGCGGTTTGGCGCCTGCCTTTGGCCCAGGGCGCGATCCTGGAGACCCGGGATCGAATCCCACGTCGGGCTCCCGGTGCATGGAGCCTGCTTCTGTCTCTGCCTCTCTCTCTCTCTCTCTGTGTGTGTGTGTGTGACTATCATAAATAAATAAAAATTAAAAAAAAAAAAAAGATTTATCCATGTTTATGTGTAGTTCATTTTAGTGTGTATAGTTCATTTTAGTTGGTGTAGTATTCCATTATATGTGATCTTCAGATGTCTTCCAGTTCATTAAAGCTTTAGTTGAATCCAATCTTCTGGGGTTTTATTCTTTTGGAAAGAGAGCAGGCACACACGGGGCGTGGGGGGGCGGGGGGCAGTCGGGTTGCAGAGGGAGAGGGAGAGAATACTAAGCAGGCTTTATGCACAGTGTGGAGCCTGTTGCACGGCTAAATCCCATTTTCTGAGATCATGACCTGAGCTGAAATCAAGAGTCAGATCCTTAACTGACTGAGCCACTCAGGTACCTAAGATCTAATCTTCTGTTTAATATTAGCATCCATTGAGTTTATAGTTCATTATACATTTCTAAAGGATCTACTAACTTTCTCTTAAAATGTGTTCATTTTTTAATATTCATATCCTATCTGGGTTCATTTTTTTATATGCAACCAAATATGATTGCATTCAAAACATAATTCCAGTATCTGAAGGCATGGGGGTTCTAAATCTTTTTTTCCCCTAGCATTTTATTCATGATAGCATTGCTTCTACATGTGTTTGATTTTATATACGTATATGAATATGCAGTTATAAATTTTTTTTCATTTTAACATGTATTTTATCAGTGTGAATACTGGATGCTTTCCTCCTGAGAGGATGGGTTTATCTGCCAGGCCCCAGGGATGCCAGCAACCTAGGACCATTGTAAATCAATTTGGTTTTGGGTTTTTACTCTAGATCTATTTGAGGATAGGCTTGTAGTTGCAAATCCTCACCAAAGACCATTATCATTACAATTCTTGTAGCTGTGCATGAAAGGCCTGTTTCTTGGTAACCTTTCTTTATTGGCAGATATTTTTTCCAGCCTAACAACGGGGACCCTTTAAGGAACCCTACTTAATGGGGCTATTTCATATTTGGCTCCCCTAAAGCCCCTTCTCCCATTCACTGAGGTGATTTCAGTATGTGCCTTAGGGCCACCCAGGTTTTTAAGTTCTCTTACAGAGTTTGTATTTGCTGATGCTTTTGGTGAGTGAGGTGGGGTAGGTAGAATTATTTCTTGGGGATTTCCCTTTCATTCTGTCAGTTTAACCGTGCATTAAAAGGTAGGTTTATTAAAATTTATTGACTTAGTTATAATTAAGGGGCTTTTAAGAGCATCTGAACTACCAAATGGCCAGAAATAGAATTGTACTTTTGGGTTTTTTTTTTCCAGCAAATAAAAAATAACAATGGTGTGATGGCTCCTTTAAAAAATAAAATAATCCTAGGCTACATAAATGAAAATACAGAGACCCAGGATTCAAAACTAATATTCCCCTTGTAATAAGTAGAACACAGTGAGAAGCTCATTCTTAGTTCTAGTAGCCATATTTAAGATGGAAGGAAGGTGATTAAATTATAGTGTAACCTATGTAAGCAATAAGTTCTATTTTTTCAAAGGCTATTTACATCATGGAGAAAGTTTTGTAACTTGAGAAAAGTTGGATATTCGGTATGATCCCCCAAATTACTTAGAAGACAGAAAGAAAAAGCAAATTGGTAAGTGTTCACAGTTTGTGGCAGAGTGATTGGAGTTTATTATTTTATTTTAAAATCTTGTATTCCAAGTTTTCTACGATAGAAAAAAATTGAGAGTACTGATAAACTAAAAAGTTATTTCCTGTAGTAAGTCGAAAACCTAGAAAGTAAGCCTAGAAAACTCGTAGTTAACCAGTTAGAGGAAAAGGTAACAATTATTTTATTTGAGCGGATCATTTAGACCATTTATATTTAAAGTAATTGATACATATGTACTTAATGCCATTTTGTTTATTGTTTTCTGGTTTTGTAGTTCTTTTCTTCTCTTGCTCTCTTGTGATTGACCACTTTGGTATTATTTTTGTCTTTCTTTCACTTTATTTCTTGTGTATCTGTCATAGGTTTTTGGTGTGTGGTTTCCATGAGGTTTATATATAATGTCCTAAGTATATAACTCATATGTTTAAGTTTATGGCACTTAAATTTGAACACCTAAGAGAACAACATTTTTACTCACCCCCCACTGTTTTATGTATATGTTGTTATATTTTGCATAATTTTATTTCATGAGTCCCCCTTAACTGATTGTTTAGGTATAATTGGTTTTACTTTTTTTTTTTTTTTTTTTTTTTTTTACTATTTTTGTCTTTTAGCCTTCAAAAGTGATTGCTACCTTTACTGTATGTTTGCTTTTACTCATGTCATTTTTTTCTTTCCGTAATTTTCATTATGGTCTTTTCTTCAGCACTTTAACATTTCTTGTAAGGCTGGTTTAGTAGTGGTGGTGAACTCCTTTAATTTTTGTCTGGGAGACTCTTTGTCTTTCAATTCTGAATGATAACCTTGTTGGGCAGAGTATTCTTGGGTGTAGCTTTTTTCCTTTCAGCACTTTGAATATATCCTGCCACTTCTTTCTGGACTGCAAAGTTTCTGATAAGAAATCAGCTGATGGCTTTTTGGGGTTTCCTTTGTATGTTACTAGTTGCTTCTCACTGCTTGTAAAATTATCTTTAATCTTTGACATGTTAATAATTATGTGTCATGATGCGAACCTCCTTGGATCTATCTTATTTAGAACTGTCTTTGCTTCTTGGACTTGGATGTGTATTTCCTTCCCTGGGTTAGGGAAGTTTTCAGTTATCTTTTTTTTTTAGAGATTTTATTTATTTATTCATGATAGACATAGAAAGAGAGAGGCAGAGACACAGGCAGAGGGAGAAGCAGGCTCCATGCCAGGAGCCTGACACGGGACTCGATCCCGGGACTCCAGGATTGCACCCTGAGCCAAAGGCAGGCGCCAAACCACTGAGCCACCCAGGGATCCCCAAGTTTTCAATTATTAAAAGTATTATTCTCCTTTCTCTCCCTACCTTTGGGACTCCTATAATGAGAATAATAGAATTCTCTCATTATAAGAGAGAATACTTGTTTACTTGATGTTGTCTAAGAGATCTATTGTAGTTGTTCAGCTTGGGTGCTTTCCACTTCCTGCCTTCTAGATTGCCGATCCATTCTTCTGCATTTTCTGATCTCTTGTTGATTCCCTCTAGTGTATTTTTCATTTCAGTTCTTGTATTCTTCAACCCTGATTGATTCTTTTTTTATATTTGTCTCTTTGTTCATCCACTTTTCTGTCCAGTCCAGTGAGCATCTTTATGACCATTACTTTGAACTCTATCAGGCATATTGTTTAGCTGTTTCATTTAATTCTTTTTCCAAGGTTTTGTCTTGTTTTCTTTTTTGGAGCAAATTTCCTCTGTCTCATTTTGGTTGATTTTCTGTTTGTTTCTATGAATTAGGTGGAATAGTTGTTTCTCCTAAATTTGAAGGAATGGTCTTGTGTATGGTTGTCCACTGTGTAACTTGTATGTGCCTGATGATTTTGGTTGACTGTAACTCTGGGTGGCATGGACTAGGCGTCCTGGACGTTATCTGCTAGGGCTGTCCTAGTGCCACGGCCAGAGCTGAAGTGAATGTGGGCCAGGGTGGTCCCAGGGTTTTCCGTGCAGAGAACACCTGACAGGATAGCTAAAGCTGAGATAATTACAAGTGTTGGGTCCCAGGGCTCTCTGTGCAGAGGGTACCCTGGCATGGCAGCTGATACTAAAGTGGATTTAAATTGAGTGTCCCCCCCCCCAGAAAAAATTTTTAAAAAAACGGTGTGTCCTGGGGTGTTTTACCCAGGGGGCACCCTGGTGGGGTGACTGAACTAAAGTGGGGTGCAGTTCAGATTCCCATGTCATTCCACACAGAGGGTACCCTGAGCCGTAAAGGGCATGAGCCAGGAGGTCCTAGAGCAGTCTGCCCTACTGAGTTGTTTGGAGCCAGAGTGGCATAGGCCTGGGATGTTCTGGGGTGCGTTGTGCCTATATCACCTTGGTGAGACAGCTTGGATTCAGTATGTGGCACATTAAGGCCACTCTGGTGGATGGCGTGGGCTGGTGTGGGCTAGGGGCCAGGGGCTTGTGGAAGCAGTAGGCTGCTCCTTTGTACACTATAAAGGTGGTGGGAGAATGTAAACTGTCACCACCCCCTCTGGAGAGAGTTCTAGCAGCTCTCTGCCTTTTGGTGGAGTTCTAGGGCTGGATCTTTTATAATCTAGTTGCTCTTTTAAACTACAGCTTTTTTCTGTACCCCAGGGCATCT
Organism: Canis aureus; assembly: GCF_053574225.1. Lineage (NCBI taxonomy): Eukaryota > Metazoa > Chordata > Mammalia > Carnivora > Canidae > Canis > Canis aureus. The sequence goes on from NC_135618.1 coordinate 22,067,918, forward strand.
GGGGCTGGTGTGGGCTAGGGCCTGGGGCTCACTGAGGTGGCAGGCCAACTACGGTGTCAGGACCATGCTCCTCTGCATTGTTAAGGTGAAGGGGGAACATAAACCCTGGTGCTTACCAGTCCCTTTGACCCTCTAAGAGAGTTTCAGCAGCATCCCCAATATTTGGCAGGGTTTTAGGGCTGGTTCCAGTTACGCTTTTAAACCATGGCTTTTCTATACCCAAGAGCAAATAAATCTGCTCGTGGTCCTTTAGTACTATCCCTTCCCGCTGCAGTTTGTAGCTTTAGGGGTAGGGTTTCCTTTCGTTACTGTGTCACCATCCCTCTTGCTGTTGTCTGTATGGTCTATTGTGTAGAAGCTGTTCAGTCAGCCTCCGTTCTTTAGGACAGAGTGCTTTATAAATAGATACAGATTTGGCATATCTGTGGAAGAGCGGAGTTCAGGGTCTTCCTACATCACCGTTGGACTGGAAGCCCAACAGTCAGTTATTTTCAAATGCGTGAAGTGATGTCTCGAAATATACTAACATCTGGGTACTCACTTTATACTAGGTCTGTGCTGCACACAGGGTATTGATGAGGTTAACTTAACCAAAATCCAACTGCTAGCAAGCACCACAGCTTCACTTTGAACCCGGGTCCTCTAGAGCCAGGTCTACCGTGTATCACTATTCACTGTCTCCCAAGCCACAAACCTTAAATTTTCCATATCACTCTCATTAAGCTTGGTTTATTATTAGGATATAGTATCTAGGGAAGAGGATACCTCAGGAAGGTAGGAGGTATAATTAATATTAAATAACTCACCATAGTACAATAAAGAGACTAGATACAATTATTTTCACAAAAAGATATATTTTCATAGGACTATTTACATTTTTTATATTTAAAGAATATCATACAACTGATACCTTCCAAAATGTTTCATGCTTTTAAACTCTTTTCTATTTACACTTATCTGACAAGCAATTTAAACTAAAATGGTCAAATACCTCAGAAATAGAAAGCAACCTGCCAACATAGCTAGGTCTTAAATTTGCTGATCAACATTAGCAATAGTTACTTTCATAATAAATTATTTAAAAATCAGTAGTAATTTTAAACAATTCATAAATAAGTGTGCTCTGTGCAATTTACATGTTTAATATCCTGTGGATACTAAAAGCTTGTACACTGTCAGATTTGTACATTATTACTTTATCAAATGATAAGCCTTCCCAAAGAAGAAACTGGAGAAGCTTGAAATCATATCCTAAGGTTCTCTGGAGAGTTATCAAAGCTCTGCCTGCTTTACAGGAGGAGGTTCCAGTTTACGTGAGAGGGCAGTTAAAATCTGGTTGAATTTCTCATATCTCTCTGTCTGATTCACTTGTGCACCTTTGCTGCCCCAGAGCAATCGCATCTGAAATTCAGTCTTGAAGATTTCACTCATTTCTTCATCTGGTTGAAAACCTATTAAAAACAAACAGTTACTTTAGTTTTCAAATGTAATGTTGAAATAGACTGAAAACTTACTCGCTTAAAGTAGGATCAAAATGAACTTCATCTTCCATCAGAACTTTAAAAATGCCCCCAAAGAAAAATATAGCTCTGCTTTATATAAGGAAAGGGCAGGCCCCATCCTCAAGGATCTGAACACCTTCGGAGAAGGAATACCAAGTAAGCTCACTGAAACATGATAGAATGAAATTCATGTGCATAAGCCACTGTGGGAAGGGGAATGTTCAAAGTACTTTGTTTTGTTTTTACAGCTTTACTGATGTATAATTTATGTCACGATTCACCTATTTTGATTTGTAAGAGTAAGCCTATACAAGTTGTACATCCATCACCACCAGTTTTAAAACCCCCATCTCATCCTAGAAAGTTATACCTAGTGCCTCTTTGCTTTGTGTTGCTCTTGCTTTGCCTTTTCTAGAAACTTGATATAAACAGAATCATACAATGTGGACTTTATATCAGGTTTCTTTGATTCAGCACCAGGTTTTTGAGACTATTCCATATTGTTGCAGGTTATCCACTCATTCCTTTTTATCGCTGAGTAGCATTCAGTTATATGGACATTCCACATTTTGTTTATCCATTCACCAACTGATGGACATTGGGAGTGTTTCCAGTTTCTGGCTGTTATGAATAGTGGTGTAAACATTTCCATGTAGGTCTTTGTATGGACGGACATGTGTTTTCATTTCTCTAGGGGAGGAATTACTTGGTCATGTGGTAAATATGTTTAAAGAAACTGTCAAACTCTTCTAAAATAGCTGTACCATTTTCTATTCTCACCAGCTCCAGTTTCTCCATAAGCTGCCAAATCTTAGTATTATCTTTTTTTTTTTTTTTTTTTAAGCAGGCTCCATGCCCAGTGTAGAGCCCAACATGGGGCCTGAACTCAACAACCCTGAGATCAAGACCTGAGCTGAAAGGAAGAGTCGGATGCTTAACTGACTGAGCCACCCAGGTGCCCCAGGATTACCATTCTTTTTAAAGTGTAACCATTATAGACAGTGTGTGCTATTATCTCATTGTTGTTTAAACTTACATCTCCCTAATGCTTTGAACATCTTTCCATGTAGTTATTTGTCATTTGCAGATCTTCTCTGGTGTAGATCATCTTGTTTGTCTTCTCATTGAGTTGTAAGAGTTTGTTATATAGTCTAGATCTAAATCCTTTATCAGATAAATGTTTAGCAGATATTTTCTTCTACTCTGGGACTTGCCTTTTCTTTTGAAGAGTAAAATTTAAAATTTTGGTTTATCAGAAATTTGTTATGGTTCATGTTTTTTGTGTCCTAAACCAGGGCACAATGAATTTCCCCGATATCTTATAGGAGCTTTACACTTGGGCCTATGATCCATTTTGGATTAATTAGTGTGTATGGTATGAGGTAAGGATCAGGAATCATTTTTTTCTTTTGCATATCATATCCAGTAGTTCCAGCACCATTTGTTGAAAGGCTATATCTAATGAATTACATTGGCACCTTTCTCAAAAAATAAATGTGTGGATTTGTTTCGTGACTCTCTCTTTTGTTACATAAGAGATCTGTCTACTTAAAGCCAAGGATACTCTGTCAACCATCAGAGAGGTAGAAACCTCCAGCCAAAGAGTCATACGGACCCATGGTTCTCATCCTTGATTATTGCTGAATTAATCTGCTCTATCCTTAAATATATTTCTACCATCTAGATTTATAGGATCTTTGTGGTGAATAATAGAAGCCTTCTAGTCCATCCTTCCCTGTAATGCCAGAACATAACAGCACACCATAGGCCAGTGACTTCCAATCATTCAATTAACATGCTTTGGGTTGGGTTTATGTTGGTGAGCAAATCTCTGCCCTTACTGGGTTCATAGTTACTTCCCGCAATGAGAACTTTCTATATAAACCTGTAGCAGGATTAACTGAGAAAATGCCATTAGATACCTTTAAAGTGATTTGTTGTAGAGCAGCTTAAAGCCCTTTTCTCAAAACTCATCCTAATATATTGGCTTAGGCAACATCCAATATAATACAGTTATTAGCCTTGTATAAACAGGCACTCTAAAATCTGGTGAATTGAATTAGGTGCTTTTGGGATGCCTGGATGGCTCAGTGGTTGAGTGTCTGCCTTCAGCTCAGGGCATGATCCCGGACTGCTGGGATCAAGTCCCGCATGGGGTTCCCTATGGGGAGCCGGCTTCTCCCTCTGTCTGTGCCTCTGCTCTTCTCTCTGTATTTCTCATGAATAAATAAATAAAATCTTTAAAAAAAAAAAAAGAATTAGGTGCTTTTATTTTTTTGAACCCTACAATGCCAACCCTAGAGAACTTTCTGATGAAAAAAAATTGAAACAGATCTGTAGTTCTTCAACCGACAGCAGATACAGTGTTAAACAGCTTAGTCTCAAATACTTTGTTTTAGGATGAAATAAACAGGCTCTCCTGCTCTATGTAGCTCTTTCTCAGCCTTGTGAATGAAACTGTGGGCTTTTGAAGAATTTTAAAAATATAGCAAAGAAGAGGAAGTAATCATTCCTGATAACCACCACCTTGGGTAAAAGCCCTCCTTCTTGTCTTGCTTCCTAAATGATCTTTTTGCCTACAAGCTTTCAGCCTTCCCACAAACACATGCCAAATTTAAAATATAAATCTGACATCATGACACTCTCCCATTTTCAAAACCCTTCACAGGCTCTTCCTCAGCCTTCCCACCTCTATCCACCTCCTTCAGCCTAGTTGGTCATTCCTTAAAACACACTTTACACTAACCCAAACCTAAATATTGATGATTTACAGTTTTCTCCAAGCTCTCTCAGCAGTGCCTTTGCCTGTGTTGGGTTCTCTGATGCTAAAAACAAGGGAGCTGGGAGCTCACTTCCCAATATGGGAAGAAATAGGAAAGCAGATAAATGAAGTCACTCTAACTCCTCATGTTGACCCACACTCAAATAGCTCCAATCAGAAGTCCTAATGGTAGGCAAGTTGACCAATTCTTTCTTGACCTTTCTGCATTTATTCTATGCCACTGACACAATAGAACACATGGAAAAGGAGAAACAGGAGCCTCAAGTCTTGTAGAGACTAAGAGGAAGTCATGGTCAATCATAAGAAAAGGAATCCTATGCCTTAATCTTTCCTACTTTGTCCTTTCCTGAGAGCATCCATGCTCTTTTGTTCCTTCACTCTAATTACTGTGAAGAATAGGAGCAGCTTACCTTCCAGGATCCTCTCAGCATTCATCCGGTAGCTGTCTGCTGTTTCTGCCATGAGCCGGCCAGTGGCTAAGTGGTTCAGCATAATCTCACAGCTTTCATCGTTTTTTTCCCACATATCAGTCCCTTCAAAAGTGACAGCTTGGCGCTCCATTAAGGTCACAAGAGGCAGCAGTAGTGGGACTGATATTTTGTTGGGGGGGACACACATCGACTCTGAAAAACAAGGTAAAGTTTTCCACGTTGTATTTTTTTTTCAAAGTTAAGCAGAGAGTTCCAATTCAAGATGGTGACAGAGGAGGAGCCTGTGCTCACCTCCCTGAGTGGACATGTCGAATCTGCAGCTTACTATGGAACTTCCTCTGAAAAAAAAAAACTAAAACTGAGTAACTCCTACATACTGGGCAGACAAATGAAGGGCCACGTCAAAGCAGGTAGGAGAGGCTTGGCCCAATCTCTCCATAAACCTCAACCCTGGCACAACTGGGAACAAATGCAACACCTGGAGCTTTTTCCCTGAGGAGTAAAGGCTTTGAACTCCACATTGGACACCCCAGCTTTGAAGACCTTCACCTAACAGACGAGTCCCCACGTCCCACAAGGCTTTAACAAGCTGAGCAAGTTAAAAGGCTTGTGTGTTCAGACTCACCTGCCCCAGGGCTCAGTACAGAGGCAGTGGATTGAGAGGAGCTCATTTGCTAATCTTGAAGTGTTGGTCTGCGGGGCAGACTGATTTAGCGCTCATCTAGGGCCCGCTGGCTGGCAGGCACATCTTCACACACTTTCTCTGCTTTATTCTAGCCAACAGGTGCCATCGTTTCTTTTTCCTGTAGGTGCCATCTATAGGGTGTCCCTCTGCCAAATTCCATAGTGCCAGTATCTCCAAAGTGGAGCTGTTACACACAGTTGGCGCATCAGTTTTTGTAGGTGCTCCCCACGATACAGCCCTGCTCACCTAGCTGTGAAAGCTAGAGGGATTGTGATCCTATGTCTCATAGAACTGTAACAACTGGAAATACAGTCCTAGACAGGCACCCCCAGCTTACTGCATAGACAGCAGTCTGAAATATCCCCCAGTCTTTCTGTGAAAGAGGCCTATTTGCTTGTCCTGGAGCTTTAGCTGGAGAGGCAGGCTTCCTGTCTGGCACACAACTGGGGGCCTACAGAGATGCTCTCAGGTAATGTAGGCTGGTAGAGACCATTTTTGCACTCTCCCTCTGCCCTGCTACAGCTTCCTGATACCACCTAAAAGGGGACTAGCTTATATACTTGTTTGAAGCTTTTTTTTTTTTTTTTTTTTTTTGCAACTGCCCCCTGTGGGACACCTTCACATGACCTGGCTCTAAGGGCCAGTGGGGCTTATGCTTGCATTCCCACAGGACTATATATATGCATAATTAAACAAACTGATGCCTGAGGATTTGGCTTTCCAACTGGCCTGAATCTAGGTGCTGACTGAGACCCTCCCCTTTGAGACACTGACAGGTCTTAGCATATTCTCAACTACTGGGAGCCATTAAAAATAAAAATGACTGCTTGGACAATCACAAAGGTTAGAGAGACAACCAAGAACTAGATCAGGGTTGAATGATAAGGCTCATGTCTTTTGTGAGGTCAAGCTTGGAAAAGGTGGCTGTTTTATCTAATGCATAGAAACCAACAAAAAGAGTCAAGCAAAATGCAGAAACAGGAATATGTTCCAAATGAAAAGAGAAAACCTCAGGAAAACCCTTAATGAAATGGCAATAGGTAATTTACATGACAAAGAGTTCAAAATAATGGTCGTAAAGATGCTCACTGAATTTGGGAAAAGGACAAACACAATGAGAACTTCAAGAGATAGAAAATATAAAAGCACCAAATAGAAGTCAGAGAGCTGAAGAAAGCAATCAAACTGAAAATTTAGTAGAGAGGTTCAACAGACTAGGTGAAGCAAAAGAAAGGATTAGTGAACTCAAGATAACAGAAACTTTACAATCAGAGCAGCAAAAAAGAAAAAAAAATGAAAAAAGTGGAGAGAGTCTGCTTGATGACTTTCCATATGTCCCATAAACTAACATTTGCATTACAGGGGTCCTAGAAAAAAAGAGAGAGGGGAAGAAAACTTATTTGAGGAAATAATAGCTGAAAACCTCCCTAAGCAAATAGACATCCAGATCCAGGAAAACCCAGAGAGTTACAAATAAGATCCACACCAAAACATGTTATAATTAAAATGTCAAAAGTTAAAGAATAGGAAAAAATCTTAAAAGAAGTAGGAGGAAAAAAACAGCTTGTAATGTACAAAGGATACCTCCCCCACCCCCACCCCCCGCATTAAGACTCTACCAGCAGAAACTTTAGAGGCCAGAAGGGACTGGCACAATATATTCAAAGTGCTAAAAGAAAAAAAAAACTTCCAACGAAGAATACTCTATCTGGCAAAGCTATCATTCAGAATTGGAGGAGAAATAGAGTTTTCTAAACAAATAAAAGATAATCACCACTACTAAACTGGCTGTATGAGAAATGTTAAAGGGACTTTTGTTACCTGAAAAGAAAGGGTGCTAATTAGTAACAAAACATGCAATATACCAATCTCCCTGGTAAAAGTAAATAGACAGTAAAGGTAATCACTTATAAAGCTAGTATGAAGGTTAAAGGACAAAAGTGGTAAACCTAACTAACTGCAATAATTAGGAAACACAGATAAAAAAAGATGTAAGATACGACATCAAAAAATGTTGTGGGGAGTAAAAATGTACAGATTTAGAATGCATTCAAACTTAAGTTGGTATCAACTTCAATAAGAGATTGTTATAGGTTGTAAGCCTCATGGTAACCACAAAGCAAAAACCTATAGAAAATACACTATAAAAGATGCATAGCAATAAAGAAAATCAAGCCACAAAGGAAGAGAACAAGAGAAAAAATGAGCAGAGAAGGATAAAATAGCCAGAAAACAATGAATAAAATGGCAAAAAGTACATACCAACCAACAATTAAATGTAAATGGATTGAATTTTCCAATCAAGACATATAGTGACTGAATGGATAAAAAAAAGACCCATCCTTATGCTTCCTACAAGAGACTCCCCCTTCAGATGTGAGGGCGCACACAGACTGTAAGTGAAGAGATAGGAAAAGATAATTAACCAAAAGAAAGCTTGAGTACCTATACTTATATCAGACAAAATAGACTTTAAGACAAAGACTATTAATAAGAAACAAAAAAAGAGCATTACATAATGACAAAGAGGTCAATCCAATAAGAGAATATAACATTTGTAAATATTTATGTGCCAAACATAGGAGTATCTAAATATATAAAGCAAACATTAACAGACCTAAAGGAAGAAATAGATGGACACAATAACAGACTTTAACACTCCACTTACTGGATAGATCATCCAGACAGAAAATCAGGAAATACTGGCCTTAACAACATGTTAGACCAAATGGACCTCACAAATATACACAGGGTATTCTATCCAAAAGCAACACAATACATATTCTAAAGGGCATGTGGAACATTCTCCAAGGTAGACCTCCTATGGTAAGTCACAAAAGTTTTTTTGTTTTTGTTTTAATTTGAGACAGAGAGGGAGAGAGAGAGAACAATAGAGAGAGAGAGAGAGTAAGAACAGGAGGAGAGAGAGAAGCAGGCTTCCCGCTGAGCAAGGAGCCTGATGTGGGGCTTCATCCCAGGACCCTGGGACCATAACCCGAGCCAAAGGTAGATGCTCAACTGCTGAGCTACCCAGGCGTCCCTCCAAACTCATTTTATGAGGCTAGCATACACATTGATACTAAAACCAGACAGGGACACTACAAGAAAAGAAAATTACAGGCCAGTATCCCTGACGAACGTGGATGCGAAAATTCTCAACAAAATACAGGCAAACTGAATTCAATAATACATTAAAAAAGGATCATATACTATGATCAAGTAGGATTTATTCCAGAGATGCAGGGATGGTTGACATCTGCCTATCAATCAATATGATACACCACACTAACAAAATGAAGGATAAAAATAAAACGCTCGAGGAGCCTGGATGGCTCAGTCTGCCTTCGGCTCAAATCATGATCTCCTGGGATTGAGTTCTGCAATGGCTCTCCTCAGCGGGGAATCCACTTCTTCCTCTCCCTCTTCCTCTAAGACATTCCCCCCTGCTCAAGCACTTCCTCTCTCTCAAATAAATAAAATCTTTAAAAAAAAAAATCATATGATCAACTCAATAGATGCAGAAAAAGGGTTTGACAAAATTCAACACCCATTTATGATAACTCTCAACAAAGCAGGTATAGAAGGAACATACCTCTACATAATGTATATGACAAACCCATAGCTAATACTCAATGGTGAAAAGTTGAAAGAGATCAAGAGCAAGACAGGGATGCCCACTCTCTTCACTTTTATTCAACATGGTATTGAATGTCCTAGACAGAGCAAATGGGCAAGAAAAAAATAAAAGGCATCCAAATTGGAAAGGAAGAAGTAAAACTATCACTATTTGCCAACGACATATTATATATAGAAAACAAAAACTCCCATCAAAAACTGTTAGAATATACAGATTCAGTCAAGTGGCACAATACAAAATATACAGAAAGTCTACTGCATGCCCATACACTAACAACAAACTATCAGAAGGAGAAATTAAGAAAACAATCCCATTTACAGTTACATGAAAAAGAATAAAATACTAAGGAATAAATTTAGCCAAGGAGCTGAAAGATCTATATCCCGAAAACTATACGACACTGATGAAAGGAACTGAAGAAGATACAAACAGATATTCTGTGTTCATGATTTGGAAGAGTTAATATTGTTAAAATGTCCATACTACCTAAAGCAATCTACAAATTCAATGCAATTCTTACAAAATTCCAATGGCATTTTTCACAGAAATAGAACAATCCTAAAATATGGGGGAACCACAGAAGACCCCAAATAACCAAAGGAGTTTTGAGAGAGAAGAACAAAGCTGGAGGTATCATGCGCCTTGGTTTCAAACTATATTCCAAAGCTATAGTAATCAAAGTAGTATGGTATTAACATAAAAATAAACACCTACTTGAAAGAAACTGAATAGAGAGCCCAGAAATAAACCCATGCACATATGACCAATTTATTTATGACAGAGGAGCCAAGAGCATACAATGGGGAAAGGACAAAATCTCTTCGATAGAATGGGGGAATGGACTGCTGGGAAAACTGGACAGCCACATGTAAAATACAACAGGACACTATCTTACACCGTATGCAAATATCAACTCAAAATGGATTAAACACTTGAAGGTAGACCTGAAACCACAGAACTCCTAGAAGAAAACATAGGCAGAAACTCCCTGACATTCATTTTAGTGATGATTTTTTTTTTTCTGCCACCAAAAGCAAACATCAACAAGTGAGACTACATCAAACTAAAAAGCTTCTACACAACAAAGAAAACCATCAACAAAATATAAAAGGAAACTACTGAATGGGAGAGAATATCTGCAAGTTATATATTTGATAAGGGGTTAACACCCAAAATACATAAAGAACTCACATAAGTAAACAACAACAACAAAAACAATGAAAAGAGCAGAGGATCTGAATAGACATTTTTCCAGAGGAGATACAGATAGTCAACAGGTACATTTTGGAAAGGTGCTCAATTTGAGGGGAATGCATATCAAAACCACAATGAGATATCACTTCACACTTATTAGAATGGCTATAGTAAAAAGATAAGAAATAGCAAATGTTGGAAAGGATGTGGAGAAAAGAGAACACTTGTGCACTGCCAGCAGGCATATATTTTAGTATAGCCACTATAGAAAACAGTATGGAGATTGCTCAAAAAAATTAAAAATAGAACTACCATATTATCCAGCAATTCCACTTCTGGGTATTTATCTGAAGAAAACAAAAATACTAACTCAAAAAAAATATCCGTATCCCATGCTCACTGCATTATTTACAATAGCCAAGATAAAACAACCGAAGTGTCTACCAATGGAGGAATGGATAATGTGGTGTGTGCACACACACACACACAATGGAATATTATTCAGCCATAAAAATAAATAAAATCCTGCTGTTTGACAACATGAATGGACCCTGAGAGCACTCTGCTAAGTGAAATATGTTACAGAACAAGAACAATACTAGATGATCTCACTTGTATGTGGGATCTAAAAAAATAAAACCAAAAAACCCCCAAAAGTCCCTCAGCTCATGAATAGAGAATAGATTGGTGGTTGCTTGAGGCTGGGGGTCAGGGGTGAGCAGAAAGGGTCAAAAGACAGAAATTTCCAGGTATGAAATGAGTAAGTCATGGGTAGGTAATGTATAACACAATGACTATAGTTAATAACACTGCACTGCACATTTGAAAGTAACCAAGAGAGTGACTCTTGAGAGTTCTCATCACAAAAAGAAAAACCGTATAACTGTATATGACGTGGGTATTACTTGGGTTGTGATCATTTGTAGTATATACAAATATTGACTCACTGCATTGTACACCTACAACTAATATAATGTTACGTACTTAACACCTCAATTAAGAAAGGGAAGCATGGAGTAGGTGACTGGTAGCCCATGTCCTGTTCTTCTAGAAATGATGCTGTCACCTAATAAAAGCCTCAAAATCCATCAAAAATCCTACAGATAACTCAGATCTTGAAATGTTCTGCTAATGGCTTTGATCAAACCAGGGCAGATATGACCTAACGGTCTCACGGACACACAGGGGGCAGCCACCATGCCCACTGGTGCTGACCCTGGGCTCACCTCTGCCTTCGTGCAGCATTTTGCTGAAAGGCTTCAGCTGTTTTTCATAGAGGATAGCGGTTTGGGTGTACTGGTGCCTCAGGGCAGTCCACGTTTTTTCTAACCTTGTGATCTGGAAGAAAGAAAGGTGTTATCATTTTTGAAAAAGCTCTTTTTAAAATCAAGTCAAAGCCTGTTGAAAGCAGTGTATAGAGAAAGGCTAATCCCCACCCCACCCTGTTCTGTATTGTTCTAATGGCCCATCCCGGAGACAGCTCCTCGTCAGTTTCTTGTATGTGTACATGTACCTGTGTATACACACATTTATATGACTTTTAAAATAAAAGGCATATCATACTTTACACATTTTTCAGTTTTTTTGCTTGGCAATCATTCAAGTATGTATAAAACAGCATAGGACAGCCTTACTTTGGGTTTTTTTTTTCCAGCCTTATTTTGTTAAACTTCCGTACGATGTTCCACTTTATGAATAAAGTTTACCTTGTCTCCCACAGATAAGAATTTTACAAGTTTTCTTTTTCTATTATGAAATTACCTTGTGAAGATTTTACAAATGTGTGTATGTGTGAAAATATCTGGAGAATAAATTTCCAGAAGTGGAACTCTGGGTCAAAGAATACATATATTTTAAATTTTGATGGGAATTCCCAGCTGTCCACAGAGGTTATATTGATGAAAGCATGTAGGAATATAATGTCTAGCATTTTCATTTAGTCAATGTCTGAGACACACAGAAGATTGTCCAGACCATATGATGCCACTCTACTCATTCCTTTTCATTTTGTTTAGTCAATGCCAACATATGCCACTGACTCTGACTGCCCAAAGCAAACAGCTCCCCACCTGTACCATAAAAACAGCAAGGCTAAGTGTCTGAGGTTTTTTTTTTTTTTTTTTTTTTTTTTCATGAAACAAAAAAGAGGAAGGGCACTAATATTTGGGGAATGAGTACCAACTCTGTCCCAGGTATTTGAAGAATTTAATTTAATCCTCCAATGCCCTATGAGGCAGTATTTTGGCCTCATTTTACAGATCAGAAATCAGAAGAGAATAGTTAACTCGCTCTAGATTTTATAGCTGGTAAGTGACAGAGAAAAGATTCATTCCCTTGTCCTCTACAAGCTGCGTCTTCCCAGAGGAAGGTGAGAAGCAGTCAGCAGAGCTGTTGGACAGAGGACGTGACTTACCCTCCTCTGGCCACCCCTCCCGCCATGTGCTTCTCTCTTCTCACTGTCCCTTCTCTTCCCCTCCCTGAAGCACCTGCCTTTCTGAAAGCAGCCCTGGTATCTCGTGTGGGCCCATCTGCTGGATGCTTTTTCTTGATACTAGAAGCTGAGAAGAGGAGGCACGGGAGCCTGCAGTACAGGGTCAAGTTGGGATGATGACACACAAGAATGATGTGATTCTCCTCTCCGCCTTCCCTGGGTCTGCCACAGTCCTCCCGTAGCAGTGCCCTAACTCACTTCAGGGGCAGGGGGGTAGAAGTGGGGGCCTGGAATACCCTGGAGGACTGCATGCTGGGGTACTCCAGCAGGGAAGTCTGATGCTGGTGGAGGCAAGGGAGCCACCTTGCACAAAGGCATATTATGGTGCTCTGGGAGAAGTCTCTAACCCTTGACCGTGACGTCATGGACAGCACAAGCATTCTCTTTATTACACACGATCCCACAAACATCCCCTTTACTACTCTCAGAGGAAGCTCTGGGCTGGAGTGCTACATACAGCTTGGCATGTTGTCTCAGCCTTCCAAAATGATATGCAGTTTTGGATAAGAAGAAATAAATATGATGCAAATTAAAAACACTTGAATGAAAAATTATAACCCCTGTTATTATAGGAGTTAGTGTATCATGAAAATACAGCTGGATCGGCTTATTTCAAATATGGATCCTATGAAATTCCAGGGCATCTAAGAGTTTTTCAGATTCTTAGGATATTGTCATTGGAATTGATTCCCTCCAAAATTTCCTGATGAAGGCACTAAGTGCTTCAGCTTGTCTTTAAGGCGACCTTGCTTTAATGCCAGGAAATGAGGTTCCTAACATGCTCTGACTTGCAGAACATGTGACTATGGCTATCTTCCCTAATGGCAGTGATGGATTTTCAGTGAGCACCCAGCAGGGCTTCAGAGACAATCTGTGGTTATGAGACAGTCAAGCTAAATAACGAGTAGTTTTGGTGTTACTGGTTGCAGTTGGGTTTGTGGGACTGGAGGACCCTCAGGGCGAGATTACCAAAGTCTATGGCTTATGGGGCAGAACAGAAATGAGAAAGCTACCCCTTGCCCAGAGACAATGAAGATACAGAATGACTTTTCTCCGTAAGGTCTGTTTGATTTTAAATACAGGCTTTCAGGTTTGATACTCATCCTAAAAACAGCCCATCAAAGCAGATGAGTTCAAAGTGCCTGATTTCAGAAACTCTAATTGGGAGTTTGTATGACAAATGGGCTAGAAATCTGAATTTTTAAAAACAGAAGTCTGTTTTAGGTAACCTGAGGAACAGAACTTTGAGACAAACCACTATGGGCATTCCCAGATATAAGCTCCCCCAAATATCTGGTGATGCACATGATCAGTCTCTCTTTTATGACACACGTTAGCCAGCCAGATCATCCTAATTGGTTCTTAAGGAATACCAATTGTTCCTGAGGATCGCTCTTATTGAACACCAAAGATAAAGTGTGGGCTGTCAACAATTACCAACTGGTTTGAAAAACAGAGCCAAAACACTTAGGACACTGCTTCTGGTTGCCCTCTAATCAAAGCTGCTGTCACTAAGATTTAGTTTATCTTTCAAAGTTGACTAAAATCATGGGTGATTTGCTAAGCATGGGCTTGCAGACCACATTCAGAACTCTAAATACACCCAGGCCTGCAGGGTGCACAAATCAAATGGAAATTTACCTGTGGCATTTCCAGGGCTTTCATGATGGCCGAGAAAGAATAGAGGTCCCCCATGGAGTCTTTCAGTTCCACTGCCACTTGGATGATCCTATTGAGGGTGGCGGCTCGGTCCTCCAAAGTGCTCGTGCAGCCCAGAATGTCCACTGCAATGCCGATGGCCATTGTGTTGTGTCTGGGAGGCAGAAGATCAGTGGTCAGACCCAGGGCCCACAGGACTAGGAGGAAAGGAATGCAGACCAGCCAGAAAAAAGGCTGGATGTACACGCTGTGCCGATTTCAACAGTGAGATCACCCCTGCAGGCTGATGGCAGCAGGGCCTGGGCTAGGCCTGAGGGTGCACTATTTAGAGTCAGAAAGGACAGATGCCCAGGATAGAGCCATGTTCAGCCCTGGATCTGGGGGAACAGAGAGGGCCCTCCTGGGTGAAGCTGCTCAGAAGTACAGGTGGCTTCTGGCACTTTCCACCATGAGAGGTCTGGGGAGACACCTGGTCCCTCAACACACTGGGGAATCCCATCCTCAGGAAGTCCTGGGCCATCTCCACTATGTGCCTAGGACTGGGGAAATGGAAGCAAAAAGAAACAAGAGAATATGCTTGACCCAAGAAGACAACACAGGTCTTGAAACATAAGAAGGGATGAGGAAGGAAGAATGGAGAGTCTGTGGCTCTGGTCAAGGGGCCAGAAAGTGAATGGAGATGTGGACAATGACTGAATAGCTGACAGGAATTTCCCTATAAAGTCAGACCCTCATAAAATAGAAATCTTGTATCTGCCAACAATCCTCCCTTTTCTCATCCTGTACTACCCGGGTCAAGCTCACAGACCCAGAACAGGAAGCAGAGTGATCTTTTCTCCACATGACAATGAGACTTATTTGAATGGGGTCGCAGAGCAGTCTGTGCTGATGGCGGGTGGCAGAGACCAATCCCTTCCTTCTCTCCCTCAGTCAGGACCAGGGAGTTGACTGCATTGGGCCAGAATGGCCTCCATTAAATTTCTCCCGGGCTGTGGCACAAGTCCTGGAAGTGCAGCCCCTGTCCACAGCTACACGTACTAAACTACAACATGCCTTTGCCCTCTAGCTCTGGGGTCACCTTGAGGCCCACAGTGCCAGGCTCTCTCCCAATGCCTTGAGCCAAGGGTGGCATGATTCATCAAGTGGCTAGCCCTACCACTTTCTCTAGTGATTATGAAATCAGTGATGAGCTCTGCTGTCTCCAAGTGTGTCTGTGTGTTTGTCTTTGTCTTTGCATACCTGTCTGTGGTGCTTATTCACAGTGTGACCATAGGCTGTTCCCTAACTGCTCCACTCCTCAATTTCTTCAGTGTAAAAATGAGAGCTAAGGTCGTTGTGAGAAAGAGAGACAGTGCAGGGGTATAAGAATCACCAGAATGCCTATCTCTGATAGGCCCCTACCAGATGGTAACTGTGATCACAACGGTCTCTGTGTGCACATCTTTCTCTGTCAGCGTGTCTACCTTTTTTTTCTCTCCTCTTCCTGAGTTTTTTAAAATATTTGTTCACAAGAGACACAGAGAGAGGCAAAGACATAGGCAGAGGGAGAAGCAGGCTCCCCATGGGGAGTGTGATGGAGGACTTGATCCCAGGACCTCGGGATCATGACCTGAACCAAAGGCAGATGTTCAACCACTGAGCCACCTATATGCCCCTCTTCCTGAGGTCTTAATTAATAGATGCTAACATAAAGTATATATTTTTTATTACTTACTGAATTTATTGACATTAAGGTTGAGCTGAGCATTTTCAGATGTTTCTTTTAACTAACAGCTTCCCATATTGCCTTCGATTGATTCTTCTGTTCACTGTTTTTTCCTGTGTTTTAAATGACCCTTAATAAAAGATACGTTCTTGGGCAGCCGGAGTGGCTCAGTGGTTTAGCGCTGCCTTCAGCCCAGGGTGTGATCCTGGAGACCCAGGATCGGGTCCCACGTCACACTCCCTGCATGGAGCCTGCTTCTCCCTCTGCCTGTCTCTGACTCTCTCTCTGTGCGTGTCTCTCACGAATAAATAAATAAAATCTTAAAAAAAAAGATAGGTTCTATGCTTCTTTAAGACCTGGCATCATATCAATGGTTAATGGAGTAATCTGTCCATTCATTCAAGCAACGTGGGCCTAAAGCCTCCTGTATACACTACTATAGGAAAAACAACTGAGCATGGCAGGTCTGAGGCGGAAGCTCCAGTGCTGGCAATAAGAGGCACTGACTGTTATACAAAGGACATCTCCCCTCAGCAGGCCTGGAATGGGTGAGGTGGTAAATTAAAAATAAAGGGTGGTTTGTATTTGATTCTCAAACACGGGAAGATGATGTCATCTGACCCTTCAAAATGGCTATAACCTTGGCCTTTATTTAGCAACCGCACTGTAATGAAGAAACCGGCTCCCCAGACTCTAGCAGGCCGATCCCCCAGGGTCAGCCTTGGACAGGAAGCTAACCAAGGAGAGGGGCCCCAGGGAAGTGGCGATCAGGACAAAGAGGAAACAGATGCCGACAGGCGTGGAAATCAGAAAACAGCCCCAGAGGAGCCCCCAGCCTGCCCCCCCTCCCCGACCTCAGCCGGGGGCCCAGGGCGCATGTCCAACATTCCTAACAGCACAGGTAAAGTAAGGCCTGGAACCTGGGGGATCTTCCGCTGAGCTGCATCGCATGAGGAACGGGGACAGGCTGTGGCTCAGCTCACCTCTGTTGAAATGGTGACCACTGGCCCAACAACAACAGAGTTGCCCCCTGCTGCGCCCCCTAGCTGCCCCCGGGGCTCCGGGCAGGAAGGCGATGCCTGCAGACAGAGGCTAGAATCTAGGAGGCTAGAATCTAGGAAAGCCTGTAGGAAAAGGAGGAACATTCACAATTCGCCAAAGGCATTAAACAACAAGGAGGCTTGTACAAAGCCAGGAACCGGTCCCTAACCTCCTGCCTCCCAGAAGCATTCAGCACTGCAGGGTTTTGGGGCTATGCAGGCCGCAGCCACAGCGGCCTGGGGCCCGTTTCCTGTGCTCTCTAGCCAGGTAACCTTGAAAGCAGCTGCACCGATTCCTCAGGCTCCCTGAAATGTCCGGTTTACTTTTTAGGGGCTGGCATCCTAGACTGCGTCCACCAGCCACATACATTCACGCTTGAACCGTAAACAGTAAAAGAAACAGTTTGTCTCCCGGTTGCCACATTTCAGGTTCTCAATAGCCCCACGTGGCTGTGGCTACGGTCATGGGATAAAAACACTTCAGCCACCACAGAAATGGACTGGACAGCACGAGGACCGGGCAGGTCGTGGAAGGCCAGGAATCCGGGTGCCCATTAGAACCCACGTTTGTGTCGTGACAATAAGGAACTTGGCTGGAAAAAAACAGGATACTTAAGGTAACCAGACAGCCTTGCCCAAATCAATGGTCTCTTCTCGTGCGTCAACAAGTCCAATGTCTGTGGTGATCTGGTATCTAGTCTAGCACTTTCCTTAAAAATATACCTCACTATTTCTGTCTTTTTCATTCCTAAACCTCCAACGCTCCAGCCTGTGGGTTTTGGCGGGCGCCGGGCCCGGGCTCCCCGGGAGGCTGAGGAGGCTGAGGAGGCTGAGGAGGCTGAGGAGGCTCCCCGGGAGGCTGTGAGGAGCGGGAGCGCCGCCCCGCCCACCTCTCCATGTTGGGACTCGGTTCTTCCCGGGCTTCCCCACAAACTGCCACTTATTCCTAAGGTGCCCCTGAACTCCCAGGCGGTGAGGTGGGGCGCAGGTGGCGAGGCGCCCCGCCGCCAGGCCGCAGCAGGAACGTGCTGTGAGCTCCCGCACTTCCTCCGCGCAGCTCCAGGAATCCTGCGGCCAAGGCTTCCGGGACCCGGGACACGGGACCCGGGACCCGGGACACCGGACGGGCTCGGGGCTGGCGGCTGCGCGCCCGTCCGCTCCGGGAACCTGCTGCGCTGGCGGGGCCGGAAGCGCAGGGGGCAGCGCTGCTCACCGTTCGATGATGTCCAGGCGCAGCTGGTGGCCGTAGGGCAAGGTGAGGAGCTCCAGCCCCGAGCTCACGCCCATGTTCCTCCTCGTCTCCTCGGACACTGCGAGTATCCTAGCGACCTGTCAAGGACACGAGTGAAACAGACTGGATCAGGGAGCGGGCTTGCCACCAACACGACCAAGAAAGGCGGCGAACTGGGACGGTGCGGAGGCATCAGCATCCCCAAGTACAGTGTTTAGGGAAGGACTCGAAGACGTCACGGGAACTGAAAACCTGAGAGGAAAGCAGCTGGAGTGCTGTGCACACCTGCAGGTGGTCCCTCCCCGCCCCCGCCCCCGCCGGCAGCAGGGCCGCAGGTGCACTGAGCCTCTGGGCGGCGCAGCCCTGGCGCACCAGCCCCCTCGCCCCCCCCAGCGACTGCCGCCAGGGCTCCGCCGCTCGGTTCTCGCTCAACGGCAGGACTGGCTGCTATTACCCTTAATTACGCCTCCCCTGGGCTCCGTCACTGCACCACACGTCTGGAAACTATTAGACACACGTCCAGCGATTTGAAACCCGAGGTCTCCAGCACACCCCCTTCTCCCCCGAGAGGCCTTCCTTCAAAAAATGTTTGGCCCCGCCGGCTCCCCGACCTCGGTTCTGGCGTGTCATCACCAGGTATCAGTCGACCGCTGCCTCGAAAGGTTACGGCCCAGTCGCTGCGTCGGGAACACCAGGCTAACGAGGCCTCGCAGCGCGCTGACGTCCAGCAGAGCCACTAGCGGATACGGTGGGTCTAAGCGACTCTGGACACGTGGCAGGCACACACGGACTCCCCTCCTCCAGCTGCTCGACTTGTCCTAGACTGTGAGGAGGCCAGGCATCTCAACAGTCCGGAGGCCTCCATAATAGGCCACAGAAAACATCTCACGTTTGGCTGATATTCTTAACCCTGACCATTAACTTCTGTGGTTCAACAAAGGAGCCAGGGTCAGCCCAGAGGAAATGAACCTGTGGGAATTAGCTGCACAGTGGCAGACTGGGCAACAGGATGCAGGATTCCTACAATGCTCTCTGGGCCTCAGTTTCCCCTTCTCTACCACAGCTGCTAAGTTCGCCTTTCTCAAGGTCTTTGCAAAGGATCAAATGACTTTAAAGCTATTTGAAAATACAAGTTGTGAGTCACTGGCATGTAGAAGAGGGAAGAATTTTGGCCAGATCTCCGGAAAGGGATTTACACCTTGACCATGGTAAATGGTAAGGCAACCCAGATGTATACCCCAGCCACCCGTGGCCACATACACTCTGCTTGCTTGTTTAGACAGCTGCCCCCGCAGAGGCTCCAAACCCAAAGCCTCTGGGTGGTGGGCATCCCCCAATTCACACACGGTCTGTGTAATGAGATTCAAAGTCTTATCACTGATTCGGTTTTGTGCTGGAAGCTCTAGTAACCAGAGTGATCCCTGCTCTGAGAGAGAAGCCCCCAAGTCGGTTTTCCTTCAGTGCAAACATGCAATCGCCCGGCCACTTTCCTGGGTGTTTGCCAGGATATACTGACACCTGCTTGCCCCAAGGCTGAGCTAGGACAAAGGGGTCCTGAGCTCACACTGCAGAGCCTGCATTAGGTCCTCTGGCAAAATGCCCAGAGCTGTGCCGCTCATAGATACAGAGGAGGAATGGACACTTCTAGAGCATTTACCATGAGACAGGCCTGGGCATGTAACATGGACGATCCCTGATGAGGCATTCCAGCCTCCTCCTGCTCTTCTGATGGTACTTATCCTAGTTCTGCAGGATCTCCAAACTCTGCTGAGGGAGCTGCTGCAGTGACCCAGGGGAGCGTTGGCGGGGGCCTGACCCTCCTCCCAGCTGCCAGGGGATCTTCTAAACTGCAATGAGATTGCTTGGCTCTGCCCACCCTTTCTGCTGCCCTCAGCAGAGGACTCTGATCTGCACTATGCACTTAAGGGCCTGTCCCTGAACTGCAAAGTGCTTCTCCGCAATAGCCTGGCACGAGTCCAGAAGTAGAGACTTAACATTCAAGGAAAGACCCGCTACTCCCTCCCCTCCCCACCCGTCTCCACCTTTGCTGCCCACACGGTGAGTCCAAACCCCTGACTCCTGAATCTCTGCACATGTACGTTGTCTGCCACCTGGAAGATGCTCTTCTTATTCTTCATCTGGCCAATTCCTACTCAGCCTTTAAAACTCATCTCAGGGCAGCCTGGGTGGCTCAGCAGTTTAGCGCCACCTTCAGCCCAGGGTGTGGAACCTGTCCCACGTCAGGCTCCCTGCATGGAGCCTGCTTCTCCCTCTGCCTGTGTCTCTGCCTCTCTGTGTCTCTCATGAATAAATAAATAAAATCTTTAAAAAATAACAATAATAATAATAAAACTCATCTCAAACTTCCCCTCCCTCCCCCACATTCAAGACCCTGCCTCAGAGGCCCCACAGCTCCTGTGCCTTCCCCACCTGGGTTGTAGTCTGAATTCCTGTATCACTGTTCGTCGTCGTCCCCCCCCCACCCCCCCGGGCACAACCCCTCCTGGCCCATAGCAGGTGCTCAAGCAAGGCTGAATACCCAACACTAACAAACACCCAGCCTCATTCTGGGCCAGGCATGGAGTGTGGAGAGCTCTATATACATTATTTCATCCAGTCCTCACAGCCACCTGGATAGCTGGGGACAGAAAGAACCGGAAAGTTCAGAGCCTGAATTAGATCCATGCAATTCATCCCCAGAGACTAACTCTTACCTACCAGGCCCTACTTCTAGATATTGCAACAAGTGGGTGGGACACAGGCAGCACTCTGGGTGAGGCCAGGGTGGTGCCCATGTGCAGGTGGGGAGATGAGCAGAGTCAGTGGGTTTCTGCTCCAGGTCGCTGTCTCACTGGCAAGGAAGCTCTATCCAGCCCTTCTCAAGGGGTGCCTATAAAGGCAAACAGAGGAGAGGTGCCCAACCAGGATGACAAATTGCGAAGAAAGAAACCAAACAAGAAGAAGGGCAGGCTTCATGTTCCTTCAGTTGAGAACTAACTTGAGCTCTAGATTCATGGCTGCCAAGGTGGTGGGAACATTCCAGACCCTCCTGCCAAAGGGGGGTCAGGCATCTCACCTCCTCCTAGACCCTCCTAGATCTCCAAGCACAGTCTGAGGTCACAGGGAAGAAGGATTCATTTACTCCTGGGAATTAGGCTGCTCTGTAAACCCAGATCCACATTTCTATAGGAGCTTCCTCTGGAGAGAACTCAGACAGGTTCACACCAGACTCCTGGCCTGTTGGCGTACCAGCGCCCAGTGGAGAAACTAGAACAGGAATCTTAAATCCTCTTACTGCCCAAACAGGTTTAGCTCTCTTTAAAGGGAGGTAAGGATTTATTATGATCTGTGAGCACTGCCCAAGGACACCCAGACAACCACAGAAACAAACCTGTGGTCTTCAGCACTGACACGCATGCACGCACACAGACACACACACCACCACCACCACCACCACCACCACCCCCACCCCACCTCCCAGGCCTGGCAACCAGGTACTGAGTGACCTCTCAGACCTGCTTCTGGGTCCTGGGCTGGCTGAACTCAGAACGTGCTAGCACCTGCTCTACTTTCCTCACGGCTATTGGGGGAGGCCCTCTGTCCCCCTGATGGAGCTCCCTCCATCCACTGGGGACTCGCTAGGGGAGTTCTCAGAGGGTGCATTTCCTGCGGTGATTCACGACCCTGGAAATTTCCTCAAGAAACTCAGTTCTTGAACTGAGTTTGAACTGAGGCCCTGAACTTTGAAGGTAAATGACTTTACTAAGCTACATATGAATAAATCTCACTAAGGCCTCACTGACGCTCCAAGGCATGGCTGTCTCTATAACTGAGGGGGAGGTTGAGCCCCTCCCAGCCTGAGACACCTGCTTTCTAGAAAGCTCTCTCTGATGGATATCTTTGCCATGAGGTCACTTATGAACAAAAGCTGCCCATATCCAAAAGAAATGCTTCCTATCCAAAGTGATGATGATGTAAACATATATATTTATTTAGTCACATGAAAGGATAGTCATGATGTGTTGCTCGATCAAAGACTTGGGGTTTAAAATAGTATGCTTAGTAAAAAATACAATAAAATAGAATCGTCTGTTTAGGCCTGTGGTAAACAAACACATATGCATGAAATAACTCACATGTATCTGTTTGCAGGGCCAATGTTAACCATGATGATCACCAAGAAACCAGACTTGGGATAATTTTTGTCTTTTCTCTTAATGTTTTATAATTTTTCTAAATTGACCAATTAGTACTTGTAAAAAAAAAAAATCAAGGGTAAATTCAAAGATGTTTATTCTTAAACCCATTTTAGTAACGATAAATATATGTGGTATATGTGCATATCACGTGTCCTGTATACTAAAAGAAAAATAACCTAGTTGCTGCCACTCCAGAAAGTACATTTTCACTACCATCCACTCTCGTTGGACTTGACTTTCCCACTTGGGAGCTGAGGCCAGGGAGGACGCTGCAGCTGGATGGGGAGGCGTGGCCCGGGCAGTAGCCCGCCACCACCCTCTGCCCAAGGTGATTTTTACAAGCTTCCTGCCTGGGCAAAGGTTGTCCCAGGCCTGTGCTTCCCACCCTTTAAATAAATCCCCACCCAGGTTATCTTCTGACTTCTTCTATGAGCAAAGCACTTAAAGGGTAAGGTGGAGCAAGGCCGGCCGCCCCCTTGCAGCCTCTCAGAAGGTAGAACAAGGCCACCTGGCTGAGCACTTACCATGCAGTCCGTGCTCAGCATGTGCTGGGCAATGGCCTTGGGGTCCTTGCTGGTGAACAGTTCTTTCACCCGCTTCAGCATCGCCATTTCCAGGGGCTTGTTCTCAGCAGGAAGGAGCTTCGACTCAAAGTCATTGGGCCTGAATGAGGAGGCCGTCTCCAGATGGGGCAGCACAAACTCGCCCTCATCCTCCTGCTGCCCCTGGTCCATCTGCGTGGCTGGCGCCTCCCCAGGCCCTGCCCCGTCATCGTCAAGGATCAAGTAGTTGGTGCCAGAGTGCCGGGGCCCTAGCACCCCGTTCTGCTTGGCTGTTAGCAGCTCCACGTAGCTGTCGTGGGCACAGAGGGGTGGCCTCGCTCCCCTGTCACCGCCTGTAGCGAAGGCTGGGTTCAGTTCACAGTAGTTGGCCTCTGAGTTGAGCCAGGTGGATGGAGACGGGGGAGGCTGCAGGAGGGGAGCCTTGCAGGGCTTGGGGGGCGGCTTGGGGCAAAGCTGGCTGTCTGAGCCCCTCAAGGCCTCCCCTGCCCTAGCATCTGAGGAGACCCTCCGAACCAATGCCGGGCTCAGAGTGGGCTCGCTGCCCGTCCTGAAAACGGGTGAGTTTGGGCGAGGGCTTGTGTCCACACTTGGGGAGCGAGAGGACAATTTACAGCCTGTGGAGAATAAGAGAGGGTCAGGGAAACCTCAGCTGTGCAGAGAACACAAAGCAAAACTGGAGTGACAACTCCCCAGGCCTCAATTCATGCCCTTGGGTTTCAGTTTTTACTTCCCAAAGATAACTCAGTATGACCGCCCCACACCCGATCTAGAGCATTTCAGGGGCTGGATGGCTGGCCAGCCGCACCCCCACTTCTGGGGGGATCCTAAGTCCCAGTGATGAGCAACAGCTGGGCTGCAGTGTCATTTTATGGTCAGAGAGGATTAGTACAGTCAGAAAAGGAAAATACGTGGAGCCCTGAAGATAGTGAGCAATCTAGTCTTGCCCTAGGATCAGAAGCCTTTGGTCACATAGCATAAGGGCCTGAGTCACTGTCACAGCCAGGGTGGATCCAGCCAGCCTTGAGGGAGAGCTGGAGACATCCCAGGAAGCGGGGGACAAGATCCCAAGCTAACCTACATAGAAGTGACCCACCAAGGGGCATTAGGAAAATCAGCCTGTGGTCCCAAGGGAGGTTGGTTATAAAAATAAGGAACCACCACCCATGGCTCACTAATCCAGTTGCTTACGAGGTTTGCCCACAGCCCACAGCTCCTCGCTCCTCTGGCTGTAAAAGGAGAATGGAGAGGAGGAGGGGTCTGTCTGGGCAGCTGTGCCCCCAGGAACCCCGGCACTGACCCAGCCCCCTCTGCCCAGGGAGGGCATGGAGAGGGCTCCTCTGTCATGAAGGCTACCAGTTGGTGGTTGAGCATGGGTCACAGAACCTGAGTTCATGCTGGCCTAACCGAGGGCCAGACAGGTCACTCTGGATGAGTTACTTAGTTAGTTAGACACAGAGAGGCAGAGACACAGAGACAGAGGGAGAAGCAGGCTCCAGGCAAGGAGCCCGATGTGGAACTGGATCCAAGGACCCCTGAGCCAAAGGCAGATGCTCAACCACTGAGCCATGTCCCTCTGGATGATTTATTTAACCTCTGTGCCTCCATTTCCTCAATAAGAAGAAGAGGATAATCATTCCTGCTCTGAAGGTTTGTTATGAAGCCTAAAGGCTATCACACACAGTGTCTGGCTCGCTGACCCACATCCGGATGTAGTCCTACAATCCCCTACCCTCCAGCCTACAGGCACAGAGCCTTGTGTCGTCCCTTCATGGGGGGACCAGACCGAGCAGGGAAACAGCCTGAAGGAAATCAGGCTCACACGGTCACCCTCCTCCCAGGAAATTCCCCAAAACCTACCAAGTGGCAGGTAACTTTCCGACTGGTGCGCTTTGAGGGATAAGGCTCTTCTGTCCTGCATGTGATCCAGGCAGGCCGGCTGGCTACCGCTCTTCTCTTTATTTCTGAAGCGAAAGATAAGTGGAGCAGAAACGTGTCATTAAATCGTAAAACCTTTAGGCAGCATCACGGAAAGTCTCTAAGAAGAAAGACTGCTTAGCAGGGAGCAGTACGAGTGGAAGGGCACATCCCCACAGTAAAGGAATGTCTGTCCCAGGAGGAAATTACTGCCTGGGGCGGTTAACCCAGGATTGCGCCTGGGGCCCCATCCCCACGTCCCCAGGACCAACCCAGTCAGGTCCCAGGCTGCCTCCTCTGAGCCCTTCCATCCGGTTGAGCAGAGCAGAGCAAAGATTTCATGATACTCTCAGGAAAATCTGATGAGCTGGAATGTGTACTTTTAGCAGAGCTTAAAATTACTTACAGACCCAGGGCGCCGGCGGGGGGGGGGGGGGGGGGGGGGGGGACGACGACTAAAATGCATTTTCCACCACGCCTCATGCTGTCAGGGAGGAAAATGTGGGGCAGCCAGTGCTTCGGCCCAAGTCTCCATGTCCCCCCAAATAGCCCGCAGGGTCACCTGGGAGGCTGTCACTGGCATCTTCCTGGAAGGACCGGGCAGCTCCTGCCTCACCGGGGAAGGGTCGAGCCTTCCTCAAGAGCTTTCCAGGGCGCAGCTGCGCAGGGAAGCGGAGACTGCCGCTTCCCACACCATCCCACACCGGCAGCGGCGGCTAGCACCCCTCGGCCAGCACCCCTCGGCGGCTAGCACCCCTTGGCTTCCTCCCGCGCACACGGGGAGCCTCTCTAGCACCTGCAAACCACTCTCTGCTAGAAGCCACCGCACGGCGCCGCTCAAGTTGTAATGAACTTTCATCCGCCCTCCCACAGGCTTCGGCTGCAGATCGCAAAGTTCTTTCCTACCTTTGCAAGCACCAAAGGGAAGAGCAAACAAACAAAATAATAATAATAACTCCCGAACTCCGAGCAACAGAGAAATTCCAGCAACCCCCAGAGATAAGGCGGGGCAGAGGGCAAATTCCACAAGGCCACGGCTTCAGCCCAGCGGTATTTACGCAGGGACCGTCAGAGCAGCCAGCCCACTGGCCCAGAACACCCGCCTGGGCCAAGCAGGGTGGCTGGGGCCGCACCCCGCCCGCGGCCGGCCAACCAGCGGCCCTGACGTCAGGGCAGGCAGGGCAGGGCAGTGGCAGGAGGCGCTCCCCCGGGAGCCCATGGTTAGACAGGCCGCTGTGCTGCGCCCAGAGGTGGCAGGGCTTAGAAAAGTGCCTTCACTGGGCACTGGGCGAAGTGGCTCTGTTAGCGAATGCCTCAGGACAGAGAGACTTTCTCAGTCTTTCATTTCTTACCTTAAAAAATACATTTCTATCTTACATCCGGTCACTGAGGGCAGAGCAGGAGGCAGGCCTTCCCCGCCAGCACTGCCCTGCGCACGGTTCTGTGCGCGGCCCAATACCCCCTGGCTCTGTTCATGACATTACCTTCCTGTTCCTCAGTTGGGCAGCTGCTCCTCACACTCACAAAAGAAACAGAGGAAAAAGTACCCCTTTGAGATCGTTAAGGGATCTCAAGTCCATTCTTATTACTAAGAAAAGGAGAATTGCTTTATATCAGTTCTGGCCTCCCTCCCTGCCATGGAGTCCTACATTCTACTGCCCTCCAGAAAATACTATTTATCATGATTATTCATACCCACGTAGGCCTCTGGCACTGTTCTAAGCACTTTGCAAGTCTTCGATCATTTAACCCTCACAAACCCCATCATTCCAGTTGGGGGGAAAGTGAGACCCAGAGAAGGTCAAGAGCTTGATTGGTGGTGGACCAGCATGTGGAGCCAGGCAGGCAGGGCTCATGGCCAGACGCTGACCAACATGTACCGGTGCTTGGCAGCAGCACACGACCCAGTCCGCATTACTCAGAGGCATGCGTTTTGCTTGTGAGTTTTTGCAGTCCACCAATTACAGTCTATGACATTTCCCCCTGTCCAGAAAGAAAACCAGTGAGTGGAGTAAGATACGTTGGTTTAAGGGTGTAAGTTGAGATGCCAGGGAGCCAGAGAAGGGGGGCTGTGTCACCAAGGGGCTGGAGCCAGTCTTTACCCTACTAGGCCCACCTTTTCCCTGTTCTCCTTCTCTGGAACGGTCAGATAGCAGGCACGAGCACCCAGCTCCACGAGAGAGAGGTCCTATGTGAAGACAGCACCCGCCACTGGTAGTTGAGGACAGGGTGCCTCAGCGGGGCATCCAGTTATCTGGAATCTTCTCTTCCCAGTCCCCAGGGTTCAGGTCAGAGCCTCCAGGCTCTCAATGTCTCTCATCTGAGGAATCTCATCTTTTCTCACTGAGTCAACCACCCTTTCCATGCATACTAAGCCCTAGTCCAACCCTTAGGCTCAGCTCCCCTCCCAAGCCCCTAGACTGTTGCTGGACACAGTCACTCAGACATAAGCCTACGATCATCTTGCAGATGCAGCAACTGGTTTTTCCTCCAGCCCTCTGGACCCTCCTGTGGTCTCCGACATGCCCTGTTCCAACCCTCCCCACACGTACAAGAGTCTCAGAAGCCAAGGTCCGGGTCTACCGCCCCTGCACAGCCTGACCCTCCATGACTCACTGACTGGTCTTCTCGCTCCAAGCCCTCTCCCTGCCCCTCCAGCACACTGCCACCCTGGTCTGTTCCTGGGACATTCACCATGTCAAGTCTTTGATGCTCCCCCAAACCTTTCAGCCTGGCTTCAGGGCCTCCAATGATGTGACTGAGGTCACCTCCCTGAGCCTGCCCCTACCAGCCCCTAACATGGGCCCTTTGCTTGAGTCCCACCCACCTACCCGCTCCAAGCAACTCTGGTCCTTGCCTATAGCTACATGCATGCGCACACCGAGCCCCCACCTGGAACACCCACCCCTTTGCAGCATCTATCCAGATTTCCCCTAGTCTTCAGACCAGCCTGGAGCCTCCTTTCTGCATGAATCTCTCCCATCCAACCCTCCTCCCTTCCTCCGCACCGGCCTCATTTCATCTTGGCAGCGACTCACCGGGGAACTAATCACGCCCTGCCTCACGACAGCTATTCCAGTAACACTTGGCGT
This sequence comes from Canis aureus, assembly GCF_053574225.1. Classification (NCBI taxonomy): domain Eukaryota; kingdom Metazoa; phylum Chordata; class Mammalia; order Carnivora; family Canidae; genus Canis; species Canis aureus. The sequence continues at coordinate 22,096,043 of NC_135618.1, forward strand.
TCTTAGTGACATCTTTCCCTGTTCCTCGGTTTCCCGGGGTGAGCTCCTCACCTGCCTAACAGAGCCGGGGCAGGTCCAGAGTGCGCCCCCAACCCCACCCCACGAGGCCCTGACCCACCTGAGGAGGTTCCCCTTAGGCGAGCTCTGCTCCCGGGCCTGGACGCCGCCCATGGTGAGGCTCAGCCTCTTGCCCACGTCGGGCCTGCGACCCGGGGAGGCGCCGTAGCGCTCCTCCAGGCACCGCAGGGGCACCGTCCTGTTGATGGGCTGGAAGATGATGGCTCCGCTCTGCTGGGAGATGGGCCGCCGGTTGCCCACGTAGCAGCGCACCAGGCCGGGGATGGAGTCGAAGCTCTCCGTCTCAAACTGGTACTGCACTCGGCTGTAGGCCTCGCTGAGCCGCAGCACCGTCCGGTGGATCTTGAAGTGCTGAGCGAGGTTCTTCCACTGACAGGTCAGGACAAAGTTTCCGGGGCTGGACAGAGAGTCACGAACCAGGAAGTCGCCATCTCGCTGCACGAGGTTTTCTGATACCTTTGGGACAAAATGGTGAGGAGTCGGAAAGGCAAGCGTACATTCCTTGCAAGTGCCGCACCGCTCTCCACTTGGGCCAACGGGAGACCGCGCTATTAGGTCTCTTCCTCTTCAGTCGGCTCTTTATTTTTTCAAATGTCAAATTCTTAGAAGACCCATTCATGCACTTAAGAACCATCTGCCGCCCACCTACTATGTGCCGGGTGCTGTGGTGGGCGCCGGGCTCAGAGCCGTGAGGGAAGCAGACCAGGGTCTCCACGGTCACCCGGAGCTTCTGCATTTAGTGCAGAGCTGCTACTTCGGTGAAGATAAGTAAGCGCCAGGTATGGTATGTCAGATGTTGTCAAGTTAAGGAAAAAGTCAATCGGGAAGGGGAGATAAGAAGTGCCTGGGAGGGGACAGGGGCTGTTCTTTGAAACAGGGTGGCCAGGAGGGTGTCATGAGAAGGTGACATTTATGCAGACTGAAGCAAGTAAGGTGACAGAAAATAAGAGAAAGAAGAGAATTCATGTCCAAGGAGTCTGACCCCTCCCCACCCCCAACAGGGGAGGATAGAGTTTTGTTGGATGGGGGGAGGGGTCCACACACAGGTGGAGGCCCGGCACTGTGCAATCCGAAACCTGTAGTGGTTCTGGGCATGCCACTCACTGGAGGGCCTATAACAGTCAGGTCAGTGTCTCCTCTCACTGGAGGGTTATATATTTGCATATGTGATGTATGCAAAGCACTAGTATAGTGCCTGGAACAAGGTAGGTGCTCAAAAATTGTTAACTGTGAAATGCTGATGTTTATAGCAAAAGGAGAATCTATACTGCGTTGCAGGTGGTCATTCCTGTAGCCAGACTGCCTGGGTTTGCATTCTGGCTCTACTGCGTGGCTTTGGACAAGTTATGTAAACCCTTCGTGGCTCAGTTATATCACTTGTAAAATGGAGATAATGTCACCCACACAGTAGCTATAAAGATGTAAAGGAGTAAAGCATTAGCTGTAACTACCATTACTACGGTTGCAGTGGGCAGCTACACAACCTGAAATGATATATGGCTGAAAATTTATGCTCACTGCCAAGTGGGAAACAAAGTTTACAATCACAATAAAGAGAAGGATGGTGATGAGAGTCACCAGTTTTATAAACTTTGACATTTTCCCCGGGATGTTCCAACACTGGATCAGTTTGCTTAGGACAGTGTGCCTCGATGGTTACTTAAAAATTGTATCTTTGCCTTGGAAATATGTTTTCATGCAGAAATTCCATTTCTTGGGATTGAGCCTGAGGAAACAATCATAGTTGTAAACCTAGTACTTATCTTAAAGGTTGATGGTGAGGGTGCCCACCAAAAGTGGGACATGCACACAATGGACACACATAAAACATAGGATGGTGCAGAAGACTATTTTACAGCAGAAGAGAATGCCCAGAATAGATCATCAAAGGAAGACAATGGGCTGCAAAAGTATATGTGGTATGATCTCATACTTGAAAAGCCTGGGAGGAGGATTTCTATCAAAATGTTCACAGTGGCTATCTCCAGGAGGGAGAATTATGGGTGAGAGTTTCATTTTCTTCATTTTACTCTCTGTATATTCTACAATGAGTTTTAAACTATAAAAAAGAAAAGTTAGAATAAGGTTTACTTCTTTGATAGTGCTGAGAAACCTGCTACATTAAAAAAAAATGATCACAATGCGATGCCCTCCCCCCCAAACCCCTTTCCTGTCAGTGTTGTCCTGGGTCAATGACTGGCTAGATCAGGTTATGATAAAAACCCAAGAGCAATACTATACCTTAATCCTGCACTTCTATTTCTCAATTTCTATACTTTGAAATAAAAAAAAACATTCACGGCGATCACCCCGAAGGACAATCACACAGAGTGTATTCTAGGCCACGGGGCTGTGGTCGCTGGTATAATTCCTCTAGTTCCTGGCTCCTGACAGGGACCCGGGCGGGGGAGGGATGGGTGAAGAGTCGCTGGCCTCACGAGGGCACTGGTGGCCTTGCTACTCTGTGCCACTTGCCCTGATGATACCCTCTCTTCACCTGAAATTAAATTACTGTCTTAAAAGAGAAGCAAGCTCCAAAGGGTATGAGGCTGCAGGCAGCCGGCCAGGAGTTCAATTATCTGAACCACAGGCCAGCCTCGTACCTCTTCAGATTATTGCCTCCTGCCCGCTCGGGCTCTGCAGACCACAGGGACACCTGCCTTTCCTCCACCCACTTCCTGGGCACGTGGAAATGTACTTTGGGTTCCTGACCTCAGTTCTTCCCAAGGTCTCCTTGGAGATGGATGGGCCTAAGTGACTGCAGTCCACTTGATTATATATATCTGCTTCTAGCTACACTGGGGCTTGCTCTGACGTGGTGCTGGTGGGCGACCGTGCGGGGTCCTCAGCGTGGCGGTGTCAGAACTGCCGGGCACGCCGGCAGGAAGAGCAGGTACCTGGCGGGGGATGCGTCCGTGGTACCAGGCGTGGCTACGCAGGTCCTCGCCGCTCAGCAGCAGCTCCTCCTCCAGCTCCTTCTTCAGCCTCTCAGGGGTCCTGTCCATGACGTGCCTGTCCTTGGAGAACTGCAACACAGGGTCTGTGGTGACTTCCCAGCCTGCCCGGGACAGCCGGCCCGCCCGCCTTGCAGTTGGCCGCTTGGCTAATCAAGCCAGGATACGCCAGAAGCCGGATTCAGGTAGGGGAGCCTGGATAATGATTACAACCTGCTGTGACCTTTCATTTCTCCGGCTGCAAGCATGCAGGAAAATGTTCACCTGCCTACGGGAACTAGGGTAGGAGGGCCGGCCAAGCTGTTCCTGTTATCAGTGGGCTCAGATAGCAGTTCAAGATGAGAGGAGCTGGGGGGCGGTTGGGGGGGGTGGGTAGGGGAACTGGAGGGGTTAGGGAGGGGGGGGGTGGGCAGAGAGAGGTGTGCGGGAAGGGAGGCACCACTCGGCCAGGGAGCTTCCTCTTCTCCTTGGGAACTGTCCTAACGTGGAGCTAGGCAGGCCAGTCCTCGGCGCCCCACTGCCCAACATGCAGTCCCCGGGCTGAAGGAAGGGCCCTGAGCTCTTTGCTGCAGGCAAACTTCAAGTCAGGAACTGAATTAGCCTCTGGAAACATTTAAGGCAACTGGACAGAAGAAATCTGACAACAGAAGTCTGACTTTGGATTTTGTATGTCTTTTTAATTTCATTTTTCTAATATTTCATTTGTATGACAGGTTGGAAATTGATACTTAAAAAAACTGGTCTTTCACCTCTGATAGCTTGAGAATCACTGATCTAGGTCACCGCACAGGAGCCGGCGCAGGAGTCCGGGTGGGCAGCACTCCCTCCAGATGTAATCTAGAATCCACGCCCACTTACTTGGGAACTGAACTTGGACACCTGCCTGGTTCCCAGCAAAACCAGGCTCAGGGATCACTGGCTGAAGGTCACGGGAGCAGGAAAACACTGTGGCCTTGTGTTTTCCCAGGTTCCCCAACTTGGCCTCAAAAGCCTCTAGAAATCACCGAACTATCCTCATCACGCTGCTCTGTGCCTCAGCAGGAGAAGAGGCCCAAATCCTTCTCCACCCAAGGAACAGGAAACAGACTTGGGATTTGACAGCCCTCAAGCCTTTGAGGGCACGTTGGCTCAGGAGGGTGCTGGCTGCAGCAGGACCCACGGCCACTCTCCACGTAGCGCTCTGGTGGACCAGTGGCTTACTTCTCCCCTCCGCTTCGCACCACCCTCCTCCTCACAGAGCAGACACCTGCATCACAGAGACGCCCAGCCGCTGCCCTAGCTGCCCACAGGCATTAGCAGCCCTGTTGGACATTGATCATTAATTATGTACAGGTACAGCTGAAGACAGCTCACTGGAAAGACTTGAGCGCAGAATGCAGATTGTCAACCAGGCCACATTTGCTGATAACTGATGGTCTGTCTTGCCTCCCACTAGATTTTGATAGTCACGAGAGTAGAAACCCTTCTTCCCTACTGCCCTCCAGCAATGCCTGAACATTTTAGGCTCTCCGCACTCACTGAATGAACCAGTACCCAAAGATGAGGCCTCTCTAGAGCTTTTCCTCTTCAATCTCAAACTATCTGAAGCCTCATTTTAGCTGAGCGTGTTGCCACACAACTAAAGGATGGCATTCCTCAACTTTCCTCTCTTAATGTTGTCATGGGGCCATATGACTACTTCTGGCCAAGGAAAGGTACACTCCTGCTTAGCCGGACGTCTAAGCTGAGATGTGATGGTGCCATCTTGGACACGAGGAGGGAGCCACATCCTCCAAATAGGCCCAGATCCCTCACAACTGGGGAGTCAACACATCAGTCCCAGATCATCCACCTTCAGGTCTTCCGTGTAATTTTCTGTCTTGTTTAAGCCTATATTTTGATTGTCCCTGTTACTGGCAGCTGAACTGAAATACTAATCAATACTGTGAGCCTAGCTTCTACTCAGCCACCCTGACAATCTGAGTCCCTTGTGCTATGTCCTGGGCCCACTTCTTGGCCTGAGCTCTGAAAATGGAGTCATCCGTAGTCATACCCCGTGTAGACCTCCACTGAAACTACAGTCACCCACATCCAAAAAGCTGTTCCCCTCTTTCTCCCTGATGCCCAACACCCAGGCCGCTTCCCACCGTCACCCCTTCTTTCTAGGCATCTTTTACAAATAGCAAGATTTCTTAGCATTTTATAAACAACAGTCCTTCACTCCAGATTTTGAGATAATACTGCTTTACACTTGTTACCAGAAATATAAAATCTGCTATCTTGTTACTTCTGCCCTAACTCCTTAGAGGGAAATCCACAATTCTTGTTCTCCCCCTACTGTGGACTGTGGAGATGAGGCATGATGGGGCACAGCAGGAAAGTACCGAGGCAGGAGAGAAAAGGAGGGGTCAGTAAGATTGACCCTCCCTTGAGATGGGAACTCAGACTTCAAAAACTATGCCCTTAGGCTCTTGCATAATTTGTACAAAGTTAAGAGGTTACACAATTGACTGGATTTAGAGTTGGGGCAGGGGAGGAGGAGGGAGATAAAGGGCGGAGGAGGAGAGGGAGAGAGACAGATCCCCATCGAGCAAGCAATTGCAAGGGTTCTTCAGAACCAGTGAGAGCTGGTTCTACTATATTAAAAAGAACCAGGTTGGGGACGCCTGGCTGGCTCAGTGGCATCTGCCTTTGGCTCAGGGCATGATCCCAGGGTCCTGGGATGGAGCCCCATATCAGGGGAGCCTGCTTCTCTCCCTGACTCTGTCTCTACCTCCCTCTCTGTGTCTCTCATGAATAAATAAATAAAATCTTAAAAAAAAAAAAAAAAAAAAGAACCAGGTTGGATTGTGGGAGCCTCTCCTCAGCAGATGATGTGGGCAACATCTCTCATACAGCCGAACAAGGCAATTCAAAAGTCCCCCACGTACGGTCGCCCTCATGATTAAATTGTAGTTATATGGGGGGTGAATGCCCTCTAGAACTTTTAATCACATACATTAATGCAACTTTTATTATTTTTCTGAAGTGCCTGTATTTTATGATCCTTGACCTTGCCAACTACACGTGGCACATATATTGTGCTACTAATAGGAGTACCTTGATGGGCTGTCAACCTCATGGTGGATAAGGGATGACCATATAGGAAAATTGGCAAAATGTATCCACTTGTATCTTTTTTTTTTTTTTTTCTAAGATTTTATTTATTTATTTAAGAGAGAGACAAAGAGAGAGGCAGGGAGCAGGGAGGCAGGTTGCCTGGGGGGAGCCTGATGCAGGGCTCAATCCCACAACCCCAAGATCACGACCTGAGCCAAAGGCAGACATTCAACCACTGGGCTACTCAGGTGCCCCTATCCACGTGTATCTTTGAGAGCACTATGATCGATACTTGTGCTCCTCTGGGAACCAAGAATGACGTTGCTGCTTCACAGGATAGGTCACATATGACTGTGACATTGCATGAATTCTGTCCACTTGCTCCCAACAACCAGAACTTGTGCTAACAAGGCACCCTTCCACTTACCTGCTGCCATCTGGGACAAATATGAATTTCTCCCTGAAGTGCAGCCTTTTCAGTCATGGCCACCCTGAGCTAATTTTGGGGTCTTTGGGACCACAAAATAAATTCCAGCAATTCAGGGTAACATATCAGGATCTCTGCCCTTAGCAATGGCTTTCTCCCATTGGTGTGGTCACCAGTGTCCTTTGAAGTTCTGATTCCACTAATGCCCTAAGAAGCCTCCAGGCCTTCCTTAGATTGCCTTCTGAGGGAAGAGTACACGAAGTAAGTCTCTACTCCCACAGTCACATGCATTGTTATCTTATACCTGGCTCAGAATTATGCAGGAGAAGAGACTAAAGAATAAGTATAGGTCCCAGCATTCCAGTGGCTTCCAATCCCAGGAGAGGAAAAGGTACAGAAGCACCTCAGACATCTTATGAATTCAAAGGCTGTCTGGACCCAAGTCATTCTCATTTTTCTGTCAACACGGGACAAAGGGCGTCTGTGACAGAGGGCATGGTGACACCCCAGAGCAAGTACAATATAGCTGGGCTCTCTCAGAAAGTTTTCACGTTTTGTGTGCTTCAACTACCAGAAAGACAGGCAGCAAGAAAATTCATGCATAATCAACATCTCACACAGATGCTGTAAGTGTTACTAACAAGCACATTATAGTAACACAACTTTTCCTCCATGCTCAAATTCTCTAACTATTTGCCCCTGATTTTGAACTTCATCTCTAGATGGCAAGTCCAATTCTTTGTTTCCTGAGCTTCTTATCTTGAAGAGAGGAGGTGGCAGCAGGTAGGCCTGAGCCAGAGTCAAGTTCCTCCGCACCAACGCAGGCTCCGGATCCCGCCATCCTGAGCTCCACCCCACACAGTAGCTGGGGTGCACCCTCGGGAAAGAGGAGCTGCTAGGCTTTAGGATCAAGAATATTCTGCCTATGAGCTTTGCCAGGTTCACTCAAGCGGCCAAATCCACCCACGGTCACCATGAGAGAAAGATGAGGGCAGGCCTCGTGTCTCCTACTCCGAGGCTTGCCCAAATTGGATCCACCAGAAATCTGAGGGGTTTTTTTTTTTGGGGGGGGGAGGCTGTAAGAAAAAATGTTATGGATATAATTAAGTAATAAGAATATATTGAACAGGAAAGAAAGGGGGGGGAGAGAGAGAGGGAGGGTTAGTGACTACCATCTCATGGTTTCCCACTCACGTGGCTCCACTTCCAAAATTTCCTCCTGTCCTAGTCATTAGTTCTGGGGGCTGAGATGACGTACGTAAGTTGATAACAAGGGCAAATGCAGGGGGTGGAAGAGGCCCACACTTCTCCATCCAAATTGCAGTCAGAAAATGCATTCATCACCATAATTGTTGCTTTTTAGGGAAATCTAGGTCTAGCTACCTCTTCCCTCCTGCCAGCATTTCACTAATCCCAATGTGACAGCACAGTATGTAAGCACAGCCAGCCCTCTTCCCCCAGCCGCAGGCCATGGTGCCACTGGCTGGCTGTGTGGCTTTGATTAAATGACTTTACCTCTGGGAACCTCAGGCTCCTGGTCTGTAAAATGGGGGTGAGAGTATGTGATGAGATGTTAACAAGGGTGGAACAGGTCCATATTTGTAAAGCACTTAGAATATCCCCAGTCAGCACAGTTAACTGTTTCACAGACACGCCGCAATGCTCGCTACTCATCCGGTTACATAAAAGGCAGTCTTGACACCAGAGGTGTTTGCAGTGTGATTCACAGACGCGTAGGGCGAGGTGGGTGCTCGGGAGGGAAGCAGCTAGGGACTCAGCCCTGGAGGCCCCACACGCCCCCCCAGCACCTCTGCTCCCCGCTGCCCTGCCAGGGCCAGGCCCAGTCGCTGCGGCCGGCCTCAAAAATCATGCCTACCACTCTGAATCTGGTCTGAACATCTCTGCAGCCCCACACAGCCCCAGCAAGTCTGTTCCTACAGGCTGGAATAGCCAGCGCCCTGAGATGGTTGGAAAACGCATTCTGGACGCGCAGAGCCAGTTCCACAAACGTGCTGGGAACTCTGATTAACGCGGAAACCCACATTTCAACAGCTCTCCCAGAAAGAAAAAGCCGATCCAGCCCAGGAGGAATGAGCTCAGGGTCTCCTCTCGAAAGGGCTGCCTGACATCGGAGCCTGCATTTCAAATCAGGCACAACAATAGGACTCGACCTCCTAGGAGGAGGTCTGCGTTCCTAAGTTTGGGGATGCGGGAGGGTGTGCACGGAGAGAGCGCGGTGGGAAAGCCCCAGAGAAGGCCCACACTCATCTGTATGCAGGAGACATCCGAGAGGATTAGAAAAAGATGTCATCTGCATTATAATATTTATTTTACTCTGTTCCAGCCTCTAAGAAAAACTTCCTAGTTCCCATAGAATTTGAAATTGTGCAAATCACCAGGAAAGATCCTGTCCCCAGGGGCTGAAGGTAGGAAGGGAAAGACTGGAAAGGCACCATTTCCCCAGCCATCAACAATCAGGACCAAGCAATCAGCCAACCTATCTGCCAGCAGGGGGTGACACCCAGGGCCCTACCCTCGGGAGGGCCCAGTGCTCTTGGAAGACCACACACAGAACAACCATCGAAACTCAGTCCTGGGCTCTGGAGACACTTTGCCTGGATCTTACCCCTGCCACTCTGCTCGGGAGCCTGGGCAAGTTACTCCATCTCACTGGCCTTTGGTTTTCCCCTGTCAAAATGAGAAAAGCCACTGCGGCCCCATGCAGGTGTGTATGTGTGTGTGTGTCTGGGAGGGGTGGGGCGCAGATAATGACAGGATGGGGAATCAGGATCTGACCCAGAGGCTAAAACCTGAGAAGAGGAAAGATGTTTGAGGCATGTGAGCTAAGTAAGAGCAGCTGGGCTTGGTCAGATGGGGGCTCTGGATGGGGAGGTGGGAAGCAAGCAGAGGTTTTACATGCACGCACATGTGCTCCATCTTTTCTCCAAGCCTGTGGTTCAGACCCCACCTTCCTGGCCATCGTGGCTGACCCAGGCAAGGGCCCCTGAGCCAAGCTGGCTCAGAGTTCTTTCTTTCCAGGATTTTTCTAAGTGGAACTGAGTGAAGATGACACTGCCCACTCTGGTGAGAACATCACGAGACTAGAAGCATAGCAGTTGCTGTACCTCACACTGACCCACCATGTGGAGCAGACTGGGTGGGGAATGAAATTAGTGTGCAAACAGAAGGGGAGCAAGAGATGGAAGGTGCGAGCAGCCCTGGTGGTGCAGAGGTTTAGCGCCGCCTGCAGCCCATGGTGTGATCCTGATCCTGGAGACAGGGGATCAAGTCCCATGTCAGGCTCCCTGCATGGAGCCTGCTTCTCCCTCTGCCTGTGTTTCTTTCTCTTTCTCTCTCTCTCTCTCTCTCTCTCTCTCTCTCTGTCTCTCAGGAATAAATAAATAAAATCTTAAAAAAAAAAAAAAAAAAAGGAAGGTGTCCCGGAGGCACGCCCATCCCTCAGCACCACCTGACTCCATCAACCAGCAAACTCTCCTTGCAACTGAAGCTGGTTTGCTCTGGATTCTTGCCACCTGTGTCAAAGGAGTCCTGATCCAGAAAGGCAGGGATCAGATGGAGGGGAGTCCGACACTGGAGGCTGGGAGGTTAGACCTCCACACTCCAGAGAGTGAGTCACTGCAAGAGTCTGCCTAAGAAGGCAACAGGTACAAAACAAAGATGCTTTTAGACAGATCAATCTGGCTGCGGTAGCAAAAGGGCCAGGCTGGGGCCTGGGGCACAAAGCCAGCCGGAGACTTTTGAAATGTGCTGATGCTGGCCAAATATTCCTGGTTCTATCTCTTACCAACATGCATTCTAGTCCCCACTGCGGTTACCCTGTTCTGTTCTATTAACTTCTGTAATAGCCTTGTAACAATCTCCCTACCCACATCTCTGGTCCTATACTGTCACCTATGATGCCACACACTTATCACAGCATTTCTGGCCCGGAGACATCAAGGGGTGCCCCAGCAAGGGTTGACATGAGATCCAGGGACTCTCCTAGCACCCCCACAAAAAACTTGATGGGCTCCTATGCCTGGTTTTTACTCTCCCAGGGCTCAGACCTGGTTCATGAGGGACATAGACCCCTATTCAGCCCTAGCCTCCCAGACCCCTGAACTTTGAATGTATTTCTTTTAACCCCAGTGAAGTGAACCACCCTCTCAATATACTGACACCGCATACCGGGATCTAGGTCTCAATCTGCTAGAAGTCCCAGATCACAAGAGGGCTATGGATGCCTATGTGAGGATCCCTTGTGGATCCCCTCAAAATAACCAGCAGAGGCTTGACTGGTGGGAGAGGTGGGCCAGGGTACTGCCGTTTGGCAGTAGTTTGGCAGTGGGAGTCTGCGTGTCAGCAGTGATACACCTGCAGAGGCTCCCAGAGGCAGGAGCCCAGCCTGAGGACTTTGTTTTACTTGTTTCTATATGCACCAAGGGGTAAGAGTTCTCAATTCAGAGGACTATCTCATCTAAGGTACATCAAGCATCCCTGCACCAGCACCCTGCCTGGCGCACAGCAGGTGCTTGCTCGAAACAATGTAGAATTTGAAACCCCTTTCAAAAAGGACTGTTAGCCATAAGAATGGAAAGTCACTTCACAAAAGAATTTTTTTTAAAAAGAACTATGAAATCCATTGGAAGGTTTTAGAGATAACTGGCCTTTGAGAATTTAGTTCTGGGGAATAAAAGAGAGAGAAGCTGGAACAATCCATTTCTCCTTAGGCATAGGTTTATTTATGGTCTATTTCAGTTCAAAGTCGACGGTTCTTGGGGTTTTCAGTAGTGTTGGTTTCATCTGTGCGGGGTGACGCTGACCACCCGTGAGGAGGCACATGCCCCGGTGGGAAGCACTTTGCACGCGTGCACGCACCTCAGTATCAACACGTGCTCCTGCTCAGCCCCAGCTGGCTCACACGTCCGCAGCACATAGGTGACCGAGCAGCAGGGTGAGTGTGCCAAGGAAGCACTGTGTTTTGCACAAGGCTGAGAAGTCCCGGTACAGAGATTACGTGTCCCTCGGGGCCTTGGAGACTTGCTTAGTCATGGATGTTTTTGTTGAAATTTTAAAATTGAGATGATTTTCTAGTCATTCATTCCATGATCACGGCTGGCAATTAACTTGCTTGAAATTTATAAAAGGAAGAAGGGAATCTGCATGATGAGAGGGAAGAGGAGGGGAGGGGAGAAGAGGGCAGGGGATGGGAGAGAGAGACAGAGAGACAAAGAGAATGAGAATGAAGAGGGAGGCAAGCTTCTGGGCTATTCTATCCCAGTCAGGAGTGGCGGGCCACAGCACCCAGAATGCTACCGGCTTTTTCAAACAAAAGCTTCTTTTCTTCTGCTCTGGACAAGGTTTATTCAGTTGAGGGAGAGGTCAACAACAGCCCAGGCCTCTCATCAAGTGGCACCAAACAACTGAGGTCACATGTTTCTACAAATCTAATCCAGAAATTATGATCACAAACAACATCATCAGTGTGCCTGGTGTTGTAGATCGTCATTCAAAATAGGTCTGTTTTCTGAGGGAAGCCCGTGTCCTCCTGTGAGCTTGTGGGAAACCCCTCAGGGACATGCCTTGAACTGCCACCAGGTGGCCCAGGCTGGGACAATGCAGGAATCCAAAAGGACAGACCCTCATCTGGAATCCACCAAGCCTGTGATGCCTTGGCGCCTGTGTCATTGCAATCCCTAAATAAACACGAACGTACAAAGGGATTGAGCTTCCACTCTCAAAAAAGCACACACTGGCTAACTATGACATGAAGCATCCTGAACCCTTGTTAAGGCTGCTACGTGTAGGGTAAGTAAATCTGCCTAAAAATGAGGTTCTGTGGAGATGTCAGAAACTCAGCTCCTTTGAGTCCCTGCCCTGTGCTGAATTTCAAGCAGTGGACTAGTTTATAACCAAATTCCAAAGTATATCAAGGGCTTTTAGAGATCCAGGTGGTACTGTTACCATTGAAAACCTGCATCAATTGATCATGAACCCACAGGAGGACTAGATCCCAATTACTCTGGCCACTCTTAACCCTGCCCACTGGCCAAAAAACAAAAATCCAGTTCCCCCCCAAGCTTTATGCCCCATCAACTCTGAGCCAGCACCCCAGATGACTTCATCTGAGGCGGAATGGAAGGAAAGAAGGTAGTATTTGTGGCAATCTTCAAGCCTTGATATGAGACAATTTCTATACTGGGTTCTGTGTCACCTTTTATCAACACTCACTGGTTTTTATGGCTTGCCTAAAAATATTTTATTATACTCCAAAGATAAATGAAAAAAGGCTTGAATGTACTGATCCAGCTTTCCCACTGGGTGCCAGGCTAGATAAATAGCATTCCCATGCTAATAACTATGATTAACGCCAAAGGCTTTAGTTAAGTAAACAATTGACTTTGTAAATAAAAGTCCTAAGAGGGGAAAAAAAATCTCAAATTCAAATTTTAAATATCCCATTTGGTAGACAAAAGCAAATGGTGGCATGGGCAAGTGGGTATTTCAGCCTGGTCTAGCCCAGTGGGTGGGCCTGGCCATTGGCTCCAAGACATGTACAACACGGTGGCACTACATCTAAGGGGGTGCCCTTCATACACAGCCACAGAAAATTTCCATACTGATTACAACAGTTGTCTGGCAGATGGCAAGAAACTATCTTGAGGATGGGTACCTTATTCAAATTCACACAAAGATGCTGCTCCCTAGGCTAGAAGGGAGACCCCAAGCATGTCGCCACCTTTCAAGTGTTGGGCTGTTGACAAATGGGGACCTCTGTCCTCACCTGGGCCCCTTCCCTGAGCCTGCTCCTTTCAATCCTTAAAGCTCAGTGAAATAGTCTTTGTGGGCAGCTTCCTAACCCATATATACATACATACTATACCCTCTTGGCCAAAGTGCCAAATGGACAGTCAAGAGGTTAGTTTTAAATCAAGAGTTTGATAGTCATTGGAACGCTATGCCTCTGATTACTTCACCTTCTTGGCCAAAGTTCTGCAGAAATAATCAAGGGGTCAGTCTTAAATCAAGAGCTTGATAGCCACTGGAACACCATGCCTCTGATTAAACTCAAAGACTGAGCGCCCGCTGAGCCACGTGGCCTCCAGGACCAGATCCGGCAGGAGATGCAGGCGTGTAAGAAGGACTCCGTGGCCTGATGGGTTACAGCCTCTTTGAGGGACAAGACATCTGAAGACAATGTACAGCAGCTGCAGTCTTGCTGAAGTTCTCAGAGTTCTCTATCCTATCTGTGGTCAGCGAGGGTTTCTGTCCCCTTCTGAGAAAGGAGTCCATAGAGAAGACATCTCATAAAATCTCAGAAACTTTTAGCATTCTGAAACACTTCAATGAATTTGATGTTAATGTTTAAGTACCTCGAAGACATAAATTTCTCCTTTCCAAATCCTAGAAAGAATTTCATCTTCAGAAAAGATTGTGCAGATGGGTTTTGATGCCATTTTATAATTAAACCTGTATAATTTATCACACTTAACACCAGAGTCTTACTCCAGTGCCATTAAAAACAGATTTGTAATTTGCTGTTAAATTAAGATGCTTCATTTTCCTACTACTTGTGATTTTTCTTTTCACAGACAAAGGATGATTCAGGGGCCATCAGACCCCTAGCGCAGCCAGGAAACTGCCATCAAACCCACCAGAGAACCCAAATCCAAGAGATTTCATTTTTATTCATTATAAACCTTATCAAACACCTATCAAAAGAGGCTCATAAACTATGAATAGGAAATATGAAGAGAAAAACTGTGGAACTCCTTGTTTATCCAGGTTCTGAGAGATTTCCATTAAAATTCTGCCTCCCATTTGTGTGATCGAAAAAGACTAGTTTGATTTTAAATCTTGCAGGTCCGAGTCTTAACCCAACGTATTCCCTAGGGGCGGCAGTAACTTGATTCCCCCAGGCTTATCTAATTGCTTTAGGCTCATTCTGTAGGACGCAGCTCCCCTGAATGTTCAACCCTTGATGCTTTTTATCCCCCCATCGTTCTCTGGGCAAGGTCTCCACATCTTCCCATCCTGCAGGATCATGACCGTATTGCTTTTGATGCTCCGTTTCATTCTGATGGAACACCAGCGGACTGACAATTATTTTTCACTGGAGACTGATGAGTGTAAAAACTGCAAGAGGAATTTGAGCAGCACACCCAACATGGACCTATGTGGCCACTCTCCTTCACAGTGGTTACCTACACGGGTGACAAATTGTTCAACACACTCCTTACACCGTAAGATCTCCTTTCCCAGCTGCCTGCCCTGGTGACTTCGCCCATGATGTCCTTACCCTCTTGCCAAAGCACCCATGGGCTCATTCAGTGCTCAGCTCCAAGGGGGCCTCATCTTTCCCTGGTAAAAGACAAACTGAAACACAATGAGATTTTCAACAATCGTTTGTTAGCATCTTGCCCTGCTGGAAGCTGTGGCGGATACCTTCCCCTCTAGATCTAATTTAGATGATGACTTCCTGGAACAGCCTGCAGAGAAGCAACATCCAAATCATCCCCGTGAGGTAGCCCTGTTTTCTGATTCCTCCCAGTGAGAAATCAGGATGAAGACTGAAGGTCACTGCTTGCACTTAATCATTCAGTGGGTCTGTGAAATAAAAGGTTTCACATCAAAGCTGAGTACCAGTCAACCTATGACACCCTCACCCACCCCACTGTAAACTGCTTTGCTCCCTCTAACCATGTTCTTGACTTCCGTTAATACTTCTCTCACCAGGTCGGCACACAGGCTAAATGAGACAATGAAGTGAAATATTAATCACTGGGTCTGGTAGTGAGATTTATTCCATTCAATAAGAATAGTGCTTTGTTAGCATCTATGGAGAAAGGAGAAACCGAGGCTCCCTGGCTAAGGCAGATCCAAGACAAGGGTTTGAGAAGACGGGCTGACCAATGTTCAAGATGCAAGGAGATCCGAGCCAGAAATCTTTCCCACTGGTAATTCAAACTTGTTAATTCATCTCAATCCAAATTATGAGTACTTTGGTGGAACATGGCTGCTTTTTCAAAACAGATGCCCTATTTGCTCTTCAGTAATAATATCAGAAAATCAAAATCAATTCAAACATAGCTGACCCCTGAAAAACACAGATGAGAACTGTGTGGGTCCACTTCCATGAAGAACTTTTTTAGTAAATATAGCACAGTACCATAAATGTATTTTCTCTTTCTCACAATTTTCATAATAACACTTTGTTTTCTCTAGCTTACTTTATTGTAAGGATGCAGTGAATAATACATATAACATAAAAAATACACATTAGTTGACTGTGCTAGGCTTCCAGTAAACCGTAGGCTCTTAGTAGTTAAAATTCATATACACATGAATTTTACATGAAGGGGTTGTTCAGGGTCAAATGCATCACCCTTTTCTTAATTCACCTTGAATGAATGAGGCACTACTGAATAAACAAAATGCATCATGGTGAAAGACACTAGGAGATATCACTGGAAAGAAAAACGAGAAATGCCAAACACACAGGAAAATCCAAAGATTCAGAAACCTTTTCAGCATGAGGTATAGAATAAATCACTTTCCAAATTTATCTCTCCAAAAACATACCACGACTAACAACTGTCTCAGACAACTGCTTTAGGATGAGCACATCATATATCAGGACCAAGTACACAGTAGGTTCTCAGTAAAACCAAATGATTCATCACAAGATGGGTTTTGGCCAAACATCAACTCTACCACTTCCAACATAAAACTCTCACGTCGGGATCCCTGGGTGGCTCAGTGGTTTAGGGCCTGCCTTCAGCCAGGGTGTGATCCTGGAGACCTGGAATCGAGTCTCACGTTGGGCTCCCTGCATGGAGCCTGCTTTTCCCTCTACCTGTGTCTCTGCCGCTCTCTCTATGTCTCTCATGAATAAATAAATAAAATCTTTAAAAAAAAAAATAAAACTCTCACGTCATTTTAAAGGTGTATTTCTCCCCAGAGGAGCTCAAAGTACTTGACACCCATATATCTCATTTAACAAGCTTTTGCAAACCACAATCACCATGCTAGAGGTCATAGCAGAAATGGAAAAACAGCAGCTGAACTTCAGAGACCCAAGACACCTAAAACAACACAACTCTGATCTCACGAATCTGTACAACATCCCTAGAGTTAAACAGGTAGTAAGAGAAAACATCCCTAGAGAAAACATCACCGAGGCCCTGAATTTTCATGATTTGTTTAGACTTACAGAATAGGGGATTGACTAAAAACTAAAATCCAAGTCTCCCAAAGTATACAAAAAACTGGAAATATTTAGTCCATACAGAACAGACTTAAAGAAACATGAGGGCTGTGTGGAAACAGCTGAAGGACTGGGCTGTTACCATCTCAAGATGATGGTCAAATATTCTTGGTTCACATCCCTAGGGAAAGTAATCTAGAATCACCCCCCCCACACACACACACAGAGTTTTATTTCTAGGTGTTCACTCATACCAACCAATTTGGTCTCAAAATAGACATGCTCACAATAATGCGAGGGAAGAAATGTATCTGAAGGGCTATTATGCCCACTTAGCTGCAGAATAAGGTAGACACTGCAGTGCATAGATTTTGACTTAATGTGAGGAGGGACCTTCTAGCAATTACAGTTGTTTCACATGGGGAAGTGCATTGCCTTAAGGATATAATATAATCCCCATGTCTAGAAATGTCACACATGAAAATGAAATAACTTCCTATGAAGATTTAGGGCAGGAGGACCAGTTAGGATGCTACTCCAGAATTCCAAGCAAGAGATAGAGGGGCTTGAATTAGCACAGTACTGGTGGTAGGGTCAGGGAGGAAGAGACAGATGAGAGAAATGTTTACAAGTAAAATCATAAGCCATAGCTGATGAGATATGAAAGAAGAATGGGAGGATAAGGCATGGAAGCTCCTGGAAGATGCTGAGCCACCAACACTCAACACAGAATCGCAGAGGGAGCAGATCTGTGGGAGTGGCTGACCAGGCCGTGGGGTCCAGGTGCTGTGGGGAGAAGGGCGCACAAGCTGTGGAATCCTCGGAATGAGAGGGAGTCTATCTCAGCTTCATCCCACCTAAGAGATGGGGTGATGAGGACATATCAGAAGAGGGCCAGGGGATGCTGGCTTCAAGAGGTAGGCCAAAAAGAAAAACTGAAGATAGTGTCTTAATCTATTGGACCTTCTATTAAAAAAACAAACAAACAAACAAAACTCATACATTGACTGAGTGGCTGAAACCACAAACATATATTTCTCACAGTTCTGAAGGCAAGTCCACGATCAAGGTGCCAGTAGATTCAGTGTCTGGCCTGCTTCCTTGTTCCAGATAGCCTTCTTCTCACTGAGTCCTCACGGAGCAGAAGGGGCTGGAGAGCCCCCCGGGATCTCTTTTGTAAGAGCACTAATCCCATTCATAAGGGCTCCATGTACCACCTCCTAATACAGCCCACTCGAGGTTAAGATTTTGATATGAATTTTGGGGGGACACAAGACAGTCCCTAGCAGTGGAGTAGGAGTGGTCAGGAAGGATCCAGGAGAATAAGCAGACTGCAGTGTCCTAGTGGTCAAGAGAACAGACTTTCAGGAAGGAAGAGCCACTAATGCCAAGTACAGTAGGGTTCCAATAAGATCAGGATTGGACGGCATCCACTGGACTTGGCAAGGCTCCTGGTGGGGTGAAGGAGGCTGAGTAGCCACTGGGAAGTGAGGAAGCAGAGGTCATGTTCCTCAGGTTCTGGGTGAAGGAAGACCGGGATCAGGAAATGAAGACACGGAAATAGGTAGTATTTTTAGAATGAGAAAGACCGAGGCATGTTTGCAAACTACGTGGGAAGTGCTGGTGGAGAGAGGCAGGCCGAAGGTCGCTGAGGAGAGACCGACGGCGAGGAATCTTCGAGGAGGGGGTGGTTGTGGGCACAGGTGGCTAGGCCGGCCGTGGTCGGGACAGGGACACTTCATCCTCGGAGGAGGCGGGGATCTGGATCTGGCCATAGCTGTGGCTTGTGCGGGCGGGCGTGGGGACGGAAGATTATCGTGCCTGATGGCCTGACCCGCTGCTGTGAGGAAACAAGATATTCTGAGCGTTTAAAAAGGGCCTAAAGAGAAGGTGGAGGGAGGCCGACCAGAGCGAGCCGAGCAGGGGCGGCAGAGCTGACCGGAGCTTCAAGGACACGGGCACGAGTTGGGGAGACGCTGGTTAAGCTCCTCCAGCTGCTGCTCCCCGCAGAAGGACCAGGCCCCAGACCTTCCCTGCTCCCCGTCCCCGTGGCGCCCCCCCCCCCCCCAATCTCTCTGTCTCTTCGTTGCTCCTCAGCTTTGGCCTGAGGTCTAGTGCATCAGGCCCTCGCCCGGGTCTCTCCACCTACTGCTCCTGTAGGAGCCGCTCCATGGTACCTCCTCCAGGAACCCCCCGCCCCAGGGCTGCATTAAGACAGGGGCAGCCCGGTAGGGCTCAGCAGTCTAGCACCTGCCTTCAGCCCAGCGCGTGATCCTGGAGACCCGGGATCGGGTCCCACGTCGGGCTCCCTGCGTGGAGCCTGCTTCTCCCTCTGCCTGTGTCTCTGCGCAACCCTTCCCCCGCCCCCCCGTGTGTCTCTCATGAATAAATAAATAAAATCTTTAAAAAAAAAAAAAAAAATCGTTGCCGGGGCCTCACAGCACACCATGGAGAGAGCTGCTTGCACGTCCACCTCCCCAGTGGACACACAACTGCTCCTCCAGGCAGGAGCTTGCACTGTCTCCCCAGCACCCAGGAGGCTCTCAGGACACACACTGGGAGTGCCGGTGGGGGGATGAGCAGATGAACTGTAAGTAAGAGGTTGGCTCACTGGTCGCTCAAATTCCATCTTATTAAGAAAACTGGGAGCTAGCTTGTTGGTTCTTTGTGCAGAACTGCTTTTGCAATAGCACACGTGTTTCAGAGTGGACGCTGGGGAGAGCTGTTCTCTATACAAACTAAAAGACTGATCATAGCTCTTTCATAAGCCAGAAAAATAAGCCATGACATTCTCATGGCCAGAGCCAGATTCCAACAGTAGCCCCTGGGGCTGTGGACATGCACTGGAAATCCAGATGAGGACAGAGATGCCGCAGTCCAAACCCATGAGGCTCCCCTCCTCTCCCCTCCCCTCCCAGGGCAGCCTGAGTTTCCTCTGTTGGCCTAAAGACATCCCAAATATGCATCAGCTAAAAGACCCCAGAGCTGTCTCTGACATCTTTAAACCCAGCGACGGAGCCTGGTCCTCCACGTACTGCAGAGCTCTCAGGTGGCAGAGCGTGAAGGTCTCTGGGGCCTGGGCACCCTGACTCTCCAGCGTCCTCCCCGGTGTTTGGACAGGCCTGTTTCTCTGTAGTCCTGGAGGTGATAAACCCACTAACAGAATTTTCCCAGGATCCCAGTCTCATTTCTGCTTCCCACCCACGTCTCTCCAACAAAAACAAGGCCTTGGCCAGAATCCAAGCTCTGGGGTCTGTGGAGAGGGGATGCTGGGACCCAGCCGCTGTCAGGCACGTCCTTCCTTTCACTGATGCTGAAACCAGATCCCCCAAGCTCCCAGATGCCAATGGAATGCATTTAGGTCTCTCAAAAACAAAAAAAAAAAAAAAAAAAAAAGCTGTGGTAGGCTTTTTTCTTTTTGGAGGGCAGGAGAGATAAATGAGCAACTAGCCACCGCCATGAGAAAGGACTGAGTCACTCTGGAGAGACAGCTCCCCAGTGACTTTTTTCACCTTGCACAGCCTGTGCTGGTGATGCATCAGCCCCACCAACTAAGGCCAAGTCAGGCCCTCATCAGCACCAGGATGGTAGACTAGGACCCAAGTTGCCACCACAGCAAACAGACCAAGGGACCGGCCACAGGGGAGGCAAGCAGGACCTCAACTCTACCACATTTGCTCTGACACAGGAAGGCAGTTTCTAATGAAAACAAGTTCCAGGAATACAACCCTCTGGGGATGAGCAGATGGGACACCTCGGGTTGTCATATTGCATTCAGAGAAGCTCCAGATACTTTTGGGGGCAATGGAAAGGATTGAAAGCAAAACAAAACATGACAGTAGCAACAGCCCCATTTAAGTCGCAAAGATGACCAAATCTACGTGTGGGAAAGTATACACTTAAAACCCACTGCCTTCTAAGCCATGACTTCTCATGGACAAGACCACTAAGTTAGCCGAGATGAAGTGACTCATTTACCCACTGACTCCAACCTCTCTGTTGAGGCTTCTTCAGAAACGTGGCTATTGGGACGCCTGGGTGGCTCAGTGGTTGAGTGTCTGCCTTTGCTCAGGGTGTGATCCTGGGGTCCTGGGATAGAGTCCCACATTAGGCTCCCCATAGGTACTTCTCCCTCTCTCTCTGTGTCTCTCATGAATGAATGAAATCTTTTACCAAAAGAAAAAAAAAAAAAAGAAAAGGAAAGAAACATGGTTATTCTACACTTGCAAGTTGCCTTAGGATCCCCTGGAGTTAAAATCACACTGATCTTCCCCAGAAGTGGCCATTGGTAAGGTGGCAAAATTCAGCTTCTTTCCCCCTACCTCACAGAAGAAAAATCAGAGACATGGGGACAAGAAGTGAGGGTCTGTCTCATTGCCAGTTCTAGCAATGGGATCTATTGTGCTTCTCACCAAATTCCTTCTGTGGTTCACAAGGGACCTAAAAGAGGTCTTGCCACGGCCTGCAGGATTACCTGTTCTCTGAAAGCTACGTTTCCATTCCATGAAGTCTCTCCCAAAAACTGAGGTTTGCACTATTTTTCCCCAACTGCACTGTGTACTAAAGTATTAATGCATACAGTATCATCTCATTTTGGGTTTCTTTTTTTTTTTAAGATTTTATTTATTTATTCATAAGAGACAAAGGTGAGTAGCAGGCTCCATCCCAGGACCTCGGGATCATGACCTGAGCTGAAGTTGAATGCTTAACTAACTGAGCCACCCGGGCACCCACGGTTTAGGTTTCAACGGCCTTAATGTGATATTGTAGAAAGGACACTGGGCTTCAAGCCAGATGAAGGATAGAACCTGGTTTCTACCCCTAGTGCCCCACTAAACGATTCTGGGTAGGCAGTTTCTCTGAG
This sequence comes from Canis aureus, assembly GCF_053574225.1. Lineage (NCBI taxonomy): Eukaryota > Metazoa > Chordata > Mammalia > Carnivora > Canidae > Canis > Canis aureus. The sequence goes on from NC_135618.1 coordinate 22,117,651, forward strand.
CCTCAGTTTCTCCTCTGTGGGAAGGGGTAAACTATTGCCTTGCCAACTTGGAGCACTGGTTTTGAGACTCCTATAAGACAACTCACTTGCATTCCCTGTGAAGGAACTCCGAAGGAAGCTGAAAGAACTTCTGCAAATGTAAGAAAATGACACCATGACCTAATGCTTTTGTGGTGAGGCCTTCAAAGTAGGGGCACCGGGCCTCAACTGTCATTTATCACACACACACACACACACACACACACACTCCTGCCAAAGAGCGCTTACACTTGGATGGGCTACTACATTCGATATTTAGGGACTTTTGAACTTGAACGTGCCCCAGTAATGTTATGGATCAGTAATATTTTCAGTCTAAATTCTTTTTCCATTGGGCACAAGCAAAATAGCCTTTCCATTTCTCACCCAGGATGTTAAGGTCATGACCCTCCACATGGCTGGAACATTTCATCTCTGGCCTCAGCTCCCCGGAGCCCAGCAAAGACTGCATAGCCCTGATTCTCCTCTTCATTCTTGCCCCGCCCCCCCCCACCCGCCTCCTTTCCAAGGCCTTTATATGCAAGTCCACACCAGGCCCCTGCATACATTCTAAATTCCTACAAATCTCTGCAAGTAAGATTTTATTCCCTCAAAGCACCAGTGTGATTGGTCTCCTGTGTAATGAAGGAGCCTTTATATTTTTAGTTTTCTTCCCATACAACAAACACTATTAATAACATTTTAGTTTCTCCCGAGATGATATGGATTAGACCAAATGGAAAGTTACCATGGCTACCAGAGTGTTATTTTTGGTATGAGAAATCCATGCCAAGTGAAGCAGCATACACGGTCAAGAACTGGAGCTTTATTTCCGCTTTGCTATCAGGCAATCAATCCCAACTTAATTTTGAAACCCTAATTGCAGCGGAAACTAATTATGAGTGGCAAGACCTGAAACCCCTAATTAAAGGAGGAGTCAATAAAGCAATGCAGCCTTATCACTGGGGCAACTCTTGCAGGGATTTAAGCACAGGAGGACTTTCTTTCCCAGGTAACTACCTGAGCAAAACAGTGCAGGGAAGCACACCTGGACATTGGGTGGGAGACCCTAAGTTGGGTCTGGAAATGTCAGTCTCTGGTGGGCAAGCAAGTCAGGTCTTCTCCCTGTGTTATGAAGATGCACCCAACTGGGGGTGAGGCGGGAAGCCCCTGGTGGGAAGGAGGTGTTTCTACTCTCAGTCAAAAGGTGGTCAGGGGAGGCCAGGGAGGGAGAAGCTCAAGGATGGCTGTACCCCATATATTACTGTGGCCTTTGTGCACAGGCCTTGGACACGGCTGCAGAGGAACAGGGGCATCCGACAGAATCTCATCACTCACACTCAGATATTTAGAAGCTGTTTTCTCAGATATCCATGCTGAGCCGCACTTTTCTGAATTAGCAAAAGCTGGCTTATGAAAGGACTTCTATTAGAGTGAAAACATACTGCCAATCTGCAGCACACGGTCCCTTTGGGACCTCCTGGTCTATCTTTGACAGCTTTAAAATACTGTTAATGGCATGACTTCATCTACCAACACTAGAATGATCCATATTTAGGCCAGAAACCACATGGTCCCCATATCACCCCACTGGGCTCCAGGATAGAAAGAGACTCTTAAATCAGAGAGGAAACACTTTTAACTGATGATTAATTGCCCATCCCCCCTCCAAAACACTTTTAATTGATGACTAATTGCTCATCCCCCTTGACAAAGAGACAAAAATGAACTTTGCTCAATGGTGAGAAAGATACTCTGAACACTCCAACAGGGCAGTCAAATCAGAAGCCTACCCTCTTCCCACTCGGTGTATATTTTTCTACAAAGGGCTCTTTCTCCCTTTAACAGATTTTCCTGAGCTCTTTTCTTTTAAGCATTATGGAGAAGGAGGAAGCCAAACATCATAACCCTGTGGTAGCTTTTTCAATTGTATGAAATAAGTCAGTCCCTCCGGAGACAGAGCTCCACCATCTGGGTGGGAAGGATGTCATGAGAGCTTTAGATTCCTATTTCCTAAGGATAAGTGAGCTCCATGGTCAAGCTAAGGGCCAACAGGATTTTTCCAAGGCAGACAAACCCGCAGACCAAGGAGAGCCTGTATTAATCTTCGTTCTTAGTGTTGTCACAGGCAGGCAACAAAGAACACAGGTCTTGTCTTGGAATTAGTCAAATGAGGTTGAGTATTTTCATCAAAATAAACAGTGGGCTGATGTATTACGCAAAACCTCTGGCATTAGTGTCTTGTAACAAAGGTTCGAAATGGTAGCAGTAAGGAAAAGACAGTTCCAAATACTGAAATGTTTTGGAACCTGGCTGAAATTTGGAAGGAGGTCTTTGGTGGTTTCTGTATATTATATACATGATTGACATAAGGGACCAGCGGGTTCAGGAGAGAGAGGGGCTCAGCCCTCTCACATCCACTGTCAACAAGGGAAGGGAGATATAAAGAGAGAAAGAAGAAAAATAGGTCTGTCTTACTGAGTTCCTTTGGTTTAGAATTTCCACCCAAGGAGACAGAGTGTCCTGAGAAAGAGAGCTTCATCCCCAAATGCAGACTCGGAGCCCCCTTTCTGTGCAGCTGGATTTTGCTTCCAGCAGAGGCACATCACTAGGGGCTTAGGAAGATCTCCCGGCCAAAGAAAGCGCCTCTGTTTTTCCAACCAGCAGGCTGCAAACTTTTTCGGGTGCCTTTTAGAAGACTACTGCTTTCAGGGCTCCCCAAAACAATCTCCAATGCATCTTATCTTGAAACCGACCTACCTTGGCTCCAAGGAATGGCTTGCAGGGGTAGAAGCAGCACAGGGCTGCCGACAGGGCGTGGAGAGCACTGCATTCCTTAGGCATCGTTCAGTGTCCAGTCCCTGGACCACACACTTTTTTTTAGGGTTAAAAGAAATGGGGCTTGGTGATCAGAGCCCCAGCCCCGCGGCGACAGACGGCTCTGCTGCTCCTGCCCGCAGTCCAGGGCCGGGCTGGGACTTCTCCCCTCCGCTGAAGCCGATACGATCCACTCGTTCAATTCTAGCAGGCTGGTGTCCAGCCTGCCATGCACACGGTGCCAGAAATTCTCATGTGACCAGACTTGCTCTCTGATGAAATTCTAACCTCTCTTAGAAGAGCTTTGGGCTTTAGCTGTCCCCTCAATTTAGAGACCTGTCAGAAATCATGAGCCCCCTCAGGCCGTCTGTCCTTCCCAGGGCTAGGACACCAGGCAATCTGCTCCTAGACGCTTTATCTGCTTGCCACCCCAGCAGCTAAGGGTTAGGGAAGCACATATCGTACCACCTTGTGGAGACAAAGGCTCCTTTGAGAAAAGGACCTAAAAGGTGACTGGGGTGTGACTCTCCCTTAGGACCAATCCTAGAAGTCCTAAGAAACATGGGCAGGGTCCCTGGCCCCTCTACCCCAGCCCACCCGCAGTACTGTTTATTTTTAATTAGAATGCTCCTGGCAGCCAGTTTGCGGCTGATAACGTTGGCATAGCCATCACTGAAGGCAAAGCAATACTGTCTTCTGGTGTTTAATTAGCAAGTCTGTCAGCAAACACCCCGAGCACCCCCATACCATCCCACCTGGCCAAGCAGTCTGTTGGGAGTATGGGGGTCAAGCTGTGTACCCTCCTCTGACTCAACTGTTTACCTCACTTCCCTCCCTCACTTCAAATACTCCATTTTCAATTGTCCTCTCTGCCTAACCCAGATCCAGCACTCAGACCAGGTGGCCCAGGGAAGCCACACATTTCTCCTGTGCTAAGTAGACCTTTGCCCCCACCAAGACCTCCTACGACCTTTAGGGGAAAGTGACTGCTTCTCTTCTTGCATTCCAGTTAGAGTGGATGCTCAACAATTCTGGTTTTCATCAAACCCTGGTCTCTGCCTGTAGCTCTTCCTGTCCTATGGTTCCAAACATTACCTTTCTGTGGCTTCGGCCACTCAAACCTGGAATGTGTCCTGAAGCTTTCTAAAACTTCACACAGGCAGAAACTTGTAATGAGGAAGAAACAGAACCTATTCAGTCCAGAAAGGAACAACACCAGATGAGGCATGAGGGAGGTATGAGAAATATCCAACAGGATTAGTGTCAAATCCTCAGGAGGCCTCGGCCTTTGGACTAGGTCAAGTCTGCCTGTAAAAATAGAGACTTGTTTGTTCAATGCCTGGTGAGCAGCTTCTGTGCTTGAACATGGCCTGAATGGGCAGAGGGGCAGCCTAATAAATACACAGGATGCAGTGATAGAGCTACAAAAGGTCTGTCACCACAAGAATGATGGGGGAGGGGAGAGGTGACTTCCTTTGTTCTCCCTCAGTCCTTCTCCTCCGTGATTTTGGAGGTCAGATGTGCAGCCCTGGGGGCTCCTGGGTCCGGGAAAGTCCACCCAAGAACCTGGAAGCAAGCATCAAGGATGGGAGAGTTCATGGTGTTTTTGAGCTGGAGGGGCCCTTGGAGATGGCCCAGTTGGTAGGTGGGTACTGTCCTCCCAGATCCATATACTGTATCCATGAGCAAGCATTTGCTCTGTTTGCCCTTATTTCTATTAGATGGGATTTAAAAGTAAGTCTACGTGCAGTCAGGGCCCAAGCAGACCTATAGCCACCAGGTAAGGGACCCAATTTTCATTTGCTCATCTCCTTTGGCAGGAAACACACTCCACCAGGTAAGAAACTCCCCCAAGAGGCTACAAAAAAAGCACCATTCCCACTATGGGAAAAGGAAAGAAAGCAGCTCCTTAAATCCCACACAAAATTTCAGAGAGATTGGTCAAAGCCTCTGAACTCCTACTCTAACCACAGAAAGTCTGAATGAAGTGTAGTCCTGAAAGAGATATGCAAATACCTCAGACTTGTAAATTACCAAGAATTATGTCATCAAGTGATCAAGTGCTCTGGGCCAGGGTAAAGGCAAAACAGAAGATCTTCAGGTCACTGTAGAATCTCGGCTCTTGTCTAAGGCTACCTCTGTTTACTCTCACAAATGTCCCCCAAATGCCCATAGAATTGGCTGTCAGGATTAATGAGTGGCCTCATCTTACTAGGTAACTGTTTCTTAAGCACTTAAAAAAAAAAAAAAAGATGTATTTGAGAGAGAGCGTGCCTGTGCAAGAGCACTGGGGAGGAGCAGAGGGAGAGAGAGAGAGAGACCTAGACTCCCACTGAGCTCGGAGCCCAAGGCCAGGCTCCATCTCACCACCCTGGTATCATGATCAGAGCTGAAACCAAGAGTCCAATGCTCAACCCACTGAGCCACGTCAAGAGCACTTTTTAATTTTCTTGTTCCACACCAAAAAGAATTCCTGAAATAGCATTCAATGGTTTTAATAAATTTCTCCGGAAATGGCCAAGGAGGAAGATGAAAATAACGTGTTGTTGTTGCAACAAAAGATGATAATTGCGTGAATTTGCAAAGTGCCCTTCACTGACTTGTTATGCTTTTCAATATTTGCATCCACACTGATCAATTCTCCCACGTTCTCCTAACAGTGATTATTCTATTGCAGTTACAAAGAAACAGAAGACCAGGACAGCGTGTCACTCAGCAGTGAACGGACAAAGGACCAGGGACTCCAGCCCGTGATTGCAGAACCTGGTATGTAATCACATGGAAACACAAATAAGAGATTTTTTAATGTCTTATAATTAAATCTGTTACTCACACAGCCCCATGAAAAGGCGGTGACCTGGGGCAGGGGGTCACTCTGATGATTTGGTGCATGTGATTTAAGACCAAATTTGGATTCCGGGTTTTCTACAGACCATGTTCTTCTCAGGACAGGGGTCAGTGTCTCTAGGGCAACCCCAGGGACTGACGGAGAGGGAGGGATGCTGGGCAGCACACAAAACTCTGGGGAAATTGTGCTAACATCCCCCTCCAGCCTCCTGGACAACTTGTTCCTCTACACCAAGGGACATGCCTGTGAAAAAAGCCAGGGCAGGGTAGCCAGGTAGACCCTTGAGGGAGATTCTCATGCCTTCAAGTCACATGCTGCCCCCTCTGTCTGGGAAGAGGGTTAAAGCAGGCCAGAGGAAGGCCCCAGCTCAAGTATTGCCCTCAATGCCATTTTTTCCTTGGGCAGCCCTAATACTAACCTGCCCTATTTAGTAACCATGGAAACAGGAGCTGCCTGCCAGCCACATCCCACAGACACGTGCTCACTCCCTGAAAGTGTGCAAGAGTCCTTCTCCCAGAGGCTACACCAGATCAGGCTCCCGGTGAGGGAGACCCTCTCTTTGACCTGACACTGGAGGAGAGGTCTGGGGCGCAGAAAGATGTGCCTACCAGGTATTTGCTTTTCCCCGTTTCAGGGAAACCGGGAAAACAAAGCTGCCAATACTCCTCCATTCTCCCCAAAGCCACCCCAGAATCAAGATATCAAGCCTTGTGTGCACAGAGGTGCTTCTGGTCATTGTCTGGCAGCCCTGTGGACAGTGACACTGCCCACGGCGGGCCACGCTGTCACCAGAGGGCACTGGTCCAAGGCTGCAAGGCCTGGCTCGTCCCTGCCCACAGGGACACACTCAGAGCATCAGTCAAGGGATGAACTCTAGTCATGGAGGTCAAAACAGCTCAACCTCTCATGGCAACCACTGAGACTCCACCTCCTCAGCCAGAGTGACCTCTCCTGGCTTTTTGCCTCCCCTAAACCCCAGTGATCAGACTCTCAGTGAACAAACACAGCCTTAATGAGCTAGGGGGTAAGACCCAAGCTACTACCATTTCCATTTCCCCTGGTGTCCTAGGAAGCAGGGACGATTAACCTGGATTGGCCCAACTGCAAACATCCAAGACTGTCCTCTGCAGCTTTGGCCCCTTGAAGAGCCGCGTGGCAAGTGCCTGGGCAGCCCAGGGCCAGCAAATGTGTGTTTATCTGCAACCCTGTCTCCCAAGCCTCCCAGGGCCCTGGCCGGGGAAGAGCTCCTGTGGCCAGAGCACCCACCCTCACCTAAAAGCGACAGGACCTCAGGGCTTACGGAGGTAAGGACGGCCCCCCAGATTCCTGGGCCCCCCCCCAGATTCCTGAGAGTGCAGCTGTGAAGGGCCATTGATCTGCCTCGCGCAGCACTCACAGGTACACCCCTCTCTACTGGGCCTCCTGCCCCCTCCCTACCCTCCCCCCAATACATCTGTTTCTCTAAATGGCCCTTAAAATTGTAGAACTGACGATGCAGAGCTAAACTAGGTGAGGGCGCAGCCCCAACTGCTTTCTTGCACGACCGCATACAGTTCCTTCCGTGTATCCCGCCACCATAATTACCAGCATCTCTGGCCTGGGATTAGCCCAGAAATCCTGTGCTACACAAGCCCAGTTTTCTGTTCTTAGCATTAGGGCAAAATGAAATGAACAAGCATGCGGCATCGGTTCCAACCTCCCCACCAGAAGGCTCAGACTCTGGAGGTCTCAGTCTTTTCTCGGGGCCCATGAAAACCGTCGACTCTCCTCCCCCAGCAAAAAGCACACATTATAATGTTTTACATGTAATTTCAGGGGATACCTTGTCCCCCGAGGCCCATCCACACACCCCTGGAAGTCCTACTCAGCCAAGAGGACCTAGCCTCTCCACGCTTCCTTCTACTCCAGTCACGATGCACCCCGCCTCCCCCAGAGCAGGCATTTGTTTTTCTGGTCATCACAGCTCCCACATTTTCTGTGCTGTGCGCTTTTCTCTTTCTCCTACCTTCCACCTTGATAAGCGGGAGTTATATAAGCAACTAATAGTGACCACAAATGCCCCTCAGATGTCTCTCCCACGCAGAGCTGCAGAAAGGGACTGAGGGGCACCTACAAAGCCAGAACACTAGGAAGGCTCACCAGCCAGGACAGCTGCGCCGTCTCCCATCTCCACTGTCCCTGGCTTTCCCATCTCACAAGCACTTCTGCAAAATGACATCTTCCAAAACGGAGCTGTGAAACACACATTTGCATGTCTCAAAAGTGACGCTGGGAGGTAGCAGGTTAGAAGGAGAGCCAGAGTGGGTTCAAGTCTTGCACCACAAGCAAGCTGGGCGACCTTGGGAAATTTCTTAACCTCTCTGAGCCTGTTTCCTCCTCCAATTTACCAGGTTTTTGTGAGGACCAAGTGAGATAACAGAGTGGGATACCCAACCCATATGAGGCACTCAGCAAATGTGAGCTCCCCCTCCCCATTCGTTCCTCCTGCAGGGCACGTGCCTGATCTCACCTACAAGTCAGGCCACAGGAGCCATGCCCTCTGCAAGGGCCTGGACGGCTCCACCCTGAGCCACTGACTGGCAGGCTGGTACTGCACTGACTACTGAATCTTAAAAGCCAGGGAACAATGAGGAGGAGTTTAAGCATTTTCTCAGTCTTGAAATATTTTTAGCCTTTAAATTTTAAGATCACATATTAAAATTGCACATATGGTTTTAATCACACTTGCTCAGATGTCTCAGATGATTTTCTACTCCAGAGCCGTTGTCATTTGGAGAGTTGTTTGTTTTAACAGGCAACATGTATGTCCACAGCATCTGCCTACTTGGCCCTCACCCAGGGGGACTCCTGGTCCATCCACAGCTACTGAGCTCTCGATATCCCACTCCATCCCAACCGGTCTGACTGGGGATCCTGTAGCCCCCCTAATAGGATCTGGGTTGCAACCCCTCCTTCTGCAGTGCCCCCAGGCCAGGCTGGCTGCAGAGTTGGGCTATTGCCTACATCCAACCTGAATGTCTCACCTGATGCTCCTCCTACCTTGCCCCCCTTACCTAGCCCTCCAGGGTCTTGCCCTAGGACTAGACCTTCCACATGAGTCTAGAATCCCCAGAGGGGTCAGCCCAGGTGGCTCAATGGTTTAGCGCTGTCTTCAGCCCGGGGTGTGATCCTGGAGCCCCGGGGTCGAGTCCCACGTCAGGCTCCCTGCATGGAGCCTGCTTCTCCCTCTGCCTGTGTCTCTGCCTCTCTCTCTGTCTCTCATGAATAAATAAATAAAATCTTAAAAAAAAAAAGAATCCTCAGAGGACCACCTCCCATGTGCCTGACTCCTTCATTCTTCATCAGCCCATATTACTGGCTCCTCTGATACAAGCCATGTCTAGAATTAGAACAGTGCCTGGTGTCGATGCTTGGGTGCCATGCTTACTCTACCCAGCCACCACCTCTAGATTTTCAGTGTCCCTCCAGATTTGGCCTTCTGCCTGTATTTGCCTTCTCCTCTCTCAATCCTTGTGGCAGGAATCACCAGAATCACAGTGCATTCTTCCAATGCCACTCCATGCCCTTCTCCCACCTTCAAGAGGCTACCAAGTGTCTGAGTGGAATGAAATAGGCATTGAGGAATGTCTGGGAAGGCAGAATCCTGGGGTGCGTGGTGGGGTGGGTACCAGGCAAGGGGTGGAGTCAGAACTAACTGCACTCATTCTAGCCTTGAAAGCTGGCCATAGTGAAATCAGAAAATGATTTTTGTTAATCCCTCCTTCTGTTTTCAAGCAAATTCCAGCCATCTACGTGAAATATTTTGGTGGAAAAATATGTTTTTCTCAAGGTCATAAACTGATCGTGGGCATTATCATCAGTGACACACTGGATAATTGCGCATCCTGCCCAAACAGCTAGGAGAAGCAGGCCAGGAGTTTTAAGCAGGGTGTGGAGTGGGGTTTCCATGAGCCACAAGAAATTGTACATGAACGGTTGGGTATCTGTTCACTGAGGTGAGGGGTACATGGCTTTTACTCATTTCTCAAAGAGGTAAAAATCCCCACTGATCCAGAAGGACTTTCAGTGGTCCTTCAAGATGGGGCTCCTGATGGTCCTATTGGATCTTTTCTCTAGTGGAGAGAAGAGGGAAGGGACACCTTTGGTCACCATGGACACGAGCAAAAGCAGATAAAGCCTGTAGCCACCAGGACACAGTCGGCCCCAGCAGGGCTATGGCTGGCAAGAGGAGGAGACAGAAAGCCTCGACACCACACCAGTAGGGCCACGTTCCATTCTGCCGGTGGGGCAGCTTTAAACACGTGTGAGAGGAGGGGAACCCTTCCCCAGCTGGTGGAAGGGCCTTGCTTGCACATCACACTCAATGCCACCATTGAACGCAGAAGAGCTGCAAGGCTGACCCTCGGCAAAGCCTCCCCAAGCACAGACTCCAGGGCTGCGATCGTCACAGGCACCCCACCTCTCAGCTGGGGGTGCCCTCACTTACCCGCGTGCAAGGCCCCCCAGAGCCAGCGTTCATACAGAGCTTTCACCACAGGGTCTTATTTAATACTTCACCAGGAGACACATATTATTATCTCCATTTCATGTGGGAGATCAAACTGTATTGAGTTAATGATTAAACCAACTCTGAATCAGAATGGCTGGATCAATGGGATGTGATAATGGCTGCATGGCTACCACCAGGTTGCCCAGAGTACCTTATCTTGTGCAAATCCAAAAGGCAGAATCCCGGCTGCACAACATCCCCTCCCTCCCACGGAGGGACAGATGTCCTTAGCAACATGGGCAGCAGGTCTCATCCGAAAATATCTCATCAGGGATCCTCATTCATTACTGACGGGAAAGGGCAGGACATGGACAGATGAATCCCGAGACAGAATCTGCAAAGAGCCAGGAGGTAGCAAATCCCTAGGGCACACGGGACCACTGCAGGGCTCAGGGACTGCCTCTGCGCATATAGAAACGTCATCTAGGTATATTTCTCTACAGGAAAAGGCCGACTCACACCGTGTGTTGCATGGGCAGGATCATATTGATCACCGGCCAGTTCCTTCACTTCCTAAAGTAGTCGGTGCTAAGCACAATGCCACCTACAGAGGTGATATCTAGATGGTCAACACTCCTGGTGCCCAAGGTGGGACAATGGGCTCCTTTTGTCAATTAATCAAAGGACAATACGATCCCTGCTCTTGCAGTATGTACCCAGAGAAGTGGGACAGAGGAGAGAGGAAGGGAGTTACCAAGAGTAGCAGGAACCCACCTGCACCAATCTCTAAGAACACCAGGGGAGCCTCAGGGTCGGGCTACTTGTGACAGCAGATGTGGGAATTTCTCCAAGGCCGAGCTGTAAGGGGAATCCACAGCCTCTCTGCTCCACTACCCATGATCTCTGTAAACAGCGTGGATCTGACAAACTGGGAGGCAAGGAGTATCCAGCATGTAGGAAATAAACTAGAGAAAGATGAGTACAGGGTCTGAAAAGGCCAAATAGAAAATCTCTCTGCAAAAACCTATAACTGGTATTAGCATATTTCCCATTTGTACCCTAAGTAGACAGGGACAACTAGAAATCACTATATTTCTGATCATGAAAATTCAGAGGGGGAAATGATGTAAATAGTAGATAGTGGTTATTACATTTAAAAGCTTTACCCTGTGGTATGTGCATTCATACTTGTTTTGGATGTGTGAGCTAATCAGAATTCTGAACACTGAATGGACATGGGACCTAAGTTAGACCAGTCAGAGTCTTTCCCTGGGATTTTTCAAACCAGAGCAGAGGGAGAGGTCTCCTTTGCCCCCTGGGCCATAAACTTGAAGATGATAAACTAGGGCAGCCTACGGCCATGTGCCCCTATACAAACAAAGTGACCAGAGTGAATGTAGCCACTGTGCTGAGAAGCAGATGAAAGGACTGAGAGTCTGGACAGGCCTTCCTCTTCCAGAATAGACATCAAGCCAGGTACTCTACCCCTGTCCTTCCCAGGGGACACGTCCCTAGCCCACTCCATCCGTTTGAGAGTTTACTTGACCAATGTGAGATGAAGCAAAACTTGAGATCAAGACTGAAGGCATTGTGTTGGGCTCTACTGGAGTTCAGTGTGAGAGATGATCTCCAGACCTGAGAAGTGCTCAAAAAAAAACCCAACATAAACTGATGTTACATGAAAACATGTACAAAAAAAAAGAAAAAAGAAAACATGTACAAGGCACAGCCATTAATAACAAGGCTGTTCTGGGATCCCTGGGTGGCGCAGCGGTTTAGCGCCTGCCTTTGGCCCAGGGCGCGATCCTGGAGACCCGGGATCGAATCCCACGTCGGGCTCCCGGTGCATGGAGCCTGCTTCTCCCTCTGCCTCTCTCTCTCTCTCTCTCTCTCTCTCTCTGTGACTATCATAAATAAATAAAAATTAAAAAAAAATAACAAGGCTGTTCCTTCATGTTTCAGTGATGGGTGGAAATTAATAGTACTTCACAGCCTACTGCAAGGATGTTCCATTAAAGAATTGAGTTGCCTTCAGTTCTCATGGAAGCAGCAGACATGAATTTGCCTCTAGGGAAGGGGAGAGGGACTCACAGAGTTGGAATGTCCTGTGCCACTGAATGTAGGTGTGAGTTTTGCTCCCACACCCAGAACTAGGGTGTGGGAGCTAGGGGAAACCACTAACAAATGGCTCATTCAACCCTGCTCATGTGGGCAACAGCACCCTCTTAAGTTCCTGAAGGATATTTTCAAAGGCTGTTGTGTTTTGTGGAAGCACAGAGGACCTGATCCACAGGTACTGAGCCATTCCCTTATTTAAGGCCAGGTGGAGTTGACCAGTTACAACTGACCACCTAGGAGGGCAACTTTCAGGACTTCTTTGTAGGTCAAAGAAAAGAAAATTAGCATCACCCCCGAAATATATTCAGATCTTCCCAAGTTCCTTACGTAGTCCTTAGGTGGACATAGCCCAGAAGGAGCCTGGAAGCCCTGTTCTCAGTCTGTGTGGCCCTGTGGGACTTTCTTCACCTACCGCTATTGCTTTATTTAACCCAGCAAGGGGCCCCAGCTCCAACATCTGGCTATTGAAGCACTCATTAAAGTGATCTCTGTCTTTGTCTGTTTGCTTCAGGACTTATTCATTGTCTTATTCATTGGCAACACTCCAATGCCCAGACCGATTGGGGCCCATGCCCAAACAGAAGAGGGACTAGCGAATGTTTGGAGAAAGCATGGGGTTTGTCAATCTGGGTCTGCAAACCCCTTGGAAATAAGATGCACAATTAGATCACATGCGTATTTCTAGATACAGTTCTTATTCATCCCATTTGTAAAAAGACAGGGTACCCCCCCTCCCCCCCAAAAAATAGTTCAGAAACACAGGGGCCAAAGACATGACTTGCCACACAAGGGTTATGATCCTCGCTGGGGGAACGAGGCTTGCCATCCCTGCAGCTGAATTAGGACTGGTCCCTTCCTCACTCTTGACTGTGAGCTACCTGGATTCCCAGAACAGGTAACTCCCGACTCCTACGACCTTGCATGAGCAATCCTTGAATACTCTGCAAACCAGGAAGTAAGAGGATGCAGCCCTGTCCTGCCTAGGCTCATTCCAGCAAAGACCCAGAGAAGGCAGAGGGGAGGAGAATGGGCCATGATGGACTCAGTTGGCTATGATGGACTCAGATGCTTCAAAAAAAAACACCCACCTGGGCCTGGGAAAAATGAGAATCCAATTGGAGACTGGTGGTCACAGGAAACAGTCCATCAGCTTCATCATTGCTTCTGAACAAAACACTCTTTTGAGAGTGTGAATGGGGGCTTTATGTAGTTAAGTTCTCATCCACAGGCTAATAAATATGTGAAATGGCCTCTCAGACCAGGTTCCTGCAGCCTGGACACTGAGGTCATTCAAGAAACAATTAGATGCCATCTGGAGAGAGCTGGGACTCAAAAGGAAATTGCCTCGAAGGGCCAAACAGCATGTTCTTGTTCCCAGGGTCTGACACATCCTTATCTTCACTGACATAAAGGACGGATGGAGCTCAGCCAGCTAATCCACACTGGGAGCACAGAATGGGCAAATGTGGTGGCAATTAATAAAAGCTTAAGGACCAGGAGAATGTTCATTTTCAGCCTGCCTCAAGTAAATTTATCCCTTGACTGCACTTTTGCATCTGAGCTGAGCATCTCTGCCATAAACCAGACCTTGGCCTCACCAAGCTTTGGGTTTTCACAGTTTTAATATAAAGCAATCAGAGCAGAACAGCAACTGCTTCTGGACCAGCTCCTCACAGTATATAATGAGCAACTCGATCGCAGGAAACAGAGTTAGTATTTACGGAGGCCTCACAATCCACTCAATTGTAAAGAACAGGCCCTTATTTCTAGGATAGATTCTCAGTCTTTTCTTATTTTTAAATGAAAATTTAATGTTTCTTCTGTCAAGCAGTCAGTATTTTTTTTTAAGATTTTATTTATTCACGACAAATACAAAGAGAGAGAGAGGCAGGCTCCATGCAGGGAGCCCAACGTGGGACTTGATCCCGGGTCTCCAGGATCGCACCCTGGGCTGAAGGCAGGCGCTAAACCGCTGCTGGGCCACTGGGGCTGCCCAAACAATCAGTATTTTTAAATGTAGATGTTATTGTTTAAAAACAAAACTCTACTTAGCTAGAGAAAAAATATGGATTTAGGTAAAAAGGAGATGATGGTTTTACAGCTTTCTGACAGTTCTTAAGTAGAAGACCCTCTCGGACAGCGGTGTTCAAAGTGCAGTCTAGGCAGCTCTTTCTGCCCAGGGGTCCTGCTCCAGTGCTATAATAAAACCACCTTTTTGCCTGTGTACATGCACGCGCGCACACATACACACACACACACAAACCACAAAATAAAACAAAATGAACTGAAAAACCCCAAAGTGCACCCTATGGGCCCAGGGGGGCTATGGGGGAATCCATGAGGCCAAAACTATTTTCATGACAATACTGAGACGATTTTTTTGCCTTTTTCACTGGGTCTACATTTCCACAGACAGGGTGAAAGCGATGATGGGTTACACTGCTAGGACCTTAGCACAAAGCAAGGGAGAGACACACATTGGATTGGGGGTCACTGCATTTCTTAACTACCATTTTTTTAATTTATTTTTTAAATACTGAAAACACAATGTTTTAAGTATGTCTTTAAAAAAAATCTCCAGTTTCACCTAAGAAATCCTTGATGTAGCAGGAAGAATTACTCGCTTGATCACAGCTGGACCCTTGAGTCCACGTCTCTCTTTAGTATTCCGTGTGATGACACAGGAAGCACACGCGCGGCCCTTCTCAGGCAGACCCAAGTACAACGGCTGTCTTGAGGGAGAGCAACTGCCTGCCGAACCTGCTGCTTTTTCACGGAACACCATTTTTACTTCAAAGAATGTCTGACAAACTGTGGTTATTCAGATGTGGGTATTTGTCTGGCAGGCATTTCCTAAAAAAGGAACAAAGCGGGCCTATCCCTTCCAGAACAATTGACAGGATTTGTTGCCAATGATGAAACCTGAGCTTTCAATTGAAAATCAGAAGATTTCCCAATATGATTTTTCTGATATGTAGTATAAATAAAAGTGGGTTTTTAATACTGTATAATGAAATATGCTAACATTTTGAATATCTGCATAACTCAGGAAACCAGTATTTCTTAAACGTCTAACGCATGGTGATACAAAATCACACACGGGTGTGTTCTATGAGACCAGAATCTAAAGAGATTTGTAAATGTGTAAAATAATGCCATTCTTCTCATCAAATTTCGTTTTGGAAAATGATTATTTTTCACAAAAATAATTACTGTTATTTTTAAATGAGTTAACTAAAAATTTAAAAAGTTGGATTTTTTTAAAAGTTGGATATTTTTTTTTATATTTTAATTTCTAATACAATAAACCAAAACTTAAAACTCACATAATAAAAGCTCTTTGGGGTTTCAATAGTTTTTAAGAATGAAAAGGGGTCGGGATGCCTGGGTGGCTCAGTGGTTGAGTGTCTGTCTACCTTTGGCTCTGGGTGTGATTCTGGGGTTCTTGGGATCGAGTCCTGCATCAGGTTACCCAGGGGGAGTCTGCTTCTCCCTCTGCCTATGTCTCTGCCTCTGTGTCTCTCATGAATAAATAAATAAAATCTTTATTAAAAAAATAAAAGAGGGATTCCTGGGTGGCGCAGTGGTTTGGCGCCTGCCTTTGGCCCAGGGTGCGATCCGGGAGACCCTGGATCGAATCCCACGTCGGGCTCCCGGTGCATGGAGCCTGCTTCTCCCTCTGCCTGTGTCTCTGCCTCTCTCTCTGTGTGTGTGACTATCATAAATAAATAAAAATTTAAAAATAAATAAATAAAATAAGATAAAATAAAAGAGTGAAAAGGGGTCTTGAGTTCGAACAGTTTAAGAACTTCTGCTCTAATATGCCTAAGCTACTTGTTTTACATAATTTTGATTGAACTGTAAGTTTTCTGCATATTTATAAAGTAGACTAATAGAGGGCTGCTTTTATTTTAATAAATAACTCTACCATAAAAACACTAGCACTCGTAAAGAAAATTTGAAAACAGAGAAATGTGAATAAAAACTCCCTAATTGCCAGGAAGTTAATTTTGACTTACTACTCAACACTCAATCATTCTACTCCTAGTTTTGTCTCTTACAGAAATTCTCACAAATGTGCACCAAGCTGTCTGAGTTGCAGGCAATGCCATCTCTCCAGTGGGTTTGTTTTTTTTTTTTTGGTTTATTTACTGATTTGAGAGACAGACAGAGAGAGCTCGCACAGGGGGAGGGGAGTGAGGGAGAGGGAGTATCTCAAGCAACCACCACCCCTGAGGGCAGAGCCTGGGGCCAGGCTCCATCCCAGAACCAGATCATGACCTGGGCCAATATCAAGAGTGTCAGCTGCTCAATCGACTAAGCCACCAAGGTGCCCCTCTTCAATATTGTGATTTGCTCCTCTGGGCTCCTATACACACCCAATCCGGCAGGAAATCCTTAAGACTCTGCCTCCATAGGAGACCAGAATGCCCCTTCTTCATCACCAATTTTGTCGTCACGGGTCCAAACTATCCTGTCTCACCTAGATAGTCACCATGGCTTCCCAACTCCTCTCCCTGTTCCCACCCTTGCCCCCCCTCAAAGTCTGCTAGCAACATGAAAGCCAATGCCATCCTTACATGGCTCCCCACCTCACACCGCAAAAGTTTCATATGAGACCCATGCAATCTGCCCTTTCCCCCCCCACCAGAAACTTCCACTCTTTCACATCAGCTTCTACCACTATCTTGCCCCCTCCCTTCCAGCCTCTCTGGCCTCACGGCAGTTCCTTGGTAAAAAAGGTGAACTCTTCTTCCACTCAGCCTGGGCACACATGACCCCAGAGGCACGGGCCCTCCTCATCAATCTCTAACACACTGATACCTGCTTTCTGCCTCACCTACTTACCAGCTTTCTTCTGGCCATTTCTTTTTCAGCTGTCAAATCACAATTTAAATATAACTTCTTCCAAGGGGTCTTCTTGGCTACCACAGGCTAAACTTCTGGTCAACGCCAGTGCCTGTCACACAGAATCTGCACACATACAGTGTCACAGCATCTTAGAGCTTTTTGTCCAAGAATATGAGACAATTCACTCTATTAATAAAATGCATTAACAATTTTAATGTCTTAGAATGCCAACAAAAGGCACTTGCCTTTTTACATACTTTAAACACAGCCCTTAGTTCTGAGGTTGTAACTATAATATGTTAATAATATGGGAAGCTCCCAGAATATTTAAGACCAAACTGTAGCCAAACGTTGCACTATGGTGACATTTTTTAATTACTACCACTAGAGGGCAGAATTTAACAGCAAACGAGTCCGACAAGCCTGGCCTCCCATTTGGGAACTGAAGAGTTACTGGGACTCCATCTGAGGACATGATCTGAGAAACTGATAGGTCTGAGCCAGAAGCTGCCAGAACTACACCTTTAAAAAGTGTATATACCTCTCCCTAAATGTGTGAGTACTTAAGGTGATAACAGTCACCCCATAAATTTTATCCTATACCAGGTTGGCAAGAGAAGGTAGACTAAGGTTAGTTCGAGGAACTTTCTTTCCTTAAATAAAATCACCAAAGAATTTCTGGAAAATTTTTAAGGTTTACTTGGTTTGGGAAGCTTCAAAATCTTTAGAATAACCTTCTCTCAATTTAAATGCCCTTTGCATCTGGTGTTATATGATCATTAGTCAGCCAGACAGGCACTAAATATTAAGATGAAAAGAATAGGTCCTTGCCCTCAGAACTCACATTCTTTTTTTTTTTTTTTTTTTAAGATTTTATTTATTTATTCATGAGAGACACAGAGAAAGAGAGAGAGAGAGAGAGGCAGAGACACAGGCAGAGGGAGAAGCAGGCTCCATGCAGGGAGACTGATGTAGGACTCAACCCCAGGCCTCCAAGATCACACCCCGGGCTGCAGGCGGCGCTAAACCACTGCACCACCGGGGCTGCCCAAGAACTCACATCCTAATAAGAAGAGGTTTTGGGGGGTTGTTTTTAAATAAACAGATATAATTTGGGACAAGTGCTGTAAGGATGAGATACAGAGTAAGGAGATAGTGACTTGGTGGGGCAGCTTTTAGGAGGTGGCTCAGGGAAGGTCTCTCTGAAGCAATGAAATCTGAGTCAAGATGGATCAGCCACACAGAGAACTAGGGTGATAGTTACCACATTAGTATTTACTGAGGGCTATCTACGTGTCAGGCATTGTGCTAACAACTTTACATGTATCAACTCATTTAATTCCTACATTTTCCCATCCATTGGTTTTGTTGTTGTTGTTGTTTTTAAAAATATTTTATTCCTTTGAGAGAGAGAGAGAGAGAGAGAGACGGGGGGGGGGGGGGGGGGGGGGGGGAAGGGCAGAGAGAGAAGCGGACTCCAGCTGAGCAGGGAGCCTGACTCAGGGCTCGATCCCAGGACCCCGAGATCATGATCTGAGCCGAAGGCAGACACTTAACCAACTGAGCCAGGTGCCTCTCTCCCATCTACTGTTAAGGAGACTGACCCCCAGAAAATTTCAGAAACTTACTCAAAGTCACCCAACCAAGAAATGGCTATGAGAGGGCTTTGCATCTGTGTTAGTTTCCTAGGGCTGCTCTAACAAAGTACCACAGACTTGGTGGCTTTAAAACAGAAATTTATTCTCTCAGTTCTGGAGGCTAGGCATCTAATATCAAGGTGTCGGCAAGAGCTACATTCTCTGTGAAGGTACCAAGGGACGAGCCTTTCTTGCCTCTTCTTAGCTGAAGATGGCAGTAATCCTTGGTGTTGTTGGCTTGTGCACACATCAATCACTGCCTCTGCCTCTCTGGTCACACGGCATTCTCCCCATGTGTCAGTGTTTCTGTGCACAAATTCCTCTCTTCTTACAAGAATACCAGTCATTGGATCAAGACCCACCCTAATCTGGTATGATCTCATCCTAGTGTGATCATATTTGCAAAGACCTTATCTCCAAATAAGGCCACATTTATAGGTACTAGGGGTGGGGGGAGGTACTACTTCCTGTATCTTTTGGGGGGACACAATTCAACTCACTTTAAACCACCTAACTTCAAAAGAAACTTCCATGCCAAGGCAAAGGCAAAGACCCAGAGCAGTAGGAAAAGCCAGTAGGGAGGAGTATAGGGACTAAGGCAGATGGCAGGAGATGATGAGGTTAGAGGTAGACAGGCCACATGCAGAAGGCTCTGAAGTCCAATCGTAAAATGGAGCCTAGGAAGACACCACAGCTTTGATTCCTGCTTGCATGTTAGTTTTTCCATCTCTCTGCCACCTCATCACCCCCATTGCTTGGGATTTCAGGAGTCCTCTTACTTTCACTCAGGGATGGAGGTTGAAGCATAAAATACAATTATGAATCTAGGCTTATTCCATTCACAGGCTAGATAAGGCTCCTTATTAGCGCACCTCTAGAGGGCGGCTCCAAGGTTTGACCTTGATTCAAACTATCAAGTTCAGGAGGCTCAGGGAAAATTTACTTCTGACTTGGGACGTGGAAAAAAACTCCTCTCAGGCTGCACTGGCAGAGCAATCTGGCCTGAGGAAATTATCCAGACAAGCCCCAGGCAAGAACAATCAGGATTCAAGCACCTGTGCTGTCCCCACATACCTTTTCAGCCAACAGAACTGAGGAGGTTAGATGTGACAGGCCCAGTGGGGAGACGCTGCTCACAGCAGACAGGTCTACCCCACTAGGTGCTGAGATGCATCCAAACTGTGCAGTGTTGCCATAGCATCATCTCTGTGATGGTACAAGGTCTCAGAACCTGCACAAGGACTCACTGCTGTGTCATCAGGCAAGATAAAAGTGATGTCAATGACGCAAGGTACCACCATGAAAGTGTCAGCATGAAAATTTTTGCTGAAAGCCTACTAGGCATTATTGGGAGGTAAAACAGGGACAGTGTATAGGCATATAGTCTAGAGCAGACGTCAGCAAACCTCTTCTGTAAAGGGCCAGACAGTAAATAGTTCAGGCTCTGCTGCCCATCCTGTCAGATCTACTCAACTCCATGGTTATGGTGAGAAAGCAGTAGTATGTAAATGAATGGATGTGGCTTTGCTTCAATAAACCTTTATGCCTGTTGAAATCTGAATTTTACAATTTTCACATTCTTCTTTTGATTAAAAAAAAAACATTTAAAGTATAAAATCCATTTTTAGCTTGTAGGCCATACAGTAACAGGTGGCAGGTCAGATTTGGTCTCCAGCTGTAGTTTGCTGATCCTCCCAGTCTAATGACATCCCCAAATGCTCATCAATTAACCTAATGTCATTGTGGTAACGTGGTCTCCAAGTGGAAGTTTCCTGTCCTCCCCTAAAATACTCACCGGCTTCTGGCAAGATGCCAGGCACTCCTATGAACTCTGGAATCTCCCCTAGCTTCCTCTCCCTCACCTCCTCCAGTTAAGTCTGCCAGGAGCTGTCAACTCACCTAATAAAATGGCTCTTAATTCCCTAAAAGGCCTCCAGCTCCTGCCCTGATTTTCCATGCCCGCTATCTAAGGTTAGGCTCTCGATAACTCTTGACTCCCAACCCTCACTCTGCTGAGCAATCATGAACACATGGTATATGCTCAAAACTATCTGTTGAATGAGTCAGTGCAAGAAAATATCCACAAGCTCAGCACTTTCTCCATGTGATCAGCAATCTGAGGGGGCCCTCTCAAAAGCAAACATTTCCCCGAGGCGGGTGGCAGCACTTAAGGGCTAAAATAGGATAAGGTGCACTTTTTAAAAGTCAGGATCCAGGTATCTGGGTGGCTTAGTGGTTGAGCATCTGCCTTTGGCTCAGATCATGATCCCAGGGTCCCGCATCCAGTCCTATATCGGGCTCCCTGCAGGGAGCCTGCTTCTCCCTCTGCCTGTGTCTCGGCCTTTCTCGGCAGGTCTCTCATGAATAAAAAATAAAACCTTAAAAAAAAAAAAAAGGCAGGTCACTGAGGTATAATTTACATACTGTAAGAGTCACCCTTTTTAGTATCCTCCTGTGAGCTTTGAAAGAACCACAATCAAGGTCTATCATCCTACAAGTTCCTTTGTTCCCTTTTGCAGTGGACCTCTCCCCTACCCCTTTTTCAACCACTGATGTTTTCTGTCATTAATAAGTTTTTAGACCTACGGGAGAGTCCGTTCCTTTTTAGGCTATTACCCCGTTGAATGGGTACACCTACGGTTTTTCCATTCACCAGTTCAAGAGCATCTGAGCCGTTTCTAGTTTTTATCAATTGTAAATAATGTCACTATAAACGTTCACATATAGATTTTTAAATGAACATCCATTTCCACGATAAGATTTCACTTTTTATATACAACCTCCTTTGCAAAGACCTGCAGGAAAGGATTCCACTGAATGAGGGGCTGTGCTCCATCTCCACTCTTCCGGCCTCAGCAATTTGTCTTTTTTTTTTTTTTTTTTTTTTAATTTATTTATGATAGTCACAGAGAGAGAGAGAGAGAGAGAGAGGCAGAGACACAGGCAGAGGGAGAAGCAGGCTCCATGCACCGGGAGCCTGACGTGGGATTCGATCCCGGGTCTCCAGGATCGCGCCCTGGGCCAAAGGCAGGTGCCAAACCGCTGCGCCACCCAGGGATCCCCAGCAATTTGTCTTTAAATCCCAGGAACATGACCCCTCCCAATAAGACCTGCCAGGAGTGTGTGTGTGGGGGGAGGTAGGACAGGGGTAGCTCTTCCTCACGGGGAGTGGAGGGGGGGTAGGTCGGTGGGGTGGGGGTTGGGGGGCTCCCTCGTCGGGGGAGGGGGAGAGGGGAGATAGGATGGGGGAGCCCTCCCTCTTTGGGGGGGTAGGGTGAGGGAGGTCAGACGGGGAGGACCCTCCCTCGTGGGGGGGGCGGTGGGGGGGAGGTCGCACGGGGGGGGGGCTCCCTCGTTGGGAGAGGGAGGGGAGGTGGGGGGGAGCCTTCCCTTGTGGGTGGGGTGGGGAGGTTGGACAGGGGGGCCCTCCCTCATGGGGGGTGGGGGAGGTCGGCGGGGGGTGGGGGGAGCCCTCCCTCGCTGCCCGCTGGGCGCTGCCCACACCACCACGGATCCGGGCGCAGGGCCAGCGCGGTGCTGGGGATGCGCACACTGGGCGAAAAAGCTGCAGAGCCAGCCAGCGGCCGTTCTTTGGTTCACAGACCTCGCTAAGACCTCCCGGCCTGTGCAGCGCGCCATTGTCTTTGCGAGTCCCTTTCAGGACTTTGGAGGCGGCTAGTTCAGAGCGGCCTGGCGTCGGTCAGAGGCTGCTATTTGACCGTGACCAAGGCTGCGGCCACCTGGAGCACAAGGCCACCTGGAGCACAGGCCACCTGGAGCACAAGGTCACCTGGAGCACAAGATCACCTGGAGCACAGGCCACCTGGAGCACAAGGTCACCTGGAGCACAAGATCACCTGGAGCACAAGGCCACCTGGAGCACAAGGTCACCTGGAGCACAAGGCCACCTGGAACACAAGGTCACCTGGAGCACAAGGCCACCTGGAGCACAAAGCAGGGCTGCAGCCCCCCACGGCCCTGCTCCCACCACTTGTTAACGCGCACTTCTGGGCGCTGGAATTTGCATAATTACTTCTCTTTTAATCTGCAGGGTGACCTAATGTGGCCCGCGGCCGGCCTCAGGAGGCCTCAGGAAGCGGCCTTGCTGGGATCTGAGCCTTGGGCGGCCTGTCCTATCCCTAAGGCCCTCTCAAAAGGAGCCTTTTGGAGCATTAACCCCATAAAGGGCTGATTGCCAAGGCGCCTGGCGCCGGGAGCTGCTCATGAGCACTGGGGGGCATGGCGGGGGTGAAGGAGCCTTCCAGGGTGAGGTGCGAGTCCCCACTCAGGATAACCTCTCCAGTCCTGTCCCTTCTCTCCAGCCTGCGAAGGAGCTCAGCAACTGCAAATCATCTCCTAAAAGCTCGCAAGTGGTTCTAGCAAGAATCCACCCAGGCTGACGACAAAAGAAAGGATATTTGTTCACTAGGAGGCTAACCAGGGACAAAAGGCTGCATTCCGTCTTGACACTTGCTAACTGCGGTCGCCTGGAGAGCAGGCCTTTGTCCACAGGCGGGCATTGTGCTGTTTACAGCCTGGCCACTGAAAATGGGCTTGCCTACATCTTGGCTAATTTGAAAAACAGTCATCCTGATTTTCTTTTCTACTTGACTTTATTTTCCAATATATCCTTCTTAAGGGCATTTAAAAATGAAAAACCTGTAATAAACATTCCTTTTAAAGGAAACATCACCCAGCTGTGCCCCAATCACCACCTCCCCTAAAATATATATATATATATATATTTTTAAACTATTCCCAGAAAAGAGATGCTTTATTAAAAGGGCTGTAAGGCTTGTATGTGAAGAAGCTATGAAGAATTAGAACCTTCAGTATGAAGGGGAAAAGGACAGGAAGTAACATAAATTTATAATATTCAGTGTATGAGGAAGGCAACTCTTAAAGCTTAAAGTAGCCCCGGGAAAAGAATAAAAAGAATGATACAGTGAAAATGAAAGTAAGTTTCATAGGTTCAAGAAGGGGTTACAAAAGTGAAAGCATAACAGATCATAAGAGCATATGTAGGAGCATTGAGATATATCCCCAATTTTTTTAGGTAATATGATGTATGGGCAGTTATTAGCTCTCACATCCTTGGTCTTTTTTTTTTTTTTTTTAATTTTACTTATTTGTTCATGAGAGACAGAGAGAGAGAGAGAGAGAGAGAGAGAGGCAGGCAGAGGGAGAAACAGGCTCCATGCAGGGAGCCCGATGCGGGACTCGATCCCGGGACTCCAGGATCATGCCCTGGGCAGAAGGCAGGTGCTAAACCACTGAGCCACCCAGGGATCCCCACATCCTTGGTCTTAATGTCTGAAACGCATGTTCCAATCAATATGACACTTTTGGTCATAGTGATAGATGGTCAAGACTGATAGATTAAGAACCCCTTCCTACTCGTTAAAAAAAACTTTCCCCTCCAGCCTATATAAGGTACAGAGGATCCTAAAAATATTCAAAGGACGTTAACCCATCCCTGATGTTCCAGTGAGAAGATGGAACCCACAGAAAGAAGGTAGCAAATCCAAAGTCAGAGTGGGCGGACTGGGCCCCCCTCCCAGATGGTTTTCAGGAGTTGTATAACCTGGAGTCTACTGGAATGCTATCTGGGAAGGTTAGCACACTGGGCTATTATCATTTATTCACATTTTAGTATAATTATTTTATCAAATGCTCTAAGCAGTTACCTGACACAAGCCTAAGATACTAGACCCTGAATAAATACATTGTAATGGTGGTAAAAATATGGGGGGGGGGGGGGACAAATGGAGCGGTGAGCAAGTAAAACAGCCCAGAAGACAAAGCCTCCTTCACAATTTTGCCTTGGGCTTTTTCCTCCAAAAGCTATTTCCTCTGTTAAAAAAAAAAAAAAAAAAAAAAAAGTTTTTATCTCTGGTGAGGTATGCTAGGTACGCAGAGGAATTCCAGAGCTGTACGCCACTAACCAAAGTCACTAATGACTAAGGAGCAGCAGGAAGGTGGAGCTGCGCTGGACGGCTCTGCTTCCTAACTTGGAGGAATTGCTTTCTTTCCGGTGCAGTGAAAAAGAGAATCAATTCCATTTTGTTACAGATAAAATCAGACTTTCAAGATGATCATGTTTTGAGCTACTGTGAGAGGGTGGGGGTAAACGTGGGGAAAAGCGAGGGCTCCAAAAACCAGGCAAAAGAAAAAAAAAAAAACCACAACTCCCCTCTCTAACAGAATTAAAGAGGCAGAAACGGTGGAGAATGAGATTCCAAAACATCCTCTGGCTGGTTTGGAGCTGCTTTAATTTTCGTATTGTGTCCAAACCTGGAATTCAGCGGGTAGCGTCTAGATGCTGTTGGGGGGCCCCAGCAGGAAGGGAAAAGCCTCTGACAGCCCCAGGGCTCCTCCATTCCCAGCGCAGGGCAGCTACTGGTAGCCTAGCAACCGCCGAGGTCCCCTTTCACACCGGATTAATGTGCACAAACCGCATCGAGTGTTAGGAGGACATGGAGTACAAACTAGGCAGAAGAGAATTTTGGATTCATTCTCTACCCAGCTCTCTCTGCCACAGTCCTGCAGCCCCAGTGGCCTGCACGCTGGCCTCCCTCCCCCGTGCCTAACTCCCGGGGCACAGGGAGGGGAAGCCAGGCCCAGGTCGATGGATCTCTCTCTCTCTCTCTCTCTCTCTCTGCTGGGCACTGGGAAAACCAGGTGAGGAAGGTTAGAAAGTCTCTGGTGGGAAGGAGAAGGCATTGGAAGACAGAGAGGGACCTGGGACTGGAGCTCTCCATAGGATGAGAACTGCTGTCTGTTGGCCACATCTGGCTGCTTCCACCCCTGAGAAGACCCTGAGACAGAGATCAAACCACCTATCCTTATGAGATCCCTAAAAATGTGCTCCCTTGAATCTTGATTTTTTTTTTTTTTTAGACTGATAAATCTGACTCTACCAGAAGGGGACCCTACCTGATGTGAGAAATTTTACCAAGAATCTCTACTTTTCTACATGCCCAAGAGGCATTAAGCGCACCAGGGGATTGTAGGGAATAACATTCAAAGTCAGGGGGCGCCAAACTGCAACCCAGTTTATTTACAAGTATCTCACCTCCCTTGATTATTTTCCCTCACCCTCCGAATCACTAGATCACGAGCTGGCACCGATTTACAAGGCCTTCATGACATGGACTCATCAGCCAGGCTCAAGAGGGCAGCCAAGTCTGAGAAATGCTTGGATGAGCCTGCTCTGGCCCAAGAAGCATGACACATGAGTCCATTTAGACCTTGAAGTCAAAGGCCTCCATCAATGTGCTTTCAGAGCTTCAGTGCCCATAGAAGCAAATGAATTTACCCAACAAATCCCCAAACTATCCCTCCAAACCAAGGGCAAAGTGGGGAGTGGGAAAGAATATATGTATGTATGTATATGTGTATGTGTGTGTGTGTGTGTGTGTGTGTGTGTGTGTGTGTGTGATGCATACAGGAGGAATACAGAAACTTCATTTATAAAGCCCCAACTAGATTCAGACGAGGCTGGGAACAGAGTGACCCTCAGAACACCTCAACAGGTCCTGGGAAGAAGTACCCTCAAGCCACCAAGAGCAGTCCCATCACATCTCACTGCTGGGGAAAACCAGGACTGCCTAGCAAGACAGCCACCACCGAGAACCCCAATATTTCCTCTTACTCAACACAACTCAACTCAGAATGACTGACATTCATTAATGTGACACAATGGCTTAAAGAATACTAAAACAGATCATTCCAGAATCTCTGTTTTGCTTTTGAATTCATCACCAGATTATCTTAAGGGCTCAAACACTGTGAAAGAAAAACCAGGTTAGTTGGGTAAGGGAAGGATCTGTGCTTGCTAAGTACAGCCTGAGTCAGCCTGCAGCAGGACACAGCCAATTTCGGGAACATGACATGAGTGGCCTCTAAAGAACTGCTATGATTTACACACTGCCTAATTCTAGGGCACATTTTTTATGTCGTGCTCTAATCAAATCAAAGTCTCTGGGAATAGCACCTCCCTAATGCTTTGCAGCATACAACCTGCATAAAAACATAGGTGGATGCATCCAGGAGGCACACAGACATCATTTATAAAGCTCTCTCATGATTCTGACATGGCAGCCGCCGGCTGGCTTAGGACCATATATTTGCTGCAGTAATACTACAGTTCAGACATAGACTGGGTATGAGAGGAAAAAATAATACCCACCTCCATTCCAACAAGCTTTGTTATGACTATTTCAAGTGATTAAGCGATTCTACTACAGGTCTCTCCCCTACCATCCATCCTCTGGCCAAAAGAGAGAAGGAATGCTAACAGGTACATGAAAAAGCAACAGGCCTAAAAACTCTGAAACTGTAATACTGCCCTCCAAATAATGAGGATGGAATGTGGCTCCTAGGAGGCAAGTACCTTAGAACACATCCCATGATTTCTCCTAAAAATTAAGGATATATGTTGTCATAAATCCAAGAAACTCAGGGTGACAAATCAGAGTTCTCTTTTCTGTAGTAGGTACCAGATTGCCGTTCTCAAAAATAAAATAAAGCATACACCCCCCCCAAAAAAAATGGTGTGTGTGTGTGTGTGTGTGTGTGTGTGTGTGTGTGTGTGTGTGAAAAGCATCTTTTCTTTCTGCTCAGAAGGAAATCACTGTTTTGGATTGTTGACTATTTAGAAGCCGTGAACGTCAGTCCCACTGGAAAGCAGTGTGTGGCCATGGCTCATGTTCCTACGCAGGATAGTGGCTGTTGGGAACGAAGGGCCAACTCTGAAAACCTCAGGGAGCCTACAGTCCTCCACTGAAGATAAACACAGGTTCATAATTATCTACCATCTCCCAAAATCAAAAACACTCTAAAAACTAAAAAATTTTCAGTCATTTGGCAGCAAAACAAACCTGACCTCATTTGGTGGTAAAGCGTGAGCTGAGCTACATAAAATCATTTGTAGTCTATTTATCCCACTTTCTGTGAATATTCTTACATCTCACTGCTGAAATAATGAGTTTGAGTCTGGAGTGCTGACCCTAGCTAGATCCTGCTGAGGATGTTACATACGTGCATGATATTACCTTTCTAAAAAAATTCCTGAATTTTAAAACCCATCTAGCCCCAAGGGTTTTAGATAGGTGGAAAAGGACTATAGACCTCGAATAGGATGCCATAAGACCCCTGCAAAAGTTACTGAAGGCCTAAGAGAGTCAAATAAACCCCAGGTTGTTTCCATCTGAGCAGCTTCCTACACAGGCCAGACTGCAGCACTATTTGGCAAAGCTGTGTTAAAAATGGGAAATGTATTACACAGGGTCCTGATTCCACGTTAAATATTGTTTCCTACCTTCACATATTCCAGAGTTGGGTCCAGAAGATGCTGATCCCTGGAAAGAGAAAACATAAGTATGAGAACAACTGGGAAGAATGCGTTCTTGCACTGAGTGAAACGTATCCAACATGATTTCACTGTGTTCATTCAAATTATTAAGATGGGCCCACCTCCCAGACAGTACTCACCGCAGACAGATAAGGAAGTCAGAACAGACACAGTTTCCTTTCATGGTGTGTGTTGGGGGTAGGGGAAGGGGGTCGGACACCACCATAATCCGCCTAGAAGCTCCACATGCTTTCTTATCATATTTAGGCTCTAAACATTAGACTATTTCATGTGGTAATTCTAGATTCACTTGAGCATAAAAATTAGACTAAAATTCTGAAGCACAGACCAGCAAGGAAGATAGAGATGAGTGTAAAGGACTGGATGCCCAAATGAGGGGTACTCTGGACCACCCAGCAGCGTCACACCCTCTCTGACAAAAGAAAATGGAGGCTCTGGTGGGCCCAGGGGCTGCCCAAAGTCACCCAGCCCTGGGGGCAGGAGATGGAGTCTGTATACCCAGCTCCGCTTCTAGGCCACATCTTCCTTTTTATTTTAAGATTTTATTTATTTGACAGAGAGAGACAGAGAGAGAGAGAGAGAGAGCACACACAAGCACGGGAAGCATCAGAGGGGGAGGGAGAAGCGGGCTCTCTGCTGAGCGGGGTGCCAGATGTAGGGCTCCATCTCAGGACTCTGGGATCACGACCCAAGCCAAAGGCAAATGCTTAACCGACTGAGCCACCCAGATACCCCTTCCCCTTCTCTCTTTTTTTTAAATCGCTGCCTTGATTACCTACCCACCCACCCCTGGTGTCTAGCAGAGAATTGACCCTCACTTTCTTTGGCACCCCATACTGTTCTCTTTCCATGTAATGTCTGCTGGTGTCTGTCATAATATGACATTGGGATTAACCAGACAGTTAAAGGTAAACGGCAGCAGGTGGTACTGGGGAGGCTGATTTCTTACTGAAAGGAAGGGAAACAACCAGGGCAAAGGAGAGGAGTGGGAGACATGAGAGTGGCCATTTTCAGTATTTGCAGAGTTACAGCAAGCTGCCCCCCAACAGAGGATGTGAAAGGACAGCTGCCTTCAGAGACCTGAACTTCAAAAACTCAATACATCCCTGCAGAGATGGCATCATTCTGAGGACAGAATAGCTCTGAAGCCCGTAAGAGGAGTCTTCTCCACGGAGAGGGTCCTAGTTTATCTATAGAAAGAACGGGTGCCTCAGAAGTCCCACCAACAAGCAGCTTCCTCTGCAAGGCTGGGCTCAACCCCCAAACTCGTGGGCTTTGACACTTTCGTGGTGATGGAGAGACCCTGCAAGATGGCAGCACTTCTCCCTGGGTTGAGAGAGAATTCTGGTCACTGCTAGAGCACAAGGAGTCCCAACCCCACAGGATCTTGTGGAAACCATGCTTGGCTTGGTATGACTGTCCATTCAGGGCAGCACATGGGGCACCTGTGCAGAGGCAGGCTAGTGTCCAAGATGCTCCCCACCATGTCAGTGGAGCAGTTCTCAGAGGAGTCCCTCTAGTGCCAAAGGATCAGAGAACAGCATAAACTCACCATCCCTGGTGAGGGGTATAAACCAGTCTTTCAAAGCCTTAAAACTCTTTGTCTTCAAGTTCGTTTATCAGGCATCTTTTCCCAAAGCCCTGGAGCCTGTGTGCTGTGCCCGGGCACCACTTCTCCTGCCACCTGGACACCATGTTGATGTCATCAGGCTTTGCATCTGTGGAATCACCCGGCTAGTGACCAAAAACTCTGTCAGCAGCACTTTGGCTGTGCTCCCTTTTAAGTTCTTGAATTCCTGGTTTTCTTTTTTTTATTGTTTACTTAAAAGATTTTATTTATTCACTCATCAGAGACACAGAGAGGCAGAGATATAGGCAGAGGGAGAAGCAGGTTCCCTGTGGGGAACCTGATGTGTATTCGATCCCAGGACTCCAGGATCACGATCTGAGCCAAAGGCAGATGCTCAACCACTGAGCCAGCCAGGTGCACCAAACCCCTGGTTTTCTAGTGAATTAATATTTCAGGCTTATAGCCATCTAGTCTTAGGCTGAACATCTGGCCCAGAGGTCTGGTCCTGTGAGGACAGAAAGATGTTAGAACCATTGAAATGCTGTTCTCATCTTCAAATTTCTTTTTTATGTACATGTAAAAATGTGCATTATATACACTCATACATACATGGCTTAATGCATGGATAAACAGTATGAGTATGGGGGGCTGAAATCAAAGGTTCCCAAGTGTTTTTGGTCCAAGGATCTCTTTATGTTCTAAATTACTGAGGACTCCAAAGAGCTTTTGTTCATGTGGGTTATATCTACTGATTACTGATGTTAGAAATTAAACAAATTTTTAAAACATTTATTGATATCTTAAAAACAAACCCATCACATATAAGATAATAATATTATTATAAGTAGATATTTTTTCATAGCAAAAATTTAGTGAGAAGAGTGACACTGTCTCATATTTTTGCAAATCTTTTTCATGTCTGGCTTAGTCGAAGGACAGCTGAATTCTCATATCTGCTTCTCCATTCAGTATGTTTTGATATGTCTTGGTTTCAAAAAATGTCCATGCTCACATAGATATATAATTGGAAAAGGGAGGGGTATTGCATTAGACTTTCAGGTAATTATGGCTATTCTTCTTTGATACCATACCAACACTGAACAAGTGGTAGTTTCTTAAAGATTAGTTGAAATGTGTCATCTTGGACCACACCTGTTATTCTTCTGCATCTATCTTGCACTTTGATTGTCCATGCATGATTCTGTATCCCCTATCCTAGAAAATACTGATTCACCAAGTTATATAGATATTCTAAATTTTGACACATTTCATTATAATATTAAAAAAAATCACATTTGTCAGTATCATCACTAATCTCATCAGAAGTTGTTAAGCACTGGAAAGTGTCAAGCTCATGGAAGATACCAGTTTTCCAAACTTTAATTTTCAGTTGAAAGGTTGAATTTTGGGACATCTGGGTGGTTCAGTGGTTGAGCATCTGCATTCAGCTCAGTTCCTGGGATCGAGTCCCATTATCAGGGTCCCCCTGGGGAGCCTGCTTCTCCCTCTGCCTATGCCTTTGCCTCTCTCTCTCTGTGCCTCTCATGAATAGATAAATAAAATCTTTAAAAAAAAAAAAAAAAAAGCAAGCTTGAATTTTTTCACTGGCAGCTAACACTGTCAAATATTTTCCTTGAGATTCATTCATTCATTTTGGGGAAAATATTTGCCAAATACCAAGACCATATAGTCATGGTTTGTCATTTTAATTCCCCTTTTTTTAGGTGCCCAAATGTCATTCTTTTAGTAAATTCTTTTTAGAATTTTGTCCAGGATCTACTCTTCTCACCAGATTTAGCTGTAAAATCCTTTTCCTTTCACCTTTGAAAGCTGAAATGTTCCTTTCTTTCTTTCTCAAGAGATGTACCTGAAAACTCTCTGAGCTAGCTCTCTCAGAACAGACCCTTCAAGTTCTCTTGGGAAGACCTGGGATAATCCACATGGACTCAGGCCAGGAGCTGTGCCTGGGTGGCTCCTGAAGCACTGCTGATGAGCACAGTTCCCACTCAGAGACAGGATCTCCTAGAGGCAGGGCAGCCTGTGCTCTCCCATCCAGAGAGCCCAGCATAAAAGAGCCTGGGGTGTTCTCCAAAATGCTTCCCACCTTAGATGAACCTCCTGTGTTCCTCTTTATTTTTTAAAAAAAGTAGACTCCACACCCAGCATAGAGCCCAACACAGGGCTTGAACTCACAACCCTAAGATAAAGATCTGAGCTGACCCCAACCAACTGAGCCATCCGGGTACCCCTATGTTCCTCTTTGATTCTCTACACACA
The DNA here is from genome assembly GCF_053574225.1 of Canis aureus. Lineage (NCBI taxonomy): Eukaryota > Metazoa > Chordata > Mammalia > Carnivora > Canidae > Canis > Canis aureus. The sequence goes on from NC_135618.1 coordinate 22,149,652, forward strand.
ACTTCTCTGGGCAGAAGAGAAGGAAACTGGGAGTCTCTGGTGAGGGATAAAACTGAAGTCCCCAGGCAGCCCGGGTGGCTCAGCAGTTTAGCGCCGCCTTCAGCCCAGGGCCAGATCCTGGAGACCCAGGATCAAGTCCTGCGTCGGGGTTCCTTCTTGGAGCCTGCTTCTCCCTCTGCCTCTGTCTCTGCCTCTTTGTGTGTCTGTCATGAGTAAATAAAATCTTAAAAAACAAAAAACTGAAGTCCCCTTTTGACACTGCCCCCAGATGAACTCTGCTAAGGAAGCCTTGTACATTCTGCTACAATAGCAGAGGGGACTCTAACTGTCCTAAAATTCTAATTCAGGGCTCCCAGGAGTCCCCTAGAGGATCCTCATGTTCTTATCCTTTTCAGATAGGCAAGGAATACAGGAGAGTATAACAAAACCAAGTGAGTGTGTTACAAATCCAAAAGCTTTCAAAGTTATTGCCTTGATCTAAATTAAAATTATGTTTGAATGCAGAAGTGTGTGTCTCCTTTCTCAGCCAGCCACCTCATCCCAGCTAACCAAAAGAAGATATGAGCTGGAAAACACAGCAGTTGGCCCCGTAGCCCCAGCCTCTAATTTGAAATAGAATATCCAATTATTCATACAAGTCTGTGCAGCAAACACTCCCTAAGCCACAGATTTATATTCTCCAACAGAGATCACTAGAAAACAAACAGAAGAACTTGGCAATCAAAATGAAAAGTTTTTATATATATATATTTTTTGCTGATGCAAATTATGAATCCTGACCCTTGTGAATCCATGATGTTTTGTGCATCTCCATTTACAATTGCTGAGGCTGGCAGGCACCCACAGCCCCTCTGTCAGGCATGCTGCCCTACAGTGCACGGTCCACAGACCACAGGAAAGCAGCAGACTGAAACTAGACCCTCCTGTTATTTTGTTCTTAGGTTGATTACGTTTTAAATAATAACACTGTGTTTACGCCAGTTAAGTCAGTGTTTCCAGTGTCCTGCTTTCTAAATAAAGTTCATACTGAGGGACGTATAGTTGGGAATCATAGAAATGATGCATTTGTTATGTTAGTTTGTTTCTCATCAGTAACCAGGTTAACAGTTCCTCCCTCTTAAAAGGACACTTGATCTACACATTTGCTATTTTGGTTAAGAGGTTCTCCATCTGGAACATATAAGCAAAATTTCACTAACAGATCTTCCCTGAGTGCTTGGAAGACAGATGAGGAATGAAGTACCCTATGTCTGTCTTAAATTATAGAATGTTTTAAATGAATGAATGTTTTGACTTCTTTAAATAGTATAGAATAAATTAATGGCTAACAGTGTTGCCAAACAAATGTCCTTTTGGATAGAACAAAGAGGAATCATTTGTAATAAGAGGATTCTTTCATGTAATAGAGATGTGAGAAACTAGATCTAACTGTTCTGAAGAGACTGAGTAGACTAAAGCAGAATAAAGGTTCCCTTTGAGCCCCAGGCACACTAGCAATCTGCAGAGTGGATACCCCTCCTTGGTGCACATGGCATGGTATTTGGATTCCGGTTCATTCTACCATACTTATATAGGACCGCTCCTCTACAAGGTGAGCAACCTAAGAACAGTGGCGAGTCTACTTCATTCCCAGTATCTCCATAATTCTTGCATTCATCCCAGAAACATTTTCAAGCATCTGCAACATGGTATGCTGTAGGCCAGACAATGGAAACAGAGGAAGCGAAGACAAAGGCTCTGCTCCCAGAGAAGCTGCAGGCAAGTGGGGAAGACAGGTCAACAGACCCAGCACAATTCAAGTAGGTATCAGTGGGAAGGAAACACCATGGAGGGGCCTTTCAGGCAATCTCTAAGCTAAGGTTTGAGGGCTGGGTAGGAACTCAACTGGTGAAGCAGCTGTGAGGTAGGTGGTAATGAGAAATACCCAGGCAATGGGAGAAGTGTGTGCCAACACATGGGGACACGGGACGATGTGGCGCACTTGGGAAACCAGAGCACTCAGGAGTAACTCCGCTCTAACCCAGGCCACCAACATCTCTTGCCAGGATGCCTGCAATACCTTCCCAGCTCCACCATCTCCACAGCAGCCAGCATGATGCTTACCCAAATTAAAATCCTCTAATAACTCTCATCTGATCAGAGCAAAACCCTGGAGACCTCAGCAGGGGCCCTGGTTGGCATGGTCCCTGGCAGCTCTCCAACCTCCCTGTGGTAGGAGGAATTCTGAGGATGTCTCCCAACAAGAGCTTCATCCTCTGGATTCCCAGCATTGCTGTGAAGGGGTTTTGTAGATGGAAGCCTCAGGTCAGCTGACATTAAGATCCGGCAACCATCCAAGTGGACCTGATGCGCAATACGAGGGGGCCTGGACAGCGTGACGGGACCACATGGCCTGTGACAAGGCCCGTGGCATGGAACTCTGGGCAGCCTCTACACGGGAACTGCCCCCCAGCAGACAGCCAGGGGGGAGATGTCAGGCCCTCAACCACAAGGAACTGGGTTCTGCCAACAACCCGAATGACTATGGAAGCAGATTCTTCCTCTGAGCCTCAGGTGAGAACACAGCTGCTGACATCTTCAGTTTAAGACCTGTAACCAAGAACCCAGCTGAGCTCTGTGGGGCGTAATGTGGACATTAAGGCACCAAGTTCGTGACCATTTGTTACTCAGCAAAAGCCTACTATACACCCATCGGCTATTCTATTCATTCCATCAAGACATACTGACTTTTCTTTCTGATGTTCAAACATGCCAAGCTGGTCGCTGCCTCTGTGGCTTGGCATTGCCAAGAACGTTCCTTTGCCTAGAATGTTCTCCCTGCAGTTCTGAGGCTCACCGCCTCACATCATTCAGGTCTCTGCTCCAACACCACCTCCTCAGAGCTTGCCTTAAATACCTATCTAAATAAGCACCACCATTACCTCTATTGCCTTATCTGACTTTATTTTTTTCCATATCATCTGCTATTATATGAAATTGCTCATGGTCTTTTATCCTATAATATAATCCTGCAAGACTGCGGCTTTCTCTGCTTTATTCACCTTGGTATCCCCTGTGCTCTGCACACAGCAGCTCCCTAGTAACCACTTGTTGAATTAATGAATAAGGAACAAGTTATGGAGGTGCAGGGTTGGAGAGGGCTCAGGAGCGGTGGCAGTTTAGAAGATCAGGATGAAGAAGAGGCAGAGACAGAGCATAAGCAGCTTGGATGCCATATAAACATGTCTAGACTTATGAAAGCAATGAGATTTGTTGAAAAATCTTAAGCCTCAGAATAACTGGAGATTTGTGTTTTAGAAAAATTCCCCTGCACTAGTGTGGAAAACAGATTCGTAGGGGGGCAAGACGGAGTCGGGAAGACCAAAGGAAAGGATGCTGGAGAGGTCCGCATGACAGAGGGAGCGGGGATGGTGTGCAGATTAAATAGACTTTTTAAAGCGAGAATAGACAAATGGTGATAAAGGACTAGATTCAGTGGGTGAAAAGGAAGAGAGAGATAAGGGCACTTGCTGAATTCTTTCTAAGGGAATTAAGTAGATGGTGCCTAGCACATCTCAATATACTCATTAAGAATGAACTAGTAAAAAAAAAAAAAAAAAAAAAAGAATGAACTAGTAAAAACATTTGCTTCAAGCACTAAACTATGCAAACTTTTAAGACTATTGGAATCTGAATTGTAAGACTCTGCCCCATTGCCACCCTTTTCCATGGTTAGCAGTGCACACATGATTGCTGCCATTCAGCTCCTGAATGTTTCAGATAGCCTCCCTTCCTTTTCAACTAGTAAGTAAGTTACTTTCAGAAGGGTCTTTCACATTTTTCAAATTATGAACATGTAAATCTTTCCCATAAAGTATGATGAAATGTAACAAATAGTTAAGGGATCCCTTCACACCAACAAAAATAGTTACCTCGGAAGTAAATGCAGAACAATAAAACAAGACAGCTGTGTAGATACTAGCCAAGAATGCCTGTTTTACATAATCCTTTGGTCTTCTCCGTCAGCCCCACTCCAGAGAGCAACCAGTGCTTGTTTATGTCTTTGCCATGGAACTATTAGCTCCATAAGGGTAGGGGCTACTTCTGTCTTGCTCATCAATATATACTAAGCCCTTCAAACTATATTTGTCACATTAACAGCCAATTAATAAATAAACAAGGGCAAGAATGGACAAATGAAAATTTAAACCTTAAAAAAACACTTTTGTATATAGTCCAAATAAGGCCTCAGAAAATTAGAAATTTCTACCATGGGACTTTTGTTTGCTTAATACGGTAGACCAGATACTCTGAAAACTAAATGATAAATTAAATTACAAATACACTCTCAAATGTACTGAAGTCACAAGAAAGATAAATCCTCAAGAAACACAGACATATACAAAATAAGAACAAAACAAATCAAGAACACAAAACATGAACAAGAGGGTCAGAAGCAAAGCAGGAGGCAGCCCAAGTGGCTTAGCGGTTTGGCACCACCTTCAGCCCGGGGTGTGATCCTAGAGACCTGAAATCGAGTCCCACAAAGGGCTCCCTGCATGGAGCTTGCTTCTCCCTCTGCCTCTGCCTCTGCCTCTCTCTCTCTCTCATGAATAAATAAATAAAATCTTAAAAAAAAAAAAAAAGAAGATGAAGCAGAGCAGGGAGGATAAGCCTTGGGTCCATAGAAGTGAGCAGGTAATCACAGAGCCACATATAACGTCTGAACCATCAGAACAGGACTATACCATCCCTACAAAAAGAATCTGCAAAAATAAATACATACATGAAAATTAAGAAGGTAGCATGCTCTCCAGCAAGGGGAACCAAGAAGGAAACCCACTGTCTCCACCACAAATTCTGATGGAAAAAAATAATGGCAGTAATAATGGTCTCCCTTGAGAATTTGGAACCACAAATCAGTCTTCATGTTGGTTGGGATTCAAATTTATACTACCTTCTTTGACAGAGAATCCAAAACTAAGAAATTAAAGTGTTTGGGTTGGTGGTGCCATTACTAAGGAAACAGTGTAAATACTTTTGGGTGGGGTAAGGGGGAGGTACTTTGTCAATATAATGCCACTCAGGATACCCACAAATGTGGTTAAACATAAATTTCCTTTCAGAAATAACCATATACACAGGAAGCAGGCCCTAATCACTGAAGCCAGCAAAAATAACAATAGACTGAGATCCTTCAAGACTTCAGATATCGGAATATCAGATATAGGCTATAAAATAACAATGTATGATTAAAAAAAAGGAATAAAAAAGGTGATCTCAGAGTAAACAGGCAGTTATAAAAACAAAAAACTGATTAAAATATATAATCTGCTACATGACAGATTAAACATGACCTAAATATGACAAATCTATAAAGAAACTATAAACAAATATACAAAGACACTATACAATCACAGCACAGAGAAAAAAGGTGATGGAAAATATAAAAGCAACGTGGAAGGTAGAATGAGAAGGCCTAATTACATTTAACCAGAACTCTAGAAGAGAACCGAGAGAGAAAATAAGCAATAGTCAAAGAAATAATGATGAGAAATCTTCAAAATAAAGATACCCAATCTCAGATTTCAGGCATCCCAACTCATCCTACACTGTATCAACAAAAATAAACTCACACAGACACACTGCAATGAAACTACAGACCATCAAAACCAGAGAGAATATGGTAAAAAGCAGCCAAAGAGCAAAGAAAAAGTTATCCTCAGAGCAATGACAATTAGGCTGGCAGTGGGTCTTCATCGGCCAGGAAGTAACTGGTAAACATCAAATATATTACAAATATATTCTCAAATGTATTGAAGGTGACTCCAAACCAGCAGGGATGGTATCAAACAAGACGAATGTGTCATTTGAGGAGTTAAAAAAAAAAAAAAAAAATAGCAAGTGCTGGCAAAGATGTGGAGAAATCAGAGCCCTTATGTGTGGTTGGTGGGAATGTAAGTGGTACAGCTGCTAGAAAAAATAGTGTGGAGGTTCCTCACAAAATGCAAAACAGAACTACCGTATGATCTAGCAATTCCACTTCTGAGTATATGCCCAAAAGAACTGAAAGCAGGATTTCAAGAAGATATTTGTGCACACGTGTTCTTAGCAGCATTCTTCACAGAAGCTAAAATGTGGAAGCAACCTAAGTGTGCACTGATGAAAGAAGAGATGAACAAAATGTGGTACACACATACAATGGACTATTACTCGGCTTAAAAAGGGAGGAAATTCTGACATAGGCTAGGACAGGGATAAACCTTGAGGACTTTATGCTAAGTGAAGTAAACTGGTTACAAAAGGACAAAAAGCATACAGTTTTATTGATTTTTAAAAAAAATTTTTTTGAGGGCAGCCCGGGTGGCCTGGGGCATGATCCTAGGGACCCGGGATTGAATCCCACGTCAGGCTCCCTGCATGGAGCCTACTTCTCTCTCTGCCTCTCCCTCTCTCTCTCTGTCTCTCATGAATAAATAAATAAAATCTTTTTTAAAAAGGGTTTTTTGGGATCCCTGGGTGGCGCAGCGGTTTGGCGCCTGCCTTTGGCCTAGGGCGTGATCCTGGAGACCCGGGATCGAATCCCACGTTGGGCTCCCGGTGCATGGAGCCTGCTTCTCCCTCTGCCTATGTCTCTGCCTCTCTTTCTCTCTCTCTCTCTCTCTCTCTCTCTCTCTGTGACTATCATAAATAAATAAAAAATTTTTTAAAAAAATAAATAAATAAAAAGGGTTTTTTAAAAATATTTTACTTATTTGAAAGAGAGAGCGAGAGCATGTGAGTAGGGGGAGGAGCAGAGGGAGAAGGAGAGGGAGAAGCAGACTCCACAATGAGTGTGGAGCCAGATGCAGGGCTCCATCTCATGACCCTGAGATCCAGACCTGACCTGAAATCAAGAGTTGGACACTTAACTAAGCCACCCAGGTGCCCCTGTACAATTTTATTTACATGAGGTACCTAGAGTAGTCAAATTCCCAGAGACAGAAAGAATAGTGGTTGCCAGGGGCTGGCGGGGAAAGGATAGGAAGTTGTTTCATGGGTACAGAGTTTCTGTTTTGCAAGATAAAAAGAGTTGAGGAGACTGGCTGCAAAACACTGTGACTGTACTTAATATTTCATCAACTCATCACTAATTGTACACTTAAAAATGGCTAAGATGGTAAATTTTATATTATGCGTATTTTACCACAATAAAAAAAAAAGACTAATGGGGTGCCTGGGTGACTCAGTCAGTTCACCGCCTCTTGATTTCAGCTCAGGTCATGATCTCAGAGTGGTGAGATGGAGCCCTACCCTCTGTCAGGCTCTGCGATCAGCAGGAAGTCCGCTTGAGATTCTCTTCCCCTCCCTCTGCCCCTCTCCCCTGCATGCTCACTTTCTCTCCAAAATAAATATATAAAACTTTAAAAAGAAAAAGAAAAAAGACAAACTAAAACATAGGGCAACGATGGCATATAAGCCAAGTGAAAGGCCACATTTTAAGGTCCTATATTGTTCAGGAAGAAGTAAAGGTGTTCTTTTTATGTTTTACAAAGTAATTGTGTTTTAAAAGTAACAGTAAATGAAGAGTAATTTCTTTTTTAAGATTTTATTTATTTATTCATGAGAGACACACAGAGAGAGAGAGAGAGAGGCAGAGACACAGGCAGAGGGAGAAGCAGGCTCCATGCAAGGAGCCCAATGTGGGACTCGAACCCAGGAATCTGGGATCACACCCTGAGCCACCCAGGCGTCCCAAAGAGTAGAGTATTTTTAAAGAGATAATACAAAATAAGGCAATTTTTAAAATCCACAGGTTTAAAAAAAATGTACAGCTAGTACAGACATACATAAGAGACAGCTATAAGCCCAAATACTGTATATCACTAAACTCAATAACTGTTAACTAGATTAAACTCACAAAACAGATTTTCAGAGGTTGAATACAGCACATATAGGATACATTAAAAGTGGTATTTTGAAGGAAATGTATAACCATAATGCCTATTTTTAGGGAAAAAAAGACTAAGTATCCAGTTTAAGTTAAAAGAATAAACACAACTAGAACAACAGAGATGAGGCAGAGAAATTAAATATAAAACAATGATAGAACAGGGGAGCAACAAATAAACCCTTGTTCTTTGGAAAGCCTGATAAAACGACCCTCTGACAGGTATCATCCAAGGTAAAAGAAAGAAGGCACAAAACAATACAGGAAATGACAAATGGGTAGAGCCATGGACACAATAGAGCATAGTAAGGGAATCCTATGAACATCTCTATGCCAATGAATTTTAAAATTTAGCATAAATGAACAAATTCCTAAAAAAATACTAAAACAGACTCAAGAAGAAACAAATTTGAATAGCCCTATAATCATTTAAAAAACTGAACCAGTAGTTCAAGATCTTGCACAGATCCTGATGGTTTTACTATCTAGCAAGTTCTGCCAAACTTTAGAATTATTATTACTTGAAAATGACATAAAAGCTTCAAGAGACTGGAAAAAGAGGATATTTTAACTTTGATCCCAAAAGCAGACCAGGTCAATAAAAGGAAAGTATCACTAAAAGGAAGGTATAGGATAATCTCACACATGAATAGATATATATTTTTTTAAGATTTTATTTATTTATTCATGAGAGACACAGAAAGAGAGGCGGAGACACAGGCAGAGGGAGAGGGAGAGGCAGGCTCCATGCAGGGAGCCCAACGTGGGACCCGATCCCGGGTCTCCAGGATCACACCCTGGGCTGAAGGCGGCACTAAACCGCTGAGCCACTTGGGCTGCCCGAATAGATATTTTTTTAAAAACCTCAATAAAATATTAATAAACCGGGATCCCTGGGTGGCGCAGTGGTTTGGCGCCTGCTTTTGGCCCAGGGCGGGATCCTGGAGACCCGGGATCGAATCCCATATCAGGCTCCCGGTGCATGGAGCCTGCTTCTCCCTCTGCCTGTGTCTCTGCCTCTCTCTCTCTCTGTGACTATCATAAGTAAATAAATAAAAATTTAAAAAAAATTTTTAAATATTAATAAACCAATTCTAACAATGTAGAAATATACATCATAGTCAAACTAGGTTGATTCCAGAAATACAGGGGCAATCGAACAGTGAAAACCTACTGATACAATTTACCACATTAACAGGTTAAAGGAGAAAAATCATTTGAAGCATCTAATTAATGAGAGAAAAAAGCATTTAACAAAAATCATCCTTCTAGGATCTTGGGAGGGAAAAAGCTAACTCTTCACAAATGAAATACAGAAGAACTTCTGTAACTTGAAAAGGGTATCTATGAAAAGCCTCAGTAAGCATTATTATTTTTTTATTGGAATTCAGTTTGCCAACATATAGCATATCACCCAGTGCTCATCCCGTCAAGTGCCCCCCTCAGTGCCCATCACCCAGTCACCCCAACCCCCTGCCCACCTCCCAGTAAGCATTATTTTTAATGGCAAATTATTAGAATCATTACTAAAATTAAGCCATCAATCAGAAACAGGGATGTCCCTTCTTGCTTCTGTGCACCACTGTCCTGAGGTCCTAGCCCATAAAATTAAATAAGAAATAAAAGGTATAAGAATCAGAAAAAGGAGAACAAAACTGTCATGATTCACAAATGTTCACTGCCTCCATTAGAACACAAAGAATCCATACAGACCTTATAAGGAAGTAGAGCAAAGTTCCTGGATATGAAGCACTGTGCAAAAATCTTCAATCTAAAACCTACTGAGGGAATATAAGGCTTGTATGTCTAGGTTGGAGTTCTTGCTTTATGGGTGTTCATTCATCACAAAGAAACTCATTCCTACAACACCTAACTGAAATGCAAGACAAAGAGCTATGTGGGATCTGTAGTTTGAGTTCCTGTTTATCTGAAGTAGTAGGGCCAAGGAGGAACAATCACTGTACCTCCGGGGTCTACTGGTCTACCATGCTTAATCAACTCATGACCAGAGCATGTCACACAATCAGGGACAGAGTTCACCCTCCATTGGCAACTTGGTGGCTGCAGCCCACTCCCATGTGGATATGGCCTTGGAATCTAGAGCCTTCACCCTCCATTCTCCATCACAAAGTGCCATCAACATCTCAGGATCTTGGTTGGGAAGAAAAGAGGATGGAAGGATTGAAGGAAGGAAGAGCTGGCAATAGGCTTTAAATCTAGTAGGAGTCTATGTCCACTGGACAATGTTCCTTACCAGATCATGTTCTTTTAGGTAAAATTAATATATGAGACAGTCAAGCGTTCTCATTTTATATTTTATTAGATGATATCCATGGTACTAAGCCTTGCCCAGCTCACCAGCCTTAGTTCCTCTTCTTGCTCCTAATGGTCCAGTAAATCCAAACTGCCTGGAATTCCCTGAACCAAGAGGCCTTGAGTCCCCACCGCCTTCCTGTTCATTTCCCTCTTCTCTGACCACTGTTTCCCCTGCCCCCCACAACTTAGAGAATAACATCTCTAAAAAAGCACTCCTTTTTTATTATAAAGCCTTATGACAAATAATTCAATACAATGCATGTACCCATGTCCATCTCCCTTACTGGACTATGAGCTCACTGAGAACAGGGATTATATTTTATTTACCTTTGTATCCTCAGGGCTTGGCTGCTCAATAAATGTTGGTTTGAATGAATGAACGTTTGGGTGTGGGTGTCCTCTCCACTGTGCAACAGGTCTAGACCCCAACCCTTTCCTTTGCCACACTCCCTGGATTCACCAAGGGAAGAATAATATTGTAGGGAGAGAGGCAACAAGAGAGAAATGTTGTTCTTGAACTGATGGGCCTTCCCATTAGAGACATGATTTAGCTCCAGCCCCATGCTTGAACTGTGGTAGCCTCAGAGAGAACCCCTTCAGCTGTGGATCGCTGCTGCTATCAGGGCCATGCCTGGATCCCCAGCCCCACCGAGACTAGATGTTTTCAAAGTGACATCGAGAGGCCAGCTGCTCCTGCTGAACAGGAATCTCTCTGGGCCATGCCCGAAATGCCCTGTGTGAAGTTCATCAGGGAGTGCACCCAGAGGATGAAGAGATCACTACGGGGCCACTTCCATTGGCTTGTGGAAAAACAAGAAGAGGTGGACACTTAAAATAGGGCTGGCCTGGAGAGTAGAGAGACAATCTCTCTTGGAAAAAATCTCAACTGGTATGTGAGTAGATGGACAGGTTCTTTATTGATGCTGGAATCACATGACCATCCCAATAAAGAGGTACTTTCTTACTCTAGGCAGGGGCATATAATGTATATAGCCTTTTGCTAATTTTAAAAGATATGTAGCTTTAAAAACACAGAGCTTGGGATGTCTGGGTGCCTCAGTGGTTGAGCACCATCTGCCTTCAGCTCAGGGCATGATCCTGGGGTCCAGGATCAAGTCCCACATCAGGCTCCTTGCAGGGAGCCTCCTTCTCCCTCTGCCTGTGTCTCTCATGAATAAATAAGTAAATCTCAAAAAAAAAAAAAAAAAAAAAAAAAAACCACAGAGCTGTAACACTTCAGGATGTGCATTTAGGAAAATATATTTGGTCTCATCACCTTGCAAAATAAACAAGAAGAGATTCACTGTCCCACATCTCACAACATATATTTACCTTATTTGTTAGAATAGGCTTCGCTGGGGGCTGACAAAAGTAAGGTTGGTGCATACTTTATATTCTCCTCCCAGGGTTAGCATAGGACATGAGAAGTTCGTCTTCACTAATACACTGAACCTTAGGGATATTCCTTAATGATTAAACCAAAAGATCTGCTTTAGAGAGGAGGAGTGGCCTCAATAGAAGCTCTGTAGAGGGGGGTCCATCTTCTATTTCTGGTTGTCTAGTGCTAAAAACAATTCACCAGATTTGTGATCTGGGCAGTCAAGTGTGACCACTTCCCTTCATCTGAATATTAAACTTCAATTAATGCTCCTAAAATCACATTAGCTCCTTTGACAACTATAGCACACTGCTGACTCATTCCGAAGCTGCACTTATCCAAATCCTCCACTATTTTTCACATATGGCTAGAACCCAAACCCCACGCTCAGAGTATGGGGTTTGGGTTATAGTCTTCGCACTAGAGTCTTATCCAATTAGATTTGGTGTATTCTTTCAAAATGCCAATATCTTTTTTGGATTGCATTTCTGTCATTCTGACATATGAATCATGTCATCCATCAAAGGAATCTGTATGTCAATATTATTGTCTAAACGATTTTTAAAAATTGGCCAGAATGGACAGATGTGGATCAATCAGGACACAGCCTGCACACTTCATCTACTACCACCTAGCCTGCCTCTCACCCAAAGGATAGCACCAGTGATTGGCATCGGTTTCCATACCTTCTCAACCTTCCTTTAAACCTACCAACAAATAACCCCAGGAAGGAAATTAATCTGGTATGACTTGCTTTTGGCAAAGCCCTGCTAATATACAAATAGCTGCTATTTCCTCCACCAAATATGCAAAACTCATTGTCCTAATAATCCTTTTATGATATTTCCTGAGATCAGGTCAATTGAATCATGTTACAGGTTAATTTCATCTCTCTAATTCCTTTCCTGAAAGCTGAAATACTCCTCTCTCTGCATCTTCCCTGTAGTGTGCGTTATGCCTCCATCCTCCGAGGTCGATGGTCTGCTTTGATGGGCTGGGCCTCCAGCTCCCTCAGTCTTCTGGGGCCTTGAGGCTTCACCTCATTTGGGAGCATTCAAGCCTCTTCTACTCCAGACAGTTCTCTTCCTTTTCATGGATCCTACCCTTTCCAATCAGAGAAGTCATTTCCTTGACAAAAAATGCAAGCCGAACGGAGGCTCAGCAGTTTGGTATCTGTCCCATCCCCCTCTCTCTGGTTTTATTGTTCCAAACATAACTCCTGAAAGCCCTTTGTTTTACCCTTAGCATTTTTGACAATCCTCTGCTTGCTCTGTGCTCTGTTTCTTTTGTAGCCCAGAGCCACCCTCTGGTATGGTCCTTGGCTGCATGGGTTGCATGGCTCAACCTTTTCCTGGGCCTGGGTCCAAGGCCAGGATGACACAGAGGACTCGGTGGCACACAGAACAGGCAGGCCCCAAGGGAAGGGTTATCTAGAAAGCACAACCTTCGATCATCCAGTCAAGGATGTGCATACTGGAAACATGATACGTGGAAATATGTTAAGGTCAAAGGTCAAGAGAAGCAGAACTGTTTCTAGAACTAGCAGTGATGTGAAGGGCAATCCCATGGATGTGAAGTTTAGATCGGGGGCAAAGAAAATGGAAAGAACAGATGCTGGCAAGGTTGGATGGTTCAAAAGGGGCACCCCTTTTTCCTAGGGCTATGAACTCCTCACACAAACACACAGCCCCTGGCCTGCCTCTAAAGCTCTACCCGCCCCCCCAAGCACAAAGTCAGGCACATGGTCTATGTTCAACATACCCATGGATGAACTCAGCAGAATGGCCCTGGCTCATCACACCGCATTAGGGGGATCCTGGAAACCAGTCAGTCCAGGAGCAGACAGTCCTGCAGATGCAGTGTTAAACCAAGAACTACCTGGACAGTCACATACCTCTTCCTCCTTCGAACTGTGTTCAGCACGCTATTTATGGCTGTCCTCAACCGTGATTCCCCTTCAGAGCCTCGGACCATGCAATCAGTTTATCATTTCCTTCAACTTTGGGAATCTTTCTTCTTAATGCCCAGGGTACACTGTAGATAAGGACCCATTTTCCTCCCTGGCTATCAGAGATTCTAAGGCCTGGGTACTTGTAATATGCCTGCTTCTCTCACCTCGGCAGCCAATTCCTGCTTCTAGGAGTCCATTTCTATCTCATTTGAAAATACAGCAATGCCTGATAAGTGTGCTCATGACATATATTAACAGAATGGCAATTAAACCATCTCCTTAGGCAGATTCCCTAATCATGTGTAAACAGCATCATTTAAATATCCCACATGTTACACTCTGGTGAGTCTAGATAGGAATCCGAGACTAATACAAAGCAGTACTGGTTGATAAAAATTTGACACGGTCATAGGTTAACCTGTGCTCAGCAGAATTCTAGTGACAGCATTAAGCCAAGAGCTATAGCTCATATCTTAACTTGGCAGGAGTCAGTCAAACTGAATAGAGTAAGAATAAGAAAAACTGTATCAAGGCCAGTATGTCTCTTGGCAAGCAGAGAGGGTCTGGCATCAGTGACTCATCAGGCTTCGGGCTGTCTGAGCCCAAACACAGCACTTTTGATAAAAGCAGATGCTTTGTTTGGCTGGTGTCTCTTTGCCCTTCCTCCCTCTCCCAGTCCCATCCACCCCACCCCCAGCCGCGCTTCATCCCCTCTAGAACAGTGTGTCTGTAAAGGTCTCTTCTCAACTGTTTCAAAGGCAGAATAAAAGCCATGTGGTTTTGAGATAACGTCCTCAAGACCTCTAAAAGGAAAGATTTTACCGAGCCAAACAGACAGAACATATGCCCTCAACCTGCCTTCCAGGTGGCTGCCCACCTGAACCTTGGAAAAGCAGCCGTCACCCCTCAGGCAAAAAGCCTGCATGTCAACCACAGTCATCCATTTACCTCCTCTGTCCAGAGTCACCAGGGAACGTGTGGGACCCAGCAGGGAAGAAAGCGCAGGAGCATAATCACCATGCTGCTGACACAAGCCCACAGGGAGGGTGGCCCTGGGGACATGTCTGCTTTAATTAAATCAAAAATGTTTTCTAAAAAGACTCAAGTAATGAAAAAATGTGTTTTGTTTTATTACATGCTTAGAAGATTAGATCTTTTCCTATTGAGTTGTGTCTCTCATCTTAAGAAGAAAAACTTTCCTTTGAACAGTACCTCTATGCAATTCCTGCCTCCCTTCTCTTTCCTTCCCTTCCAAACCCAAGGCTCAGGCTGCACCACTGACTCCTTGGAACAGATGTGGTGAGGTTCCTCAGGGCTGGGTCCTAGGGTCCCTTCCCTTTATGCCTTACATAGCTCTCTCCCTTGGTGAGGACATCTGCTTCCATGGCTTTAATTTCACTTCTATGCAGACTCCTAACTTTGTAGCCTTGAGCACAGCTCTCCAGAGCTCCAGGCTCATAACGCCGACTGGTTAACACCTCCACTTGGCATGCCTGCCTCTTGAACTTAGCACATCCTAAAGACAAGTCTCAGTTCTCTGCCATCTACCAAACAAAAAGTAGCTGAACAAATGAAGCCCTGTTTCCCTCCTGGTCTTTCCCGTCTCAGTAAGTGGCCCCGCCTCATACACTCAGCTGCCTGATCCTCCCAACCTTCAGGAAGTTCCCTAGACTCTACTTACCAAACCAATCTTGAATCTACCGCCGTTTACCTTCTCCACCACTACTCTGGCACAGACCTCCACCTGCTCCCTCTACCTCTGCGCCCACCTCCTGCTCTCCAGGCCCTCTCCCCTACCAATCTCCTCTCCAAGGAGACCAAGTGATAGTCTAAAAACTGAATCAGGGCAGCCTGGGGGGCTTAGCGGTTTAGCACTGCCTTCGGCCCAGGGCCTATCCTGGGGTCCCAGGATCGAGTCCCACATCAGGCTCCCTGCATGGGTCCTGCTTCTCCTTCTGCCGTGTCTCTGCCTCTCTCTCTCTCTTTCTCTGTGTCTCTCATGAATAAAATCCTAAAAAATAAATTAATTAATTAAAATAAATTAAAAATTTAAAAAAATTAAAACTGAATCAGATCACATTTTTCCCTTACTTAAAACCCTTGAAAGACTTCCCTTTGCCCTCAGGAGAAAACCTAAACTCCTCACACCAAGATGAAGACCAGTACCATCCAATAGAAATACTATATGAAAAACATATTATTTTTTTTATAACACCTGGTATTCATCACAACTGTCCTCCTTAATACCCATCACCTACTTCACCCAACCCCCCCAAACCTCCCCTCGGGTAATCATCAGTTTGTTCTCTATAGTTAAGAGGATGTTTCTTGTTTTTTCTCTTTCTCTTTTTTCCCCCTTCCCTCACATGTTTTGTTTCTTAAATTGCACATGACTGAAATCATATGGTATTTGTCTTTCTCTGACTTATTTTGCTTAGCATAACATTCCAGTTTCATCCATATTGTTGCAAATGACAAGATTTCATTCTTTTTGATGACTAATATTCCAACGTGTATATCCATTCATACGAAAACATGTAATTTTAAGTTTTCTAGTAGCCAATTGAAAAGAAATAGGTAAAATTAATTTCTATCTTATTTAACATATTTTAAAAACAATACCATTTTAATCCATAGTAACATAATAAATATTAATGAAATATTTTACATTCTCTTTTTATATTAATCTCCAAATGTTCCCTCCCCCAGAGAGGCCTTCCCTCCACCCAATCCAAGGAACTCTTGCATCTCCTCATCTTGTGGTTACATATTTATTGACACATTTGTCTACATGCCCCATAAACTAGGCACAGCCTAAGGACAGGGCCACACCTATTCCAATCTCCGTGGGTACTTGGTATCCAGCATCACGCCTGGCACAAAATAAGCTCAATAAATATTTACCAAAGAATAAATAGCAAAGATGCTAATATTAAGTACAAGGGCAAGCAGGAAAGGGCTGGGCGAACCCACTGAAGACAGGCTCTGTTTTGTGTCTTAGCATGACGGTGTACTGATCTTTTATTTAGTGCAGTATGAGGCTATTATACTTGTAAGCAAAAATGGTGGCCAAGACACACTGCTGTAGGGCAGCTCAGGGCAGACCCAGAGAGAGGGATTCCAGCCAGACTTCGTCAACATGTGAGAAACTTTCTCCCACAGAAGCTGCAGGCATGAACATGATCTCAGGTTACACACAAAGATTAGGAGCCTCCAGAAGGAAGGATGGAAACTTATATCTGAGCCCCTCCTCCAAGCCAGGTTCTGCGCTAGGCACCCTCACGTAGGACTCTATTTGACCTTGTAGCTACCCTTTGAGGACGAGAAGAATCAGAAAGGTAAAGTAACTTACACAAGGTCACAAAGCTACTGGGTCTAGTTGCTTGAATCAATGTCAAGGTCGCCAACAGCATTCTTTGCTTTTCATGGCTAGGTCAATACCCCAGCAAAGGCATCAGTGGCCTTCAAGGTCAGGTGTCACACAGCAGAGTTGGGGCAGAAGAATAAAGTACTGGCAAGCAGATGGGAGCTGACTGCAAGGATGTGACCTGCTCCACCCAGACTCCCAGAAGGGGGTGCCAGGCCCAAGCAGAAGCCAAAGCTCTGCCATTCAGGGCAGCCTTCATATCTAGTGACTAGTGATCCTTCACAGGACTCCTCAGAGGGAGGTATTTTTACCCTCATCTTACAATTTAGAACTTCCCCAGTTCACATACTTAGTAAGTAGAAAAACAGGGATCTGAACTGAAATCTCTGGGTTAGGAGCCTGGTGTGTTCTCCTCACAGCAGGAGTTATTTTAGCTTCAGTTACTATGATTGCAGGTGCATCTGGAATCACAGATAGTCCAGGAGGCACAAAGGCTGGGTCCATTATGGAAGGTTTCTCCAACTTCTATAATTTTTAAGTAACATCAGAATCCTTAAAAGAAGATCACCCAACCTGCAGCTAGTCTCCTGGGGCCAGACTGCATGGTGGCAGCATCACAAAGCTGTGAGTCTGGGGGTGGCCATAGCCTGCCAGATTATCAGTCCTGGGACTCGAGTACAGGCCCCATGCGGGAGTCTGCTTCCATCAACAACAGCAATGACAACTTCTCCAGCCTGGCTCCTCTGGCCACGCTGTGAAGGCTCCCAAATCCAACATGCAAATAACCTGTGACAGCACAGCATCTTCCGTTTACAATAGGTTTCTACATAGACCGAAAGGTGTGAAAAGCTCTCCTAATTTCTGACCCTCAGAAGACAAAAGCCTGACCTTTCCCAAACAGCATGCAGGAGGCCTAAGAAACCATGATTTCTATGTCCTGGGGGTGGGGGCAGAGAAGATGTTAAGCAGCATCACCCAACAAGGACTGCTTTGTGTAATCCTCCGATGATTTTCTTGGTTGCAGTTTGTACTCACTGAAAAACAAAAAATCTTTCAGTTTTCCCCAGAACAGCTGAGAATGCACAGATCCCAGCCTTTAGGTTCAAATCATCCCTGTCAGTAGAGGGTTGAGGGCCACTGTAAGGCAGCTGGTGGACCTGTAGGCATTTCCCAGTCCCTAGGTTCCCTCAAACCACTACCCCCACCCCCCGACCGCTGTGGGGGAGGGGGAGGGGTGCAAGATGCCCAGCAGGGGCTGAGCTCACCTCTGACCCAGCTGCTCCTGGCTCAGCACACCAGAGGCCACCAGGACCTGAACATGTACCATTCCTCAGAATGCACCACCCCATCCACAACAGCTGCACACACACACCAAGAGGCATTTCAAAATGTTAGTAAAACACAAACTTGAAATTTTAAAAATAAAAATTCAACATATGGACTATTAACTTGCCTGGAGACAAGTGGCTATTCTTGGCTATTAGGCAACTGTTACTCCACTAACTCAATAAATGCACCTTCTATTAAGTGGAATCTGTTAATCTAGTACATAGACTTTTTCAACTCTAAACCCAACGTTTCCCCTGTGCACAAAAAGCTTCCAATCTGCAGAGAGCAGAGATGCCCAGATATAACTAAAATGCAGATACTTGATGTGGACCTTCACACTGAAGGTCCCTCTGATTAACTGCAAGCTAAAGGCTGATTCATTTGCATGTCCGGGGAAACATCTTGCTTTGTTAAGGAGAAAGCAGTAGTTGCAGAACTTGGTGGTTCTCAAGAGGAACAAATGAAATAGTTTTTCAGGTGAGGGCACTGACGTAGCCCAGAGTTAGATATTTAAAATCAGTGTTTTGAGAAGAGTCTGCACAGATCCTATGTCTTCCACTTTGCTTCCACTTGAAAGAGCAGACGCTGCGACACCGTAGGTTACTTACCGCCTGGGAAAGTACACTGGATTTTAATTTGGGATAATTCTGCAGACTTTCTGGCCCCCGTCAGTTAAAACACTTGTGACTAGTCAGTCAGCTCCACTCATGCAAGCTAATGAAACATCACATTGTCCCGCCACATGCTCCCACAGCACAGGGGCCGAAAGAATTAGGCACTCGGCAGCTGTTCCCAGGAATGCATGCCTCCACGTACCCACAGGCAGGAAGAGGACCCGCAACGGTCTCCCAGAGCTGATCCTGCAGCTATCCCGACAACACAGACATCTCAACAACAGGAACCAGTCCCCTCTCAGCCCAAGAAAGGTCCCAGATTCAAGTAAAAATTCACCCTTGAAGATAAGGGACATCAGTCAAACAAATGCTGACATCGAGAGGAAATCCTGTCTGCAGACCTCTCGGGGAAGCCTTGCTCTGCCTGCAGAACAAAGGCTTCTTCTGTGACATCAAGCAGCAGGTTTAAGAGCACCCTGGCGTCTCGCTTTGGCCACCTTTCAAAACCACAAGTACATCCAAGGGCAGCCAAGATAACAACAAAGCCAAGAGATACACTCTCCAAATGAGGAAAGACCAACTCTCCCTTCCAGGCCTGCTTTCTGCCTGGCTCTTGGTGGCCAAGACCCCATTTCCTCAAGGTGGGTGTCCAAGGTGCTGGGTTCAGACTCTGGGGACTGTAGCTTTCCATACAGTAGGACAGCTCAGAAGACGTCCACAGTGGAGGCCAACCTTCTTGGGAAGCTGTGGAGCACCCTGTCTAGGGAAGGCCCTATAGTACTTCCTGGGTTCTAATCCTAATCCTATCTTAGTCACCCAGTTGATTCTGGTCTTAGGTGCCTCAACATCTCTGAACCACTTTCTCAACTGTCAATAACAACAATAATGCTGCTGCTGCTGCCGCCACTGCCAAAATAAGATCTGCTGTATCTCTCACACACAGGGTTAGGATGCTCACACAGGATGATTTATGAACATATCCTTGAAGATGTTTTAAAACTTTAAAATGTGGGATCCCTGGGTGGCTCAGTGGTTGAACGTCTGCCTTTGGCTCAGGGCGTGATCCTGGGGTCTCGGGATCGAGTCCCTACGTCGGGCTCCCTGCACGGAGCCTGCTTCTCCCTCTACCTGTGTCTTTGCCTCTCTCTCTGTGTCTCTCATGAATAAATAAATAAAATCTTTTAAAATAAATAAATAAAACTATAAAATGTGAAAGAATAATTTATGTGGCCACAGAGTGGATATTCAATTAATATGCAATTATAATAAAGGTGACTTTTTAATGATTAATGAGCTAAATATATTTGTTAGAAAAACAGCAAACTTGCAATTTATCAGAGTATTTTACAAGACAAAAAGGCGTCTGATGGGTTTCCCTCTGAGTATAGGTGGAGTATCCATGAAAAGTGGGTCTGGGATTTCCCAGATGGCCCCATCATCATCATGCCAACACCAAAAAGGACAAAATGGAAGGTTTTCAGACTTGACATCTGGGCAAGTCACCTTCAGCTGGAATTAACCTTTGAATTCACCATGAAAAGTAAAAAGGCCAAAAAGTTTACCTGAAATAAGCCACACACACACACACAAATCAATAATCTTGTTAAAAGTAGATCTAACTAGTCTTACTCCCTGGTGTCACAGATCCAAAACTCTTAACTTTAAAAGCTGCCAGCATGGGGCACCTGGGTTGCTCAGTAGGTTAAGCGTCTGGCTTCAGCTCAGGTCATGATCCCAGGGGCCCCATGGGGCAGGAGTCTGCCTCTCCCTCTGCTCTTCCTCTTTCTCTCTCAAAAAAATAAAATCTCTAAAGAAAAATAAAAGCTTCCAGCTTCCAGCTTCCAGCAGTGTGAGTGAGCGAGCAAGAGTGGGGAGTGGTTGGTGTTTTCATAGCAACTGAGCTGTAAGGGCCGAATTAGGAACAGAAATGCTATTTCTCCCTCATGGCAGCTCCGCTGAGGCACCTCAGGCAGCCCTCCCTCTCTGGAGCCCCCAGGTTCTCACTCATACCTTTTGTCCCTTGCTTTTCACACACACAAAGCTTTATTTGTTGATCCTGTGTCTTGTTCCTAGAAGGAACTGAGGCAGCTAATAATCTTATTAGGAATATTTAAAAGGATGAAAATAATAATGCGAGGTACTTTGAACTCCTCAAAATTGGGAACACCCCAAGATAGTTTTTAAAGTGCGTTACGTGAACAAAATAAAGTCGCGTCTGACTGGCTCAGTCGGTAGAGCATGTGACTCTTGATCTTCGGGTCGTGAGTTAGAGCCCCGTGTTGGGGGCAGAGTTCACTCAAAAGAGTAAATACATAAATAAATAAAGTTTAAAAATAACAAAATCTATTAATAAGACCAAGGAGCAGGAGACTAGGATTTTATGATCCTTTGACGTGACCTTCCCACTCAGCATAATCCTGAA
This sequence comes from Canis aureus, assembly GCF_053574225.1. Classification (NCBI taxonomy): domain Eukaryota; kingdom Metazoa; phylum Chordata; class Mammalia; order Carnivora; family Canidae; genus Canis; species Canis aureus. The sequence continues at coordinate 22,170,938 of NC_135618.1, forward strand.
GGCCATGCGTTTGTTACTTCCTGTATTTGCCTTTAACAATGAGATATTTTAAGTTATGGGAAAAAGTTGTGATTTTAGGTGAATGTAGTTCTGAATGATAAACAAACCTAAGCCAGCAGTGTATGTCATGTCTTCCACAGGCTGGACTTCAAACTCAGGACTTGCGGCCACCACCTGATAAGATCTTTTTCAGAGAGCTGACCTCTGTCCAAGTCATTTTCAAATCAAAAGCTTTGAACTCCTGGCAGGTTGATGGCTTGGACCTTGGGTGTTTATCAAGGACTTCCTCAAGATAGGAAGGGTGACTCCATCGCCACCTCTGGCTCCCCGGAGCTCCCCCCTTTCAAGAGCTGGTACCCAGCATATTTAACTTGCGAAACAATAAGTGGCTACAGTAAGTCGGGGAAAAGCTGGTTCTGACTTCACTTTGTGCAGCCTGGTATTAGGGCTTATTTGCGGCTGGCCAGAAGTTCTTTTTCTTTGCTGTCCCTTAACCTTCATAAGAGGGAGCAATGACTGTGCCCCTTTAGCAGGGGACACCACTGCTAAATGCCAATGATTCAATATTAACAATACTGTGCACAGGTGTGTACCTTCACACCGACTTGTGCCATCAGCAGGCTGTCTGCTAGCTCTCCGAGTGGGGACGTCACCCACCTACATTTTACAGAGCAGGTGCAGGGCTTTCTAACGTCCAGGACATTCTGGGGAACCTTCTGAGCTGATGTCAGAAACCTTTCAGGGCTCTCCAATGCTTTCTACAGAGAATATGTGGGCCTTCACTTATGTTCCTCTTACACTACTACAATTATGCACCTAAAACAAATTCTAACCTCCTACCTGCCTAGCTCTCTCCCAACATCTGTACTGTCCACCTCTCAGCTTGCTACACTCTAGCCACAGGCCACCCAGCTTGTTTTGGGACTTTTTTCAAACATGCCAGACTTGTCCCCACACCCAGTTCTTTGCACTGCTCTCCCTATTACTGAAACAATCTTCCTCTAGTTCTTTCCATGGCTGCCTTCTCATTATGCAGGTCTTAGCTCAAATGTCATGTCCTCAGAGACCTGTCCACATTATAAAAAAAAGATACAAGCCCAATAAATCTTCAGTCTATCACGATTTCCTCTATAGCACTTAATATAATCTGCAATTAACTTGTTTATTACCTGGGTCCTTCCCTAGAATATCAGCTCTGGGAAGACACCACTTCAGATGCCCCATTGCTATCCTGTTAGCTCACACACTTCCTCACCCTGGGAAAGGGCAAGGGCAGATTGCTGGAACGATTTGGTTGCCAGAACACCTTCAAGGTTGGACCAGCCCTTCAGTTCAGATACTAAGAGGGGCTGGGCAGAGCTCTGGTGAAGGACCAGGGCTTACAAAATCAATGTGCTCTCATTAACATAGGCAATAGACTCAATATACAGATATTGAGCAAACAAATGAGCTAGGATCAAAGTGGCTTTCTTTGCTACAGAGTTAGAAAGAGACACCAGGAGATACAACAAAAGGAACCAGGCCCTTCTCTGCCCGATAACATCACAGGTTGCTGATCTTCCCCAACAGGAAAAGGAAAGCAGTTCCTAAACCAGCTCCAACAAGCAGAAACTAATCACAGCCAGGCCCATACAAACCCAGACAAGAAGCTTTGATAACCATAAGGCTTATCTACCCAGATCCCTCGTGGACAGGAGCAATCAATCCTTGTTCTAAAGTATTCTGAAGCTAACCTGATGATGTATCCATAACAAATTTTACTTCTACTTGTAGGAGGTGCAGGTCCTAATTTATACCTGCCTTGGCATCCCTACAGAATTGGATGGACATAGTTCAGAATCTAATGTTATAATAAAAAATATATATTTTGTGCTTCATTTTGAGGGACTTAGTGATAAATAGGAAGCTGGCTGTAAAAATACTCTCAAATATTAGATACTAAGAAATGGTTAATTTTTTTAGGTGTTCTAGTTTTTTATGTTATATATTTTTAAAAAAATAGGAGTACTGGGCAGCTCGGGTGGCTCAGTGGTTTAGCACCACCTTCAGCCCAGGGCCTGATCCTGGAGACCCAGGATCGAGTCCCACGTCGGGCTCCCTGCATGGAGCCTGCTTCTCCCTCTGCCTGTGTCTCTGCCTCTCTCTCTCTCTCTCTCTCTCTCTCTCTCTCTCTGTGTCTCTCATGAATAGATAAAATCTTAAAAAAAATAAAAAATAAAAATAAAAATAAGAGTACTTATCTTTGAAAGACACATACCAAAATATTTACAGATAAAACCGGGGCTGAAATTTACTTCAAAACCATTACAGAGGAAGGAAAGTGGGTGGGAATACAGACAAAGCAGGACTAGCCCTGAACCCATAGCAGCTGAAGTGGGGTGGCGGGTCCTTGGGAGTTAAACTATTTGCTCTACTCTGTACAGCTGACATATTCCCTAACAGAAAGGCTTTTTAAAAAGCCCTTTAAGCCAAGTCATTGTCACTTATGGAAATAAATAAGTTACCTAAAGGAGTGCCCAGGTGGCTCAGTGAGTTAAGAGTCTGACTCTTAACTTTGGCTCAGGTCACAAGCGTAGGCTTGTAAGATAGAGTCCTGCACTGGACTCCGTGCTGGGTGTGAAGCCTGCTTAAGATTCTCTCTCCCTCTGCATTCCCCATCCTTTCCCCCCCAGGCGCTCTCTAAAATGATGATAATAATAATAATAATAATTAATAAATAAAGAAGTCACCTGAAGGTGAAGGTTTCACCTTTCCAGTCTTGCAGGGGGTGCTCCTGGATGATGGCCGAGGTCAGAGGGGAGCTCTGCCTTGGGGACTTGGAATGGGGCAGGGTCCCCATGTGACTGAAATTATCACAGGACCTGATGGGAGGAGGGCCTTTTTTCTTCCGTGGAAGGGTACCATGTATAGACACGTCCTGATAGGCATCTGTGTGATGCTCAGCCGGAGGGGACTTGCTGCTCAGAAGGTCCATGGACGAGGCCAGAGGGAATTGGTGATTCACCGGCATGTTTCTTGGAAGGTTCACAAATTTTCCCGCAGCCATGATTCTCAACTGCTCTAAGGGGAAAAGAAAAGAGTGAAGGTGTGAATCTAAGTTAATCACAAGAACTGACTTCCTACTCACAAAAGGAAATGGAAATGTACCGCATAACAAAAGAACAGGTTTGTGGAGCGTTAAATGTTGAAAGGCATCACTAGGGAAATGTAATACAAGCAGGAAGTTTATTGAGTCCCTTTTCTGATTTCTCCTGGTTAGCAGCAGATTCACCAAAGGAAAAGGGGAAACGTATTTCAGGGACTCTAGAGGCACATGGGCCATTTTATTATTTCAGATGACTGAAGCTGATGAACAACAGGACTAACAAAAAAAGACTACTGAGGAAGCGCTCAAGGTTTCAATATAAGTGCACTAGAGAACACATTATAAATGTTCGATAATTAGCTCACATCTTTCCACCACCCTGTAAATGATAAGAACAGGTGGAGATTACTGGAATTCCTCAGCTGCTAGAAGGCCGTCATGCCAGACCAGCCCCTCAGTTGTGCTACCCAGGGCAACAGGGCAGAATTTTTCTGGCAAAGATCTGGTGCTTACAAATAAATCAATATACTCTAATTAACAAGACGGGCCAGGGTCAGGGGTCAGGAGGTGGGTCACTCCTCCATACATCAGTGGGCTCAGCTGCAGAGGAAAGCCACTGGGGTTGGGGAAATTCATGTACATTGTCCCCCAGAGGGTTCAGGAACCTGCCTGCCACCAGCAGGGTTAAGCAACATACATGTTGTCTGCATAGTCAGGGGAGAGTGGGGAGGAAGAGAAATAAGACCAACAGGGGGCAGAGGGGGGAGAACACGAAAAGAAAAGGAAAATGTGTGCTAGGTTGTATGTAAAAGTAGACCCAAGCAGTTATGCCCAGCTGTGATCATTCGGAGACTTGTCCACTCTGAGCAAGAGACAGCACCCGCTCACCTCTCCCGGAAAAACAAACTATGGTTTTGACCTAAGTCAAATTGTACAAGACACCTCTAAGGCCAACATATAGAAGAAAAAACCCACAAGCTTGAATAACAATTAGAACTAGTCCTTGGAGACATGAAGGATCCAGAACCTGTCCCGCCTGCCACGGTACCAGACTGGTCCAGACAATAGCGCAGCTAAGTCATGCTAAGCCTGATGCATGACTAGGGAGCAGAACGTTCCTTTGCTCTGCAGTCTGTTCCAAAGCCCCGCAGCCCCCAATCCTCACAGGCCACCTTCCCCACTGCAAAGAGGCCAGGGGGAGTGAAAATCATTGCTTAATAGTACCACACTGCAGAGTCAGTTCCACAAAGGAATTGAGGACTTGAGGACCAGCAAGAAACACACTGCTCTCCAGCAGCTCACAATGTAGCGGGAAGAACCAGGATAAAGGTAGTGCAAGGGAGACAACAGACAACAACATTCACAGTCCGTTGCTTCACGTGCAACAGAGAGAAACACACAGTGCCAGGGGCTGGACGGAAGGAAACCCTTCCCTCAAGGTATACAGTCCTAACCCTGTCCTCAGTTCTTTCCCAAACCTGGTCATTCTGGGGCCTGTCTGCGACCACACAGAGGGCCTGGCTCACGGCGGGCACAGAACAATAGGGCTGTGAGTCCCCCTGGGGGCCTCTCCCGGGTCTGGCCAGTACCTGGCACACTGTCAGAACTTACTCAATGTTAGTCATCATTATTTAAAAAGAAACCCAAGCTCCCTGGTCCTCCCTGCCTGACCACCAGTGATGTAAGCCGACTAGGATTCCCTCACCCCACACACACACACCCCGCTCCCCACAGTTGTGAATGTTTGCCTGTCCAAGCTGTCAGCACCTTCTTAAGAGAGAGGCCCAGATCATTCCAAAGAACCTGCTGGGGAGGCCCAGAACACCCCACAGAACCTCCTTCTGTGCAAAGGGCCACAGTGTTGATCAACTATTTCCAGGTTATTATGACAGGGAAGGGTTGCCCCGGCTCCAGTGTTTCTGGCAGCTGGTTTCCTCTCTGCTTATTGAAGATCTAGATTTCAAGACTGGGCCAAAGGGCTCTAGAATGCTCCTCAGCAAGTTTCCCCTACTTCAGTGTATTCTCTGAATCGAGGGTTAACACCTGCCCTTCCTACTTATGATTTAACAAGCATTTAAGTGCCTCCTCCATAGAAGATACTCAGAGCAACAATGATGCATAAGCCACAATTCCTGACTAGGAGCTCTAAGAGAGAATCCTATAACTCATCAATAGGGACCCACAACATGCTGGAGGGAAGAACAACTAATTTGAACAACGTGACTTGAGGAGATCTCAGAGAGGGCAATGCTGGAGATGAAGCACTTTGGAGGGATTTTGAAAGCCTGCCAAGAGGATGCTGGAATGGCAGATGCATAGAGGCAAAGAAGTACATCCACAGGCTCAGAGACTACAAACTGAGCTGTGTGGCTCACGTGGGGACGTCAAAGAGCACTTCCTAGAAGCCCAGCTTAGGACAAGATCATGAAGTCTTAAGGGCTGTGTCAAGGGATCTGGACTGCAGGTGCTAAAGATCTGGAAGGAAGGGACAGAAGCCAGTCTGTGCCCAGATAGGTAAGTCTGGAAATTCTGGAAAGGAAAGAAGGGAGGCAGGCAGACCAGTCAAGCTGATGGCCGCAAGCCACCGAGGAAGGATGAAGAACCCTGATCTAGGGCAGTGGCCAAAGAGACGGAGGGAAGAATGAGGAGCTTGAGGCCTCTGGCTGGGAGAATGAGGACAGAGGCCACAGCCATGGGAGGACGGTGCAGTGCTGTAACATGCTGAGTGGTACAAGGAGGACTCCTGTGGGAGGGAGGCTAACAAGCTCGCCACCGAGCTGGTCAGTGTGAGGAACCAATGGCACAGTTCAGTGTAGGAGGTAAGACAATGGTATGTACACTTGGGAGCCAGGACAGGATGTAGATTTTTAAGAATCATCAACATAAAGGGAATATTTAAACCAGAGAATAGATCCCTTAGCTTGTTATTATCAGCTGTGATAACAGATGTGAAAGTACCTCTTAAACTGTCAGGAAACATACAATATCCATGAATTATATCCCTGCTCTCTCCACTGTGGCTGCTTCAAGCCTGGAGCACCCAAAGGACTGAGTTCTGAAAACCTGAAGCGGTGGTCCGGAAGCTGGCTGCATGAAAGAATTTTCTGGGAAGGAAGCTTTTAAAATTCTGAAACCGGGACACCTGGTCTTAAGGTGAAGACACCTGACTTAAGGGTTTAAGTCAGTTGGTTAAGCGTTTGACTCTTGATTTTAGCTCAGGTTGTGATCTCAAGGTCGGGGAAATCGAGCCCCGTGTGTGGCTCAGTGCTCTGCGTGGAGTCTGCTTGTCTCTCTCCCTCTGCTCCCCCTCCCCCACCCCCCCCCACTCATGCTCTTGAGCTCTCTAGAGTGTGAGTTCTCTAAAATAAATAAAATCTTTAAAAATAATAATACATAAGATAAAATCCTGACACCCAAGCTGTAACCCAGACCAATGAAATCAGAACCTCGGTTGGGTAGGAACCTGGCATCATTCTTTTTGAAGCCACCAGTACTGTCCAATGTGGAGCCAAGGTTGAGGACCACTGGATAAGCAAGTCTCTTTCATACAGAACTTACACTCAGATTTGGTTACCTGAGGAACAGAACAGAATGACAGTGAGGAGGGGTCAATCAATAGAAGCATCAATTCATTCTTCTATTCAACATCCAAGTATGGAGGGCCTCCTATGTGGTGGGCACTGAGACTGGTATTGGGGACAGTGTCAAACAGCAGTTACTACTCTGTGGTGGAAGCAGACAGCAAGTACTAGCCACATGTGCTGGTGATTTCTAGTGCTATGGGAGCACAAGGAGTGGGGACCAGGATCTAGACTCATCTATGGCCAGAAAAGGCTTTCCTGAGGATGGGATGCTGACCTGAATGATGTGAAGCAGAGTTTAGTAACTGAAGGGAAAAGATTATCCAAGTTGAAACCTCCAGAGAATTCTCAACTGCAGACAAATTGGAAATATCCAAGCCGGGCTCCCCTCTACAACCCACTGCCTCTACCTTGGGCCTCTTCCCCATTAAAATACAGGCTTGTCCTTTGTGTAGTCCCTTGGAAAGACTGGTTCAACCCTGGGGCCTATGTCAAGCCTGAATCAGCCCAAAAGTGGCAGTGTGGGCCCCGACCAGAGACAGAACTTCTAAAAAATATAACTAAAAGTGGGGAAGAGGGTAGAAGGGGGAACTATAGGTAGAAGGAACTCAATTACAACCTTCTGGGTCCCTGTAGTTCCTACTTGAGTTTTATTTGCTTTTATTTTTTCCAGACTCCAGAAACCTATGGCAAATCCAACAGATGGAAGTACATGATGTGTAGCTGGAATCTAGGTTCAAGGTAAGCACTTTTTTTTTTTTTTTTTTTTTTTAAGATTTTATTTGAGAGAGAGAGCATGAGCAGGGGATGGGAGCTGGAAGAAGCACAGGGAGGAGAAGCAGACTCCCCACAGAGGAGGGAGCCTGACTTGAGGCTGGATCCCAGGACCTGGGGATCACAACATGAGCCAAAGGCAGATGCTTAACCGACTGAGCCACCCAGGCGCCCAAGTACCTTTAATTTTTTATTTTTTTAACTACCTTTCATTTTGAGAGCAAAGCCAGTTACCACATTTGACTCCATTAGGCAAATCTCAAGAGTATTATATATAGGTAGGATCTCAGAGAATGGAGCCTCTTCGTTTTTCCAGATAAGGGAGGTAAATGTTCATTCATTCAATATATATTGTCTCAGGGCTTACAATGCACCAGGAATGAGGACATAATGAACCAGACAAGGTCCTGCTCTCAGGGAGCCTCCATCATGATGGGGTAGGCTGGGGCGGAGGGGGAGGTATCCCTGTCAACACAGACAAGAAAACAAACTAGGTAATGTCTCAGCATCAGTGTCCTAAGGATGAAATGATAGAAGACACTGGCTGGGACGGAGAGTTATTTTAGATGAGGGTGGTATGGGAGGGCTTCTCTGAAGAGATTCCTGAGAAAAGAGAACCAGTCAAGAGAAGATAGAAAGGAAGTTCCAGGCAGGGGACAGAGCAAATCAAAGGCCCTGAGGTGGGACTACATGGTTAGAAAAGCATGGTGAAGACTAACCCCAAATCCCCACTTCCTGGCCCCCAGTTTTCCTCTGCTTGGAGATGCTTCTGTCTCAATGTTCCTAGCCATTATGTACTTCTTATGTACTATGAGGTTGTTGTTTTTTAAATCAAACATGGCATGACTCAGAAGATAAGCTTTAAAGATAGTCAAACCCCCCACTCTGCCATTTCCTTACTAGCTGTATGGCCTGAAACAAGTTACTCAACCTCTCTGACAGTTTCTCATTTGTAAAAAATGGGTTAAAAATACCTCTTTCGGGGGCACCTGGATGGCTCAGTGGTTGAGCCTTTGGCTCCGGTCATGATCCCCAGGTCCTGGGATCGAGTCCCACACCAGGCTCCTTGCAGGGAGCCTGCTTCTCCCTCTGCCTATGTCTCTCATGAATAAACTTTTAAAATCTTAAAAAAAAAAAATCTTTCATGGGGGTGACCTGAAAAGTAAATGCAACTGTATATGGGAAGCCCTTGCCACATGGCAAGCACTCAATAAATAGCAGGTCTCCTCCAAGCAGGTCAGGGACCAGATCTGTCTTGCTTATCCTTGTATCCCTATTACAAAGAGAGCTCACAAAAGGAGTCACTGCTTCTGGGAAAGACCACAGCCAGGAAGGATGAAGAGGTAAATGTTTTAATTCAGAGCAATAGACAAACACACCAAACCAGGTAGGGCACGCACACACACAGACACAGGCACACCGACAGGGCCTATACGCAGTCTTTAAAAGAAAAGCCCCCAAAAAAATAAAAATAAAAATAAAAATAAAAATAAATAAAAATAAAAATAAAATTTAAAAAAAAAAAAAGAAAGAAAGAAAAGAAAAGCCCAGGTGAGACTTTGGCCATCTGACGTCACCTGTCTCTACTATGCAGGTAAACAGACACCGTACCCTGACTCGGTCTAATTCCAGACCTTGAAATATATACAAAGGTCAAAGATTCTATATCTTGATGTGAAAAATTGAGACCTTTGTGAATGTTCTGAGAGCTGAAACCTCAATAAGGATAACAGTCAAACTTCCAACGTCTGTGCTACCTTCCTGATTCTCCTCAATGACTGTGCTTTGAAGGGCTCATGAAGAGCAGCCCAATTTGCTTGCTTGGCAAAGTTGTCCGGGAGAAACTGACGATCGTGCAAGCCAAGGCAGGGAAAGGCACACCCCTTGTCTGGATCTTTCCAGTTTATTTCTAAAATGGGCTATTTCCAAGTTAAACTTATAGTCACCTGATGTAGGCATGAAAAACTTTCTATCAGGGGCACCTGAGTGGCTCAGTGGTTGAGCGTCTGCCTCGGGCTCAGGGCGTGATCCTGGGGTCCTGGGATTGAGTCCCACATTGGGCTCCCTGCAGGAAGCCTGCTTCTCCCTCTGCGTCTCTCATGAAAAATTAGTAAAATCTTTATTTAAAAAAAACACTTTCTATCATATTTTAAACTCTGGAAATGTAACTGCCTCAGCTGCCCAGTAAGGGCCACAACAGAGAATTTTTCATTTGGATATGTAGTTTTATAACCTCTCTGCAGAGTCAGACAGGAAGATAGAACTGCCACGCATTAAAAAAGAAAAAAAAAATGGTTTCACACTTAGAATGTTTTTTTCTCCAGTTTAGAAATTAAGAGTACCCCTATTTTCTTTTTTTTCTAAGAGTACCCCTATTTTCGAAGTAAACTTATGAAATCTAGCCAAGTGACTGAAGTATGAATAAGTCTTCCACGGATTGTGTTTTAAGCGACACGACAAAGAATTTATATGATAAAGTTCTTAAGCTTAGCATTCATTTGACAAGTAGTCCTTTCTACATGAATAGGAGATTGAGATCTCGGTTAGTCATCCTGGAAATGCCAGGCTTCTCAGCAGGTTTAGAGAAAGCTGGAGTCAAGGAGGTGAGGGAGCTCCTGGCGGGGGGCAAGCCTTTTACACTGTATGGGGTACAGTGTCCAGGGGGGACACTGCCGTGCAACCTCTCGGCCTGTGGCTTCTGCACTCCTGACCGGGCAGTGCCTGTCCGGAGGCTCTACCGAGCCCCCTCTGCCAGCAACCAGGCCTCCCCTTCCTCCCGCCTCCGTCCTTGGCAGCACGCGGGAGATCATCCGCCCCGACTGACCTTCCCTCCGCCAATATATTTTCCTTGGACAGATCTGCGTAGCCTTGGGAGATAAGAGTCAAGGTTTAAAAGAATCTCAAACGCTTGGCTCCACTTTCTATCCCAGCTAATGGCTTGAGGCGAAAGCACACGCGAGGTTAGGCAAACGCTCTTGCCCCTTTGCACTTTTCTTCGAGCAAGTTAACACCCAAATCAGGATTTTTCCACCCCAGCCACGACCCACCGTGCTGCCCCCGGAACACTTGGCCTTGCCAGTTGCCTCGGAGCCCACTCCACCGCCCAGACAAGTGTCTGCACCTGATCAAACTTTTAAAGTGGCGGCACCCGCTGCCCCGGAGGGGGGTAGGGGGGATGGGAGTGGAGGTAGGGGGCATGGGGATGGGGGTGGGGGGAGGGCTGAGATGGAGCCTCTTCCCGGCGCGTCCACCGTCCCTCCCTTCCCCTCCCCGACGCCGAGGGAGCAACACAACCAAACTATTCATTCTTTCTCAACAAAGGGAGAGCGAGGGAGGGGGATGTTGTCAACAGTTACTGGGCAAGCTCCTTCTCTTTCTTTGCAAACTTTCCCGGAGATTAGTGGAGAGGCTCGCCTCCTCCCAGCCCAGGGCTTCCAGCGGAGCCCCCAGGGCCCGCACCCCCGGCCCCCCGCAGAGAGGGCCCGGCCCCGGCCGGGATGGGGCCGGGATGCAGCCGGGGCGCGCGGGGGACACCAGCGCCCGGGAAGGTGCGGCTCGAGGGCCACGAGCAGAGATGCTCGCCGAACGCCGCCTCCGGGGAGTCCCGGCGGGTCCCCACTTGCGCCACTCGCGCCCCCAACGCCAGCTCTGCCGGGGGCAGGGGCAGAGAGTCCTAACTTTCTCCAGCAAACCTCCCCCCGAGCCGGTCTTGCCGGAGGAGGGCAAGGCCGGGACGCCCCGCGCGGGATGCGGGGGCGCGGGATGCGGGGCGGGGGCGGGGGCGGGCACTCACCTCCCCGCGCGGCGCGGCGCGCCCGGGCTCCCGGCTGCAGGCGCTGCTCCCCGGGCCGCGGCCGCTCATGGTCGGGGCGCGGCTCCGCGGCTCCGCGGCTCCGGCAGGTCCCGCCCGCGCGGCTGCAGGCGCGGCTCTGCGCTCCGGCCCCCAGCTGGCGACTCGCGGCGTCGCGGCCCCACCCCGGCTGCCGGTTCGCGCCGCCTCGCCGACCCCCCCCCCACACACATTTACATGCCGCGACCTCGCCCGGCCCCCTCCGCCCGGGATTCGGAGCCCGGGGCTCCTCGCCGCTGCCCGGGACGCCGGCCTGGAAGTGCGGGGTGGCCGCTGCCCCCCGCCGCGCCCCTCTCGGGGCAGCCCTGCCCCGCCGCTCCCCCCCTTCCCCGCGAGGCTTAATCCGCCTCACTGTCCGCGGACCACCTAGCTGGGCCGCAGTTTAAAGGGCTTCGGGGAGGGAGACAAAGCTCCAGGTAACCACAGATTCCCGAGCCGTGGAGCAGGCCAAGCCATCACACCCACCTGGACAAGTTGAAAGCCAAGTAGCGACTGGAATGGGCATTTCACTACTAGGTGGCTTAGGGGGTGGGAGAGGGGAGCCAACTGGAGAGGTCCTACAGGCTCAGCTAGCAAGGCCTGTTATAAAGCTACAGACATAGTAATTGGCAACGAGGATAGACAAACTGACCAAAAGAATGGAGAGGCCAGAAGCTGAACTACATTAAATGGTCACAGTTCGTGTCAAAGATGCCACCGTGATGCATAGAGAAAAGACTGTATGTCTTTTCGGTAAATGATGCTGGATCAAACCCTCAAACCCACAAACCCACATGCAGAAAAAGGAAGAATCTTGACCCCTACCTCAAACCATGTCAACAGAACAAATTCCAGATGGATTTTAAATCTAAATGTGAAAGATAAAAACAATAAAACTATCCAAAGTAAAAATTTAAAAAAATACATCTTCATGCCCTTGAGGTAGGCAAAGACTCCTTAAACGCATCAGGTGCTAACTATTAAAGGGAAAAACTGCTCATTGGACAACATTAAAAGTAAGAACTCCTGGTCCTCGGAAGACACCATTAGTGAAAAGTCAGGCCCCAAAGGAAGAAAAGATCATTGCAACACATGTGTCCAATAAGGAACTTGCATACAGACTCTATAAAGAATGCTTACAGACCAATAAGAAAAGGGCAGAATGTCTGACTGAAAATAAGTAGAATATTTATTTGAACAACATTTCTCAGAAGGGGATTAACCAGGCATTTCTTAAGACCAAACAATAAACATATGAAAAGTTTCTCAATTACTAATCATCCCAGAAATGAAAACTGAAGTGAGTGTTTCACTTCGCACCCACCAGAATGGCCAAAATTAGAGAACTTCCAACTACACTTTACAGATCGGTTGGACATTGTCTACCAAAGCTAAATTAACATGTAGCCTGTGACCCGGCCAATTCCATCCTTGGGTATCTTGTCTACTCCACAGAGATGTACGCACATATTCACCAAAGACGTGTTCAACAATCTTTATAGCATCTCTCTCTATAACAGCCCCCAAGAAACCACCTAAGTGTCCAACAGTGGGAGAGATATAAACTCCGGATAATACTATACAATAATAACAACTTCTATATTCAACAAGATGCAGGACTGTCACAAATATGATGTTGAGTGAAAGAACCTGAACAGAAATGGATACATACTATATACTTTCATTTTCGTGAATTCCAAAAACAGTCTAAACATATCTATGATTTTAAAGGTAAAGATAGTGTTATCTTGAGGATTGGGTAGTGAGGGAAAGGGAGCCCAGAGGGGGCTCCAGATGCTAGTAGTCTATTTCTTCATCCAGGTGCTGGTTATTATATAGATGTATCTATTTTATAAAAATTAACTGTCCTTCATTTTATAAAAACTAATTGGTTTGTTCACGGCTCTCCTTGTATGTTCTACTCCAATAAAAATGTTTTAGGGGCACCTGGGTGGCATAGTGATTGAGTGTCTGCCTTTGGCTCAGGTCTTGATCCCGGGGTCTTGGGCATCGAGCTCCCTGCAGGGAGCCTGCTTCTCCCTCTGCCTATGTCTCTGCATCTCTCTCTCCCTCATGAATAAATAAATAAATAAATTTTTAAAAAGTTCTAAAAATTGAGCCATGTTGGATATTGTTTTTTGGGGGGGGAGGGACAGAGGGAGGAGAGAGAATCTTGAGCAGGCTCCACGCTCAGCATGAGCACGGGCTGAATCTCATGACCCTGAGATCATGGCCCGGGCCTAAATCAAGAATAAGAAGCCTAACCGACTGAGCTACTCAGACACTTATGTTGGGTATATTTTATGTCATTCCCAGCCCTTTAAGAAAGAACTATTGGCAAGTCTGTAAGATTCTAAGTGCAGCATCCTTAAGAATGAGTTTCTACATTTTCCTCATAGGTGTTTTTGCGGGTTGGTTTTGATCTTCCCTGCCTTGTGACATACAGAGAGGCCTTGGGCAAGTCACTGTTCCTTTCAGTCCTCCATTTCCTCATGAGTGAGTGAATGAACGCGTGTGAGGAGTCGAGGAAATAATAAAATAATAAATATGAAAGTGCCTGGCTTATAGCAGTTATCATTAACTATACTCTAATTCATGACACATTCTATGTCTTCACAACACCCCTGTGAGATAGGAAGCATCTTTTTTTTTTTAAGATTTAATTTATTTATTCATGAGAGACATACAGAGAGAAAGAGAGAGAGGCAGAGACACAGGCAGAGGGAGAAGCAGGCTCCATGCAGGGAGCCTGACGTGGGACTCGATCCTGGGTCTCTAGGATCATGCCCTGGGTTGAATGAAGGCGGCACTAAACCACTGAGCCACCTGGGCTGCCCATCTTTAGCCCCATTTATATGGGAGAAAACAGATTCAGAAAGTTTAAGTAATTTCTACCATAAATTCATTCAACAAATATTTGTGCATGCCTAATGTGTGCCAAGATCCATAGCTAGTGAGCCTCAGAGTCAGAATTTGAATCAGGTGTTTTAACTTCAAGTTTAGTGGTCTTTCCATCACACAACTACCTTAATACTCGTATCTTCAGTGCCTAGCCATTGCAGGTGCTCAATTCATTAATGGATGGATTATACTATTCTTAATATACAGTTGACCCTTGAGCAACATGGGTTTGAACTGCACAGGTCCACTTTATATGAGGATATATAAATATATATATGTAGGAGTGTACTATATTTTCTCTTTCTCCAGATTTTCTCAATACTATTTTCTTTTCTCTGGCTTACTTTTTTTTTTTTTTGTCCGCCAGCCCGCCGGCTTTCTCTGGCTTACTTTATTGTAACAATACAGTATATAATACATGTAACATACAAAATATGTGTTAACTGACTGTCTTTGTAAAGTAAGGCTTCCAGTCAACCATAGGTTATTAGTAGCTAAGTATTTGGAGAGTCAAAAGTTATATGCACATTTTCAACAGCACTGGGGTCAGAATTGCATTGTTCAAGGATCAATCTTAATTTTCCGATTAGGTAATATTGAGAAATACATATAATGATATAGAGTGAAAATTCCTCCTCTCCGCTCTCTCATCTGCCCAGTCCCCCTCCCCTCATAGGAAAAACTGCTATTAATATCACATATGCCTAGCAGAGTTTCTCTAAGTGTGTGTATGTTATCCCCAACCCTTGCACAGAAAGTAACATACTATACCCACACTTTGCTTTTTTTTTTTTTTTCACTTAACAGTATATCTTGGAGATTTTCCCATAATGGTATTCTTTTGAAGAGATGTGCCATAATTAGCTCAATCCATGCCCTGTTCATGACATTTGTTTCCAATCCTTTCCTATTACAAACAATACTGCAATGAATAATGTTGCATATACACCATTGATATGGGCAAATATATCTATAAGATAAATTTCCGGGGTGCCTGGGTGGCTCAGCGGTTTGGTGACTGCCTTTGGCCCAGGGCATGATCCTGGGGTCCCGGAATCGAGTCCCACATCGGGCTCCCTGTGTGGAGCCTGCTTCTCCTCTGTTTATGTCTCTGCCTCTCTCTCTCTCTTTCTCTCTTTCTCTGTGTGTGTGTCTCTCATGAATAAACAAATGAAATCTTTAAAAAAAAAAAAAAGTAAAATTTCCAGAGGTAAAATTGCTTAATCAAAGGGTATATGCTTTTGCAATTTTGCAATGCCAAATTGCCTTCCATTGGGACTGTACCAATTTATACCTCCCAGCAATATAAGAAAATGTCTATTTTCCTCATTTGCTGGGCAGAAGGCCTTATTATTAAACTTTTGAATTTTTGTCAACCTGACAAGTAAAATGTGAATTTTAGTGCAATTTTAATTTGCATTTCTTTTACAATAAGTGAGGCTGCTCATCTTTTCATGTTTAGTGGCCATTTATTTTTCCCTTTTAGAATTTGTGCTTCCACTTTTCTGTCCATCTGTAGATCTTTTTATGATCAATGTTCTAGGATCTCATTCCATGTTAGGAAGCTGAATTCTTTGTAGTATGAGCTGTAAATTTTTTTTCAATGACAATATTAAAGAAAAGAAGTGATATATACAAATCACTGTTATCTTAGGAAGCTCATTCTGGAAACCATGCAGAATGAACCAGAGGAGTGACAGCAGGATATTGATGAGAAGACTATGGCAATTGTCACATGACAAGGCCCTTGACCAGGCTGGTGACAGGGGGAATGGAAGGACCAAAAAAACCAAAGCTACTACCAAGAAATAATTGTCAAGAATTAATAATTACCAATGATGACAATGACAATAACAGTAGCTACAATTGGGTTAGGAGTAACAAGCCAAGTACTATGCTAAGTGCTTTACAAGCCTTAAGCCACAAGCTGGTACTATTATTGCCTCATTTCACCAATATGAAAAGTGTATTTTAGTAGCTAAGTAACTTACCCAAATTCACACTGGATGTAGGTAGCAGAACCAAGGCTAACTCCAGGTCTATCTGACCCCAGGTGCCTAGCAGGTGAAGGAAAATGATCAAAGGTCTGCAATCCAGGAGCCTGAGTAATGCCTGACTTGATGACAGATGTAGAAGAGGCTAGAGAGCAACATGACCACTTTCAGGTTCACTGAGCGTTTTTCAAAACGTTTCATGTACATGATCACTCTTCCCTTAAAGTCTGTGAGTCAAAGAGGGTAGTAGTATACCTATTTTACTGATAGGAAGACTGAGGCACCCTGACATTAAATCACCAACCGCAGTTAAGATGTTCTAAATGCAGAACAGGTCTTCCATCAATATGTGCCTTGTAGCCTCCTCTCCTTCTTGGCATTGGTCACAGTTCATAGTTACATATTTATTTTTTAATGATTTATTTTTGTTATTTCTGTTTAATGTCTGCTGCTTTCTAGACTCTAAGATCCATGTCTGGCTTTACTTTTGTTTTGTCCCCAGTTTGGGACATGGAGCATCACCGGTAATCAGTACATATTTATTGAATGAATGAATGAACTCCAGACCCCTAGACCCTTTGTCCTTTCATCTTTGAACTAATGGTAAAGTTTCCTTATAAGCAAAATAAATGTAATGCCATGGACATGGGCTGTGCCATAAATAATTTAGGATTCAAATTTCTTCAAGGGTACACCCAGCTTCCACATTAATGTTTAAACAATAAAACCCAGGGCCAAAGGGCCACATGAAGGGACAACACTACCAGTGATATGGAAGTGATGTCTTCTGGACAGTGCAAGAGGCTTTGTCGGGGAGCACTCAACCTAAAGTTGATCCCTTCCTGCCACAAAGTAGTTTGTTGAACTCTCTCCACTCCAGGACATCACTAGTTACAAGGCAGCTGGGGCAGGCATTGGACAAAATGTACTTTAAGGAAAAAGAACTCCTAAAATTTCAGCTTTGCCCAGCCCTAAGTGGTAACAATAAGGAACAACAGATGTTTAAGCTATAACTGAAGGCCAAAGAGAAAATCTGAACTTGAACAACTGCAGACAGAGAGACAAAATCCCCTGAAGTTCTATATAATAAGCCACTGACACAAAGAGGTGGCATCTCTGACATGCACCAGAGCAACAAGCATTGCGGTATTTTCAGAAACCATACGGTCAAGGTTCCTGCTCCGTGAAGAGTTAGCCATGGACTTGGTGTCACGGAAATCCCCAGTCTACTGAGCAGGGAAGTCAACCCAGCTTCCAAAAGGTGTGATGGCTGCCAACTCAGTTATATTGGCTAGAGAAGTACTGGAGGAGGATCATGCCTGGAAAGACTCTCAAATACTTACTGAATGAGTGAGTGAGTGAAAAAGAGATGCAGTTATTGACAACAGAGGCTCATTTTCTATACAAGGGATACCTCAACCTGATGGTCTACATTTGAACTACCTGTTTCAGGACTTGCCTCATCACCAGACTTTGGACATTTGTTCCCAGATACTTTCTTTATTTGATGACCAGCTTTGCACGAATAAGCTTCTCAATGTATTTAACAATCAAAAGAGAATATACCAGAATATCTCTGGATAATTATGAAATTCCAGATGATTTGAATGTCCTCATTTACAAAGCTCTCCTTTTCAAGTTGTTCTTTTCCAGTAAACACGTATTATTTTTATTATTAAAAATGTCACTTAGAAGGGCACTTGGGTGGCTGAGTTGCTCAAGCATCTGCCTTTGGCTCAGGTCATGATCCTGGGGTCTTGGGATCAAACCCTGCATCCGGCTCCCTGCTCAGTGAGGAGTCTACTTGTTCCTCTCTCTTGGCCCCTCCTCCCTGCTCATGCTATCTCATGCTCTCTCTCAAACAAATAAATAAAATCTTTTTTAAAATGTCACTAGAATTCATTAGGCCCTACATTATGGAAAGCATCACTAGCCCGGGGAGACAGGAAGCGGAGTATGTCATCAGATAGCAAAGCACAGACACAGAGTAAGAGAAGCACTGGCTCAGCAGAGGCCCCCTGTGCTATGGAACAGAGAAGGGAGAGTTGAAAGGACTATTGATGCTGGTGAAATAAAGGAGAAGGAGGAGTTTGGGAAAAGAAATGCTTCATATGGAAATGAAGAAAGAGGAAACACATGCATGTAAAACCCAGTACAATGGCCATTTGGCTGCCATCTTGAATTATGCTGGGAAGGGGCTCAGTTTAGATGCTGCAAGTTGCCCCAGCATGGGGGTGGGGGTGGGGGGGTGGAGCCCTGCCAGCATTGTCTAGTGCAGCAGAAGGAACCTAGAAAGTTGAAGGAATGAAGGGAACATGAAGCCTGCCAGTTCCCCTAAACGGGAGGAGTCAGACTGAAAGAAAAACCTGACTTGTTTAGATGGACTAATTCAATCTTTGATAACTGGCTTCTTATCTGGCTTCCCAGATAAATGGATTTCAGCCTAATAGAATGGTTTGTGGGATGTTGGTTAGGACTCACTCACCATCTTGAAAAAAAAAAAAAAAAATCTTCCTAACAATGTTATCACTTCAAATTCCATGATTAGCTGCTCATTTCTTTGTGTTAGGGACCAACTTCTCTCTACAGTCTTCTGTTCGGTAAAACAATGTTAATCCTTAATGGATGACGTAATAGAACATTGGCTTCCAATGTGTCCTTTGCCCCCACAACTCTACCTCTAGGAACCTGTCCTGCAGAATACTCACCTGTACACACTAAGATATTCATGGCAGCACTGTTCACAGTTTAACAAGTGCTTATCTGCAGAAAGATGACTAAATTACAGCGCATCTCGTCTATGGCACACACTGTGCAACTGATAAGAATGATGTAATTCTATAGGAACTGATACAGAAAGGTATCTGAAATATCACTAACTGAAAAAAACAAATTGCTCCATAAATGTAGGAATAACAAGCTTATATATTTGTGTGGGATTATGTGTCTACATGTACAAAATGTGTAAAAGAATTTTTCTTTTTTAAGATTTATTTATTGAGCAGGGAGGGGCAGAGGGAAAGGGAGAGAAAGTCTTAAGCAGACTCTGCACTGAGCATGGAGCCAGAGGCAAGGCTCGATCTCAGGACCCTGAGATCACAACCTGAGCTGAATTGAAGAGCCGGACACTTAACTGATTGTGCCACTCAGGCGCCACTGAAAGAATTTTCTCACATAAAACTGAGAGGTGAAATTGACAGGTGAGCAGGGGGCGACTTTGCTTTTTCCTTTACGTTATTCTAAACTGTTCAAATTTTTTCCTTGAGCACTGACTGCTTCCATCATTAATGATAATTTACACACCACTTACTATGCGCCAGGTACCATTCTAAGAGCTTTATGTGTATTAACTCATTTAATTTCAGCAATAATCTTATGAGGCGGCACTATTATTATCCCTTTGTGTGGATAAGGACATGATCTCCAGATCACACAGCAATATGAAAAGGCACTGAGCTTTGAACCCGGGCCATCTGGCTCAGGCTTGTGCTCTGAATCACAAGATTATAGTATCATAGAAAAAAAAAAATTAAACAAACAAATTGCACTGCTTTTAGAGTCAGACATATCTGCAATTGAATCTCAATTTTTGCTGATCAGCTACATGATTCATAGCAAATGTCTTACTTCTATGTCAGTTTCCCCATCTGTAAAATGGGGATGATAGTCTCATAGCTCATGAGACTGCGAGAACCGCACGAAACCCAGCACTTAGTGAGCACTTGTTAAATATAGATTATGTCCTGTACTGAGATTAAATTACCAGTCCTTTAGTGAATATTAACTTAATTGGCTGTTTTCTTGATTGGTTGGCTGTCTGGAAGCATCTGGTGCTTCGGGGATAAGCAGAGAAGGGGGACTTGAGAATAAGGGGGAATTGGTTCAGATGCAGACGTAGGAAGTGCTAAATTAACCCTCCACCTTTTGCACGGTTTTGCCTGAAGCCAGGGCGGTTAAGAAAATAAAATTAATAATACTCACATGGGTTTTTAAATCATCCTGGGGTAAAATATCATCCTCCTCATTTGTTTGAAAGAGGGTAGTGAGGTTTAGGGGTTTGCCCAAGGGCAAATTAAATCACAGAACAAGGGAACCAAACCCATTAAACAACAGAGCTAGGACTGAAATGTAGATTTGCTCATTCCACATTCACTCCTTTTTCCTCGCCCCTTCGTTGCTTGAGTCAGTGTCTGGGTGTCGTGGCTGAGAAACGATGACCACAGCCTCTCAGAGGGACACCACTGCAGCAACAATGACAGTATGATCTTGCCTCTGGGGGAAGTGATCTATCAGTGGGAACAATGGTCTCCTCCACACATCAGAGCTGTGGATTCCCTGACAAGGGGGACCGACCCCTCCCTCTGGGGTCCACACAGCCAGGGTTAAATTACACCATCCCTTTCTCTTAGCTGCTTATGGTACTTATCTTTACAGCAATCATCTTTCCACAAAACAGGACACACACGATCCTGGAGGACACCGGTGACCTCAGCAGGCAGGTAGCTGCTGGCAGGCGGTGGAGGAGCCTACAGAGTAGAGCCTTGCCCGTTGCTCCCAGCTTAGCAACCTCTTGGCTCCACCCCATATTTCCTCATTTTCCACTCCAGAATGTGCAGGGTCAGGAGGGAGCCAAGAAGGCGGTTCTGTTTGTGAGGCTCCAACCACACCACCAGTTTTTTGGGCTCCATCCCTGCCAGGTGGGGGGTTATTACCATTTCCTGGGGGGGGGGGCTCTCAGCCTTTTTTCCAACAAGACATGAATATTGTATAACTCACTCCTAGGTGAGTGCCAGGGGTGTGCAATCCCGGGGCATGATCGCACAACTTTCTCTTTCACGCAAGACACCATTTGTTGGCCAAAACGTGGACTATTAAAGCTGGGATTTGTTACACTATTTTCTTTACTTTTGTGTATGCTTGAAAAATGCCCCGTTGGGGGTGTCCACTTTTGATGTCGACTCAGGTCATGATCTCAACATCCTGAGATCGAGTCCCATGCAGGCATCATGTTTAGCAGAGTCTGACTCTCTTCCTCGCCCTCTGCTTCTCCCCCCGCTCTCTGTCTCTCTCTCTCTCTCAAATAAATAAAATAAAATCTTAAAAAAGAAAAATGCCATGATGAACAGTTAAAATTTAAATTTAAAAAGCCCTTTGTTTTTTTTTTCTTTTGGTTTTTTTTGTTTGTTTTTTTAAAGATTTTATTTATTCATGAGAGACACAGAGAGAAAGAGAGGCAGAGACACAGGCAGAGGGAGAAGCAGGCTCCATGCAGGGAGCCTGATGTGAGACTCGATCCCGGAACACCGGGATTACGCCTTGGGCCGAAGGCAGGTGCTAAACCGCTGAGCCACCCAGAGATCCCTAAAAAGCCCTTTGGAATGCAAGGGCATGAAAGTGATGTTGTGATAGAGCAATCTTGTGTCTGCCCCTGATTTTTTTTAAATACATTATTTACTGTAAGCCATATCTGCAGTACTACATCATCTACCATGAAATGCTTGCCACACACCTCAATACCCCAGTGAAAGGGCAGCTGGGATAGCAAGGTGGAGGGTTGGGGGAGGTCATCAGCTTGGTCCTTTCCTCTCTGTTTCCTTCCTCACATGAACCCCTCCATCCACGAGTTGGTATGGGGCACTCCTCTTGGGTGATGACTATTTGGAACTCTTGAATGGCCCTCTTGAGAGTACCAAGATTACCAAAAGGTAAGGACACTGTCAAGTGCCCCTAGAATTAGTATAGGTATCTGCAGTGAGGGGCAGAGCCAGAGGTTCCAAGGGAGGAAACACAGCTTGAATTAAAATCCGTATCTATGTTTTCACCAGCACTAGACTAAGCTTTACACACATCATCTTGGTTAATCCCTTCGGCAACCCAGACAAGTGAAGATCAAGCCTTTTCATAGATGAGAAAACAGAGGCCGAGTAACCAGCCAAATTCACATAGCTAAGATGTGGAGGCCTCTCAACTGGACTTCCTGACTCCACTACCTATATCACTTCCCAGTGTGAGCTCCTGCTTCTCAGAGTGAGCAAAAGAGCTTGGGTTGAGTTGCTCGAAAATGGCATGAAAGCAAGCAAGTCAGCTGGGTTAACTCAGTTCCTGGCACTTGGTGGGCATTTGGTAGATATTTGTGAACTGGACTTTTGAACAGACTTTCAGACACAAGGTGGGGGGTGGTGGGAGTTTCCAGTAGGTCAGGGGATCACAGTCTGGGCCTCCACATGCACTTGAATTTCCCCCCATGGCAGGAAACCACATAGACTGGTCACAGGTGTAAACTGTGAAGTCCCAGGCGCCAGCCCCCAACACCCCTTCCATCCTCAGAGCTCTTCCTACCCGACCAGGAGCCTGGGAACAGTAGCCTCACCATCCCTGGGGGGGACTTGTCAGAAATGCTGAATCTCTGCTCAGTGTCAAATTTCTGTTCCACCCCAAACCAGCTGACTCAACACCCACATTTTACTAGCTTCCCAGGTGATTGTGCATAAGGCCCTGCCCTGGCTCAGCAGCCTTCCTGTAGGGGAATGTGCCAGTCATCATCCCTGTCATCCCCAGGCAGCCTGAGGGAAATCTCTTTTTCCTATTGTAGATTTAGAGGGGCTGAGCTGCTGCCCTAACCCCCTCCCGCCTGAAGGACCTGTCTGAATGAGAGTGGGAGGCAAACTTCTTGGTTGTCAGAGTTTCCAGGAAGTTCAAACCCCTGTGTGCTCCCCATGTGACCTCGTCTGTCTCTGTCCTGGGGCTCATGAACTTGGAAGGCATAAGAAGAGCTCTTCCTCACAGCGTGATCAGGTGGTGACAAATGTGCCACATGGAAGGAAATTAGTGAATAATCCTTGCATATTCTGAAGTGAGTCACATCGACCTTTCTTAGACACTGTATCCCAGATGATTAGGCTTGTGGCTTCTATTTCTTAATTCAGAGTATACTGTTAATGAACACCTAGAGAGTGTTCCCCAAAGTACAAGGTGCTGGGGACAGCAGGTCAGGTAGTCCCTGACCTTGAGGCACTTTATACAGAAATACTACTATACTGTTACCGCCTCTGGTAGCAAAGCTAAATGAAGGACAGGTAAGACACCTCTGTGAACATGGACTGCAATGATTTGGCTAACTATTGGGGACAAACTGTCAACAGTAGCTCTAGGGACCCTTATCCCCTGCCCTCTCCCCCCACCTCAGGTCTCTTGCTCTGGGCTCTCACTGCAGAATGTAGCCAATAGTGTCTGTAGCGACAGGCCCGGCTCATTGCTCAAGCACCTACTATCAGCACTCTGTGCTTTGCCTGTTTAATCCTCACTGTAGCACCTAGAGGTAGATATTATGCCCATTTTGCAGAAGAGAACATTGAGGATCAGGAAAGTTGCCAAGGTCACATGTTTACAAAGTATCAGAGGACTAGACTATAGATCTAATAGAGATTCTAAAGCCCAGGTCTCTCCCTCCACACCTGGCTGCTTCAACCTCACCCGCCTCCTCGTGGAATTTCAGGTGAGGGATGTATACCAAGCTGGGTGGAGGTGGTTATCTTACTGGTGGCTGCTGACCCCACTTTATGTATCTATGTGGTGCCAGCTCCAGGATCCAGAGGTGCCCTGCTTGAATCAACAAGGGCTGAGAAGAGGAACCGTTCCAGTCCTGGGAGGGTTATCTAAGCCATGTTATTTTGAAGATGGTATAAACTCCTTCTTAGAATGGCTTTTAGCTTTTTTTTTTTTTTTTTTTTTTTTTTTTTTTACTGGGACTCTGTTTGGAAACAGAGATGAGGTAACTTAATAGAGCCTTTCTGTGTTTTGAAACCCAATGACAAGTTGTGGCCATTTGCTCTTGGGACACGCCAGGACAAGAGCCAGACAAGGAAGAGGTAAAGAGGCAGAGGAGTTGCTCCAATGTTCAACCACCCTCCTATTTACAGATGAGACAATTCAGAGGAGAGATGATTCCAACCCACATCCACAAATGATTCAGCTTCTAGTGTTCCAGGGCACGCTCTTCAGTCTTCCCTACCAGGGCCAGAAGTTGAATCTGGTCCAATTCTGTCATATAAGAAAGAGAGGGGAATCCTCGCTCACCATCGAGAATAAGTGCTGGGGGCTCGGATCTTCTCCATCCCTTTTCATGGCCCTTTTACCTGGCCCATCTCTCACTGCTTCCTCTGCAGGGTGTCTTGCAAACCTTTCCTCTACCCATTCTTCTCTAAATACCCCTTCTCCGCCCTGACACCAATGTTCTCCAGCTTGACCAATCCTAAGAATCTCCTGGGCAACTTGGACATGCAGATTCCCAGGCTCGTCTCCTAGAGGTCTGGATTGGAGAGATCCAGACAGAGCCCGGGAGATTCTGTGTGTCCTTATGGTAACAGACGTTTGGGAAACCCTGGACTGTACTCCCCTTGTTATCAGACACTCCTTTGAACCCAGCCTGGAGCTGGCTAGTCCTCAAAGCCCCCTACTCCTGTCCCATGACCATACCTCTGGTACTCCAGTGTCCAAGCACACTGACCTCCAGACATGGTTCTCCATAGTTATACTGCAACCTGCCTCTTGAACTTCAGTTCCACGTCCAAGCAGTCTGTTAAATGTTGATGGTGGCACAGACAGCTCAAAATTAGCACATCCCAAACCTAACTCACCCCAAAGCCAGTCTTCCTTCTCTTGTACTTCTGTATGTCAGTCTGGCTGCCTGAGCTGGAACCCTGGGAGCCATCCTGCGCCCCAGTCTCTCTTCATCACCACCCCTATACAGCCAACTACTCACCAACTCCTCAATAGCCCTCAAATCCATGCCCTCCTCTCCAGTAGAGCTCCTCCTCCTCCTCTGTCACCTGGACTCTCCTTAACGTCCTGGCTGGTCTCCCACCCTTCGATCCTGTCCTTCTGCCATTGGTCTTGCACCCAGTCACCTGAGCGCTATTTCTAGATTGGGAGCCCAAGCCCATCTCTCCACCGCTTAAAGCCCCTCAAGAACTTCTTGCCATCCACAAGTTAAGGTCCAAACTGCTTAGGATGGCTCCCCTCAACCGCTCACTGAGCCCACACCTCACGTCACTGCTCGGCTTTCCCCTTCCTTCATCCCACCACCGCCCACCCCGCCTCCACCCCCAGCCCGGGCATCACATTCCTCACAACTTCTTTGCTGGCTCTACACAGCTGGGTTAGTGCCCTCAAACATGTTCCTCTAACAGCCTGCATTTACCACATTACATGGGCAAATTCAACTATTAACTAGGGAGAAAGTTTGAGGATTACTTTCAGGTTTACAGCCTCTCTCCACCCCTAGTTGTTCCCGCAGTGCCCAAGAGCTGGTTCTTCTTCGTACCTATGAATACGTCTGAAGCCAACTCTCCCCTTCTTCGGCCTTTCAGAGTGCAGCACGAGGACCACCCAGGGATCAGCCCACCTCTATCTCTTCCTCAAAGGGAGTGGCCTCTCCTGGCTATTGGCAAAGCTACCAGAAACTTGGCTTTGAACCATTCATGTCTAACAGGTGGTCCGGATATACTGGCACAGACTGTGGGTTTAAAGAGAGGGAGAGATGGAGTCATAAAATGCCCTGTTTTCAGACCACCCTGAGCCCTAAGGGCCAGTCACTGGTGAGGAAATACTGTGCTTGTGGAGTCCAGGTGGGAGAGAGGATGCTGACCCACATACCTGCCCCCTCAAGAAGCTGGAGATGTCAGAGCAGGTTATCAGGAGAGCTATTTCCAAGCCAACCTGCCAGACCTCTGGGAGGGATGGTCAGGAGCTGAGACTGATGCTAGAGCCCCCAGAACTCCAGGGTACACTACCAGCGGTGAAGGAAACACTGCCCTCAGCCTCTGTAGGAGCTCCTTGGATGGACAAGGTGTTCACACTACTATAGGAGATGGCGTAAATCTCCACCTGGGCCTAGACTGCTGAATAATATCAGGAAGAGTATTGTGGGGGCGCCTGGGTGGCTCAGTCGGTTAAATTTCTGACTTTTAATTTTGGCTCTGGTCATGATTTCAGGGTCGGTCGTGAGATTGAGTCCCTGCTCAGTTGGGCTCCACACACACAGGGTGTGGAGCCTGCTTAAGAGTCAATGTCCCTCTGCTCCCTCCCCATACCGTGCACTCTCTCTCTCATTCAAATTAAAAAAAAAAAAAAAAAGAATATTGTTGAACTGGATTTTGTAGAGCCCTCTGACCCAGCCCTAGTACTAATGGGTCACAAACTCCTCCAAAGAAGGGCTGGAAATGCCGATAGTGTCAAGCTATCTTTTTGTAACCCATCAAAAGCTGGCCATGCTATGGGAAGGGAAGTGGAGGTAGGAGCATTACATTCAGGGGAGGCAGCAGAAGCAGCATGGCCAATCCAGATCATTAAAGCAGAGAATGGAAAATAGGGCTGCCAGGTGCAGTTGTGCAGGTTGTTCACTGCAAAGGTCTCCCCACTGAAGGAGGAAATGGAGGCTGAAATCCAGCCTGTGCACCCATTTATTTCCCAAGCTGCTTGTCCTGGTGCAGAAGTGCGTTTGCTGGGAAGAAGAGGGCCTGTTCTAAATTACAAAAAGGCACCATTTGGGAATGCTGTGACCTTGAGGGAGAAGACATTGGCAGCAGCGGTGAGAAAAGCTTAGATGAATGCAAGAGAAACCCAGGATCTGGCAAAAGATGACAAGGGCTTTGAGAGCCCCAGGGACACTACTGGGTGGAAGTTCAGAGTCTCAGCCTATTGATATGCTGCCCAGGGCCATGATTATGCCCTACACCACCCCGTTACCTCCTTTACCCCCATCCCATTCTCTCCTAGGCCACCCCCGGCCATCCAAGGCCTCCATGGCCGGAGGAGGGGAGGCCAGTATATGTGGCTCCGGTTACCCAAACCCTAATGACTCATTCCTGAATGGGGTAAAGGACACCCCGTAAAGAGAGGCAGTGTCCCCAAGCCCGCCTGTGAGACCTCAGTGGGAGAGCTAGGCCACCAGCCTGTGGCTGAATGCCAAGTTAGAAGAGGCTGTTGAGTTTCTCCCCCTTTATTCCTGTCCTATTTATAGCTTCACCTTAACAGCATCCACTCCTGGTGACAGCTCACATGTTCTAACCTGCCAGGGGCACTTCTAGAAAGATTATAGCCTTGTTCAGAAAGCTAACAGCACACAACATAAAGGAACCTGAGGATTGCCTCCTGCCTTTTCCTCTTGGGACAGAAGATGGCCGGGCAGGTGGAGGACCCTCAGGCACAGATGGAGAGGGGAGGCTGGGGGAGGTGGAACTAGCTTTTCTGAGCCCCTGTTCTGTGCTGTAAGTACCCGATTGTATTGAACTCTGCAACAACCCCGTGAGGCAAGTATCATTCTTTCCATTTTACAGATGAAGAAACACCCCTGGCCAGCTGGTAAGCTCTAGGGCTCTGATTTGAATTTCCTGGTCTTTCTGGCTCAGACACATGGGGGGTTTTAACCCAAACGATGTCACCTGCAAAGTATCTCCCTTGGGGAGAGCGAAACTCAAAATAGTGAAAAGGAACAGAAAAAGCTTGCAGAGTTTGGCTTCAGCAACTGAAGCCAATCTCCCTACAACCTTCTCCATTCATGCTCATCCTTCCAGGGCATCCTCAGGGGACAATTATGTTCCTTGCTTCCCCAGCCCCCCCACCCCACCCCACCCCACCCCACCCCACCCAAGGATTTTTATTCAGGTGAAATGACTGTATTAAAGCCTCACCTTGGGCAGCCCCGGTGGCTCAGCGGTTTAGCGCCGCCTTCAGCCCAGGGCCTAATCCTGGAGACCTGGGATCGAGTCTCCCTGCATGGAGCCTGCTTCTCCCTCTGCCTGTGTCTCTGCCTCTCTGTGTGTGTGTGTCTCTCATGAATAAATAAATAAAATCTTAAAAAAAAAAAAAAAGAAAGAAAGCTGCACCTTGAGAGGGGCAGGAGAGATGGGTAGAGGAACTCATGAGCTGATGGAATATGAGCCAGCAAGGGAGAGCCTTCTTTCCATCCAGCCAGCTCCTCAACCCACCACTCAACCAAAGCATCAGCTCTTAGGGAATAACTGCCAAGACCCACAGTTTAGTTGATAAAATGTGAGCAGGAAGGGGCTGCTAACAAAAATAGCGATGTTTACTGAGTGCTTTTTATATAAGAGCCAAGGACCTTTCCAGGGATATTACACAGAGACCCATTTAACACACACACACACACACACACACACACATACGCACACACGCACGCAGTATGAATGGGGAAACTGAGACCCAGACAGGTGACAGAAGTTGCCCAGAGTCTCGCAGCTCTTAGGAAGGAGACTTGCAATCAAACTCACACAGCCTGGATCCTAGATGCAGCCCTGCCTCTCAAAGGTCATCTCTCCTCACTGCCCCTCCTGTCACCTCAAGGGCAGAGCCAGGTTGGATCTCCTGGCTGGGACCCAGGGCTCATGTCACACCCTGGGGGTTTGGCACACTCGAGACTCCAGGAGTGTGCTAATTGCACTTCACTCAGATCAGATTTCAGATCTCACCTGATGCTCCCAACTAGAGAATTCTTAAATACCTATTTATTTGTCTGACATCTGTACTGTACTTGAGCACCCCTGCTGGGCTCATAGAAAGCTAAACAGGACTTCCATTAGGTTCTTCCCATTTCCCCTCAGCAGACAGATACAAACAGAAGCAAGAGGAACAGTAGCACCTCCCATGTCACACACCCAGCAGTGCTTGGCAACAATTCTAAGCACACCCAGCAAGGCCAGCAAATATTTTGATAATCTGTCCCCTACAGAATTCTCCTGTGGAGAACACATGGACACAGCCAGGAGCCATCTTTCTTTCAGCAGATTCACTACAGGAAGAAACACTACATCAGTGGAGGGGATTTTGACTCTTAAGGCTTTAATATAAAGGGAAAGGAAGCAGGGTTGGAGGCGGGGGCTGCCCAGACATCTGGGGTCCCTCAGCCCCCAGCGTGGAGCAGGGAGGGGGGCTGCAGTGGACATTTGTCGAGCAGGAGGCAGATGCAGTGGGGGTTAAAAGCTCAGAACTTCAGAGTCAAACCTGGCTTGAGGCTGGGTGACTTCCCGCAAACTGCTCCACACTCTCTGGTCCTCAGGTTCCACACTGTCAAATGGGGATAACAGGAGTACCCACCTCTTGGACTGGCCCTTGAGAATTAGAAACAGTAACTTTAGCAAAGCACTGAGCACAGGGCCTGGCACATGCATGACCTGAGTCACCATCAGACACACGACTGTCATTGTGAGATCCTTCACTTGGCTTGAAATGAGCTCATGGGGCGTGTTCTCCACTATCACTGGTCCCCTTTTTGAGCCTTCTTTAGAGGATCTGAGGCCCCACATCTGACCCAAAATGTGCCTTTGGGGGGAGAGGGAGAGCCCTGAAAGCTGGGCAGCCGCATGGCCACGAGTTCAGGGCCCGTCCTGGCAAACAACCCACAGGTGTCAGGTCAGCTGGGCAATGAGAAAAGCCCTACAGATTCCTAGCATGGGACATTTCTTCACAAAGGCATATAATTTTCATTAACAACATTAACGAACATTTATCAAAAGCAGAATAACATAAAGCCACTGAGACAAAAATGACTTGGTCTCCGGGTAGAGAGCAGGTTGGGCAGGACCTCAGGGGCTTGTTTGACCTGGTGCCTCCTTCCCAACCCTCATGCACACTTTCTAGCCTCACCCCCAGGGCCTCTTTCCCAAGACGAATTTACCTCTACCTTTGGTGTAATCCCAAAGGATACAGAGCATTGCCCTGGGGCCCAACATTCTCCTAGTGACTCACCCACCATTTAGGCAATGAGTATCTGAGGAAGAAGAGCCACTGCCTGGGACCCTGAGCCAGGGTCACCAGGGTCACCTGGGTCCCTGGTGCCCAATAGCCACCTTCTCCTCTGAGGGTACCCAAGACCGCCCCAGGGGCAGGGTGGGATCTGGCCCTGAGAAGGGGCTGGGTGAATGTAGCAAAGAGCTCAGGCCACACAGACTGGTGGTTCGGGATGGGGTAGTTTGGACACACCGCATTTCCACAGAAGAAACCTAACCCTCCTGTAAAGGCATTGACCCATCCCACCTGAAACTTTAGGAGAGACATTCTTGTATTGGAAGGTCTTGGGGCCAACACACGAGCCCTTGTAGACATCCCACCACCACTCCTACCCCCTGTGCATATCCACATCTCTGTGACAGTCCCCCCCCTGAAGCCACATGCCCACTATATTTCCTTCAAACAGCCCACGAATCCTGTTGAGTGTTATGGGGAGAAAATGTGTGTTCAGGTGGCGGGGGGTGTGATTGGTTGGGGGGCGTGGGTATTCACGTAGGGAGGGAGAAGGTTGACAAGAAATCCAAGTATATGGCCCAGAAAAGTCTCAAAAGCAACTGCAGCCTGGCTGTCTCCTCTCTTACCCCAACTTATCAGCTAGAGCCAGGGGCAGGGGAGGTTCGTGGCCAGCTTTGCCTGGCATCTGTCCTACTTCCCACACCTGGCACCTGGCTTTGAGCAATGGAAGTGGCTACCGTGGCAACCAGGTCCTGCAGGAAGTCCAGGGAGCCCTGGGTTCCGGTCCAGGCCCTGTATAGTGAGGACAGCAAGGTGCCCGGTCCCTTGGCTGCAGGCGCCGGGACAGCTCCAGAGCACTTCATCAAGACTGGAGGTGGGGGGGATCCCTGGGTGGCTCAGCGGTTCAGCGCCGCCTCCAGCCCAGGGTGTGATCTGGGGGTCATGGGATCGAGTCCCACGTCGGGCTCCCTGCATGGAACCCGCTTCTCCCTCTGCCTGTGTCTCTGCCTCTCTCTTTCTGTGTGTCTCTCATGAATAAATAAGTAAAATTAAAAAAATTCTAAAGCCCTAGAGTGCAATCAGATGTTGCACTTTTATTTTTCACGGTTTATCTTCAAAGACTTTGGCAGCCAAAACAATACAGCTTTTCTTTTCTTAAAAAACCTCCAAAACTAAAAAAAAACAAAAACAAAAACAAAAAAACCTCCAAAACTCAATAGACACCCCCCCCCAAATCACTGAGGACAGGAAAGCCAGTTTTTGCCAATCTTACCTAACTCCATGATAAAGCACCTTTTCTATATAGCTTTTAAATTGTCATCAGATTAAGCCAATGATCTTCCTGAGCTGGGAAGTTGGTTCTGGCTCCAGCCTGGGTTGTTTCCACAGCTAGGAGAAGGGGGCAGAATCTTGACTCCAGTGGGAACTCAGGGTGTGGGATGTATGTGTGGAGAAGCTCACAGACTATATAGAATTTAAGCACCTGATCTTTTAATGATCTTTTCAGTATTTAGAGGGGCAGGTATATGTCTCTGCCTCTCTCTCTCTCTCTGTGACTATCATAAATAAATAAAAATTTAAAAAAAAATTAAAAAAAAACAAAAACTTTAGAGGGGCAGGTATTAGGACTGCAGTGATAATCATGGCTCCCCAGGCCTATTTACCCTGTGACACTGACTTTGGATGTGGTGTCTGTGTGTTCCAGGTTCTCCTGTAAAAGAGGAAATAAAGGCAAACTGACAGACCTCCCAGGGAAAGATGCATGGATGTTATTTCATATAAACCTCCAAGCTCCTATAAGCAATTGCCTAAGGTGCCTATATAAAATGCAACCTTTTTTTTTTTTTTAAGATTTTATTTATTTGGGAGAGATGGGTAGATGGGGAGGGGCAGACAATAGGGAGAGGGACAAGCAGACTCCTCGCTGAGCACATAGGCTAACTCGGGGCTCAGTCTCATGACCCTGAGATCACGACCTGAGACGAAGCCAAGAGTTGGATGCTCAACCCACGGAGCCACC